>NC_040095.1:606060-909090 GCF_003369695.1 Bos indicus x Bos taurus | reverse complement strand
GAATCCTGAGGTAGATTATAAGATTTTCAGATGTCAGAGCTGTATTTCTGCTCTTTCTTTTCTCTCACTTCTGACCCACAGCTGATCTTAGGAGATGGCAGTGAAGGAAAAGTGTTAAAGAGCTGCCCAATTACTTGTAATGAGACTATGGGCAAATTATTAATACTTAACCTCTCTGGTCTCATGTTGTTGATCAGTAAAATAGACTATAATAGAACCTCTTTCTCCAGGGGTTTGTAATATACTTGTAAACAGCCCAGGGACAGCCTTTAGCATTGAATAGAGCGCACAGAAAGCGCTCAGTGAAAATGGCCATGGTTAGCTTTTGCCGGCTAACTGATAGGAATGGTGCATATGCTGGGGCTTTGGCATCTCTGATGTCAACATTTGAGAATCTGGCAGAGTCTAGGCTCTGAAATAGAGGAGGGTTGAGGGAGGTACCAGGAGTGGGACAATCCCGACCCTCACACTGGCTCTGCCACCCACAAGCTGTGTGACCTTAGGCATGTTACTTCACCTCTCCGGGCCTGATTCAGAGAGGTTGGGATGGAGCACAGCTTGTTATATGGTCTGTAGGTTACTGATTTCTCCTTTCGTGCCTCTCCTTCCAGCTTTCTCTTTTACCTGTATACTGGGGGAAGGAGTGAAAAGTTTCTGGTTATTTGGAAGTTAAGTGGTTAATGTTGCCAGAAATTCCTTCAGAGAAGCAAAAGACAAGATGAAAACAGTAATTAAAAGCTGTCTGCCTTTCCCCAGATTAGGGAGCTTTGAAGGGGACACGGAGTTTCCCAACTGCTTTTTAAGAGTTTGACTTTGCCAGCTGAGGCTGAGCAGACCCCTGGGGTCCTTCTGCTCCATTCTCCTGGATTCATGGCAGAAGAGTTCGTTACGTAGCTGATAGTGGTTTAAAGCCTGACTGAAGAAGCAGCTACACTAGCAGCAGGACAGAGGCCCCCAGTTATTCTCCACACAGTCCTGCAAAGTATTTGGCGGATTTGAAAAAAATGCCGCTGGGGTTAAACTGCTGTCGCTCACTTGGGTCAGTAGAGTTGCAAGACTCGGGAAGTTGATTGCCAGGCAGCTGAAAACAATATGAAACGTGGACAGCCAACTTTGCCCCACGTCACTGGGCTGCTGCCCCCTCCCAGAGTTGTGAGACCTCAGTTTTCAAGGAGCTTACTTGCAGCGAGCGAGCCATCCCCTCCACTGTCGCTTTCTGCTGGCTTGTACCTCTCCTTCATGTTACCATGTTCCACCCCAGTCACACAGCCACGCATATCCATGCTGTGTGCAGGCTCAGTCATGCCCAGCTCTTTGCGACCCCATGGACTGCAGTCCACCAGGCTCCTCTGACCGTGGGATTCTCCAGGCAAGAATACTGGAATGGATTGCCGATCTCTCCTCCAGGGGATCTTCCCTACCCAGGGACTGAACCTGCTTCTCTTGCGTCTCCTGCGTTGGCAGGTGGGCTCCACCGTACCACCTGGGAAGCTCCATGCCCATAGCCCCAAACAAACCAGAAGCTGCGTTTCTGCATTTGTGCTTTGCTAAGTGATCTAGTGTTTCTTTCTTTTTTTTTTTTTTTTCTTTACGTATTTATTTATTTGACTGCTTGGGGTCTTAGCTGTGGCGTGTGGGATTTCTTTGAAGCAGTCCAGTAGTGGAGGAAAAAGTCAGGGAACTGCCCAGACTTGGGTTTGGATCCCACCCTCTGCTGACTGACCCTGGGCAAGTGACCTCAACTATCTTAGTCTCTGGTTGATTAGCTAGACAACAGGGATACTAGTCAGAGCTCCTGTCTTAGTTTGCTGGGGCTGTGACAATAAAGTGCCTCAGGCCAGATGGCTTAAATAACAGAAATTTGTTTCCTCACAGCTTACAGCCTGGAAGTTTCAGATCTGAGTGCTGGCAGGGCTGGTTTCCGGAGGCCTCTCTTCTTGCCTTGCAGCTGATGGTCTTCTTCCTGTGCTTCTGCTGCTGTTGTCTTGTTCACGCTCGCCCGTGAGGTCCCGTCCTTCTGTCACAAGGACACTACTCGTGTAGTCTTAGGGCCACACTTAGTGAACTCATTAAAGACCCAGTCTCCAAATAGAGCCTCATTTAAGTCCTGGGGGCAGGAACTTGAACAAATGAATGAACACATCAGCACATAATAGATCCCAAGTGTTTTCTGCATATTTACTGTGAATCTCTCTGCGATCTGCTTTCAGGTAGCTTCTCTTCCTTGGTGGCTCAGTCGGTAAAGAATCTGGTTGCAATGCAAGATTCAGTCCTTCGATCTGGAAGATCCCCTGGAGAAGACAGTGACAACCCTCTCTAGTACTCTAGCCTGTCGAATGGACAGAGGAGCCTGGTGGGGTACAGTCCTTGCGGTCTCAAGAGTCAGACACTGCTGCTGCTGCTGCTAAGTCGCTTGAGTCGTGTCCGACTCTGTGCGACCCCGTAGACGGCAGCCCACCAGGCTACCCCGTCCCTGAGATTCTCCAGGCAAGAACACTGGAGTGGGTTGCCATTTCCTTCTCCAATGCATGAAAGTGAAAAGTGAAAGGGAAGTCACTCAGTCGTGTCCGAGAGTCAGACACAACTTAGCGATTAAACCACCACCACCATTCTCAGGTTTAGGAGGTTAGATACTCCATTATCCCCAGTTTAGAGATAAACAGACAGGGTCCTAGAGATTTGGACAGCTTGCTCAAGGTCACTGGCAAAGCTAAAATTCAAACTCAGGCTTGCCCGAGCCCAGAGCGCACATCCTCACCACCATTTCCATCCTAGAGTTATAAGAAGTTACAACTGAAGTGCCGGCGCGGCCTGATAGAGGCTCAGCCAGCGCTGCAGTTCTTGTATATCCCTGAAGCCCTAGTGAGCCCACATTTGTTGGATGACTGGAATGCTGTACCTCTACCTTCTGCTTCTCGGAGATCCTTTCGCAGCCACCTGAGTCTTCCAATTCTGCACTAACCTTTAAAACATAAGTACATGCAATGTGTGTCTCCATAAAACTCTGCACTGATGTGAAACGGCTCTATAAAAGTGAAAAACCAGTGGAGAAAACAAAACCCACACTACTCAGTTTTCCAGCAGAGTTGTTATCTGATGTGGTAAAATGGTAACAGGATGAGGGGAAAGCCAGTCCGTCGGGGGAGGGGGCCTCAGAGACGGCCTGCCTGGAGCTGGGTCCAGGAGACCTGTCCCGCTTCTAGGCTGGCCCGGCCTTCAGAGGCCAGGGGCAGACGGTGAGGCCAGCCTCACCATCGCAGACATGGGGTCACTTTTTCCAGGGACATGGCTACCTCAGTCTCAGGGAAAGAATCCTCACCCATTGGAACTCTGCTTCCTCCTCCAGCACCCCCCAACCCCCGAGCGCTGGGGCAAGGCCAGCCTTCCTCTCGCTTTATGACAGGCTTCATCATGTGCTTGAAGACGGGTTTAGCTTTAGTCTGCATGTGGACAGATAATGGATTGCAGTGGGTACCCTGGCACTCTTGGGGTTTCTGTTTTGTGTGAGTCGCATTCACTGTAGTGCCTGAAGCTGGAGCGAGGGAAAGAAGTCAGGCAAGGTTTCTATTCTCCCTTCACTGAGACTTTATCCAACTGAGCACAGAAGCCTTTGGCCTTGTTCACACAGTTGATTGTAAGGATAATACTTTGAATTGCCTTATAGACTCATCCTATTGAATGAAAGGGCTAGAAGTAAAAGTTATCTGGACCAGCATTTTTCAACCTTGACTGCATATCTGAATACCTGGGAATCTGGTTAAAATGTGGACTCTGGTTCTGCAGCTCTGGGGTGGGCCCTAGGACTCTGCATTTCTGCTTGACTACACTTTGCAGAGCAAGGATCCAGATTGCAGTGGTTCTTAGATTGGCCTATAGAAAAAAAATCCTTTGAGGTCCTAGTTAAAATGTTGATTCCTGGGCCTTGTCCTCAAGGACTCTAGTTCATTAGATCTGGAATGAACCTAAGGATTTGACTCTGTAAGTAGATGATTTTGGTGTAGGTCACCCACCCATGGGGCATATTTTGGGAAACACTGAAATAGTACAACCCTATTATTTTATAGGTTGGGAAGTAGAGAAGGCACCAAACATTTCATAAGCACCTACTGTGTGCTACACACCTTATGCATTTGCCATCTTTGGCCTTCCTTCAAGGTAGGTGTGTTTGTGCCCACTACACAGATGATGAAACTGAGGCATGAGTTTAGCTAACTCACCAGGAATAAACCCAGGTTGTTGTGACCCCCAGTTCTATATATTTTTCTGTTTTTGTGCTGCTGGCGCTGAAATATATCTTGAAAAAGACGATAGGTGGGTGGTAGGGGGAGGGGAGAATAAGAGAGCAGTCATGGAACTCTGAAGCTTTCAAGACTCGGGGTTTGTACTTTTATGCTCATATGAGCGTATATGAACCTATGCTCGTATCTCAGATCTAGGATATTAAGCCTTGAAACATTAAAAGAGAAGAGTTTATAGACTTAAATGCATGTTTGCAAGTACCTTTCTAAGTTCCCTCAATTTATCAGAGATAGAGTGAGGTTTTACGTTTTCCAATTCTTTAGCTCTTTGGGCCAGCAGGAGAATCTTCTAAAGTGATCAGGCAATACTTGCATTTGAGTACATTCTGCCAGCTTGGAAAGTTTTTACATTTCTTTTTTTAAGAAAGAAAACCAAGCTGTGACTTTACAATGCTTTGGAATTACAGAATATGCTTGTAATTTTTACAATTCTGCACAGACTTCTTTGCCACATCTGGTTGATATTACTGGCAGGGATATATGGGGGAATAAGCATGGGCTGGAATGTGAAACATCCCACAAAATGAGTTTCTTATAGGTTGCTGTATAAAACATTTTGAGTTTCCCTCTCTTTGGAAGCATAGCTTAAGTGACTTCATGGATTTAGTATTTTCTTTGGTTCGAAGGTCAAGGTTTTTGCTGGGCTACTTAGTAGGGGTTCCAAGATGCTTTTCCGAGGATGTATGGAAAGGGTTAACATTTGAGAGTGAGGCCATGGGTCAGGATGGGAAGAGGCACGCTTGGAGGAAGTCAGACCAACCTGTGATGAAAAGCACTGGACCCTGGTGATGGTTGGAACCCTGGGGGCCAACTGAATTGCTACAGGAAAAGGAAGAATGGAGGGAGAGAGGGTTACATGGGTAAGGACTTAGGAGGCCTCATGAATCTTCGCTCAGCTGGTGAGCTGGTGGGCATGAAACAACTGATGGCAAGAAGAGGTTGAGTTCTTGCAAAGCCAAAAGCCTTGGTCCATCTGTAGGAAAATAGAAAAATCAAACTCCCAGGCTGATCCCTGGTACATGGTCAGTTCCCTACGGGGGACATTCTTGCTCAGTTCCCAGGCGGAGAAAAGACTGTTTTACCAGGGACAGTTCGAGCATCCGCTGAGCACCCACTGCCTGTGTCACCACCACGCGCTGGTTGTTGGGATGCTGAGTCCAGAATGCAGACATGTCTCATCTTAGCCCTGAGGGTATGAGCACGGGCTGTTCGCCACCTGGCTCCTCTCAGGCTTCCTTGGCCGGGACCCACCTGCACAGTTGGAAACTTTCTGCAGAAGAACATGTGCTGTTCTCAGCACCCCGTGGCATGTGGTGGGGTTGGCCAGGCTGTATGGACAAAGCCAAGGGTGCTCGTAGAGACCATGATGATCGGCGCTGCCCGTTGTGTAGCCCAAAGTCCTCCCCCCCCATGGTCGGCGAAGCAGAGGGTTTGGCTAGGCAGCTGATAGTTTGGCCTCTCATTGGCATGTCTAGGGCTCTGGACCAGCTTTTGGTTAAAATATACATGCCAACATTTCTCCCAGTGGGGAGGAAGCATCTTGACCTTGAGAGGTCAGAATGCTCTAAGGGAGAACACTGCATTTCTAAGAGGGTTAAAGGGTGGGTGGCAATGTGGCCCTTTCCTGAAGATGACAATCCGAGGCCAGCCTTCACCCGTACCTTTGCACGCGTTCCTCCTTCTCTAGGGTTAGAACTCTCAGGGGACTTGACATGTCAGGGAACTATCACACTGCATATCGAAATATATCAGCCTTGTTGACATGAGAAGACCCCAGGCACACATTCTCCAATTCCCTAAATGACGGTGTGTACCCCTGTCTCATAATCTTGACCTGTTTGTTCTCGAATCACATTCAGTATCAACGGAAACCTTTCTAAAGGGCCTGATCATCTCTCATTTTCAACCACCACTTGGGAATCCCTCCAGGGGACAAATAGCATTTTAATTTGATGTCCCAAATTCTAGCCTAATTTTGAATTATACACATACACAAAAGTCTGTAATAGTGACTTTCTCCTGGTTGTCCTAGGGATCCTGGACTTTGAGCAACAGTTTCCATTTGTAAAGTTTGCAGTCCATTTACAAATCCTGGAGCCTAAAGCTTGTAATGAAAGTGTTGACACAGTATTAACAACAGCAAAACTATGATAACACGGTACTGTCCAAACCAAACAGAAATGGAGAAGTTTAAGTAAATTTCACGCTCCTTGCCTGAATGTGGTGTGCTGGGCCTGAGTTTTTGATTCATGGTTTAGAATAATATTTTAATGTTTTATTCATGATGTTCCTTTATTTCCATCATTCCTTCTCTAATCTCCTCACCCTGCTTGTGGTGATGTAGCCTGCTTGGAAGTCTGGATTTGTCTTGATCTGTGCTGCCCGTTGTGTAGCCCAAAGTCCTCCCCATGGTTGGTGAAGCAGAGGGTTCAGCTAGGCAGCTGATAGTTTGGGCTCTCATTGGCATGTCTAGGGCTCTGGACCAGCTTTTGATTAAAATATACATGCCAACATTTCTCTCAGTGGGGAGGAAGCATCTTGACTTTGAGAGGTCAGGATGCTCTGTCTAAGGGAGAAAACTGCATTTCTAAGAGGATAAAAGGGTAGCCAAGAACTGATTCCCTCCATCTCAATTTCATTGAATTTGGAATTTAGGAAACTCTGAGCCATATGCAGATGACATCACCCTTAGGGCAGAAAGTGAAGAGGAACTAAAAAGCCTCTTGATGAAAGTGAAAGTGGAGAGTGAAAAAGTTGGCTTAAAGCTCAACATTCAGAAAACGAAGATCATGGCATCTGGTCCCATCACTTCATGGGAAATAGATGGGGAAACAGTGGAAACAGTGTCAGACTTTATTTTTTTGGGCTCCAAAATCACTGCAGATGGTGACTGCAGCCATGAAATTAAAAGATGCTTACTCCTTGGAAGGAAAGTTATGACCAACCTAGATAGCATATTGAAAAGCAGAGATATTACCTTGCCAACAAAGGTTCATCTAGTCAAGGCTCTGGTTTTTCCCGTGGTCATGTATGGATGTGAGAGTTGGACTGTGAAGAAGGCTGAGCGCCGAAGAATTGATGCTTTTGAACTGTGGTGTTGGAGAAGACTCTTGAGAGTCCCTTGGACTGCAAGGAGATCCAACCAGTCCATTCTAAAGGAGATGAGTCCTGGGTGTTCATTGGAAGGACTGATGCTAAAGCTGAAACTCCAATACTTTGGCCACCTCATGCGAAGAGTTGACTCATTGGAAAAGACTCTGATGCTGGGAAGGATTGGGGGCAGGAGGAGAAGTGGACGACAGAGGATGAGATGGCTGGATGGCATTACCGACTCGATGGACGTGAGTCTGGTTGAACTCCGGGAGTTGGTGATGGACAGGGAGGCCTGGCGTGCTGCGATTCATGGGGTTGCAAAGAGTCGGACATGACTGAGCGACTGAACTGAACTGAACCATAGATCAGGATGCTCAGAAAGAGCACCCTAACTTTAATAATTTTTAAAAATGAAAATCAATGGTAGCAATAGAGAAAGAAAGGCTGGGTCATCCATGTTATTAATATCACGGCCCAGTCATCTCCTTCCTGTGTATTTATATCTCCTCCTCCACTCCCCCTTTTATTTCAAAAGCAAATGCACATACCCGTCAACACCACACACAGACACAGTGAAACCTTCTCTCTGTATAAGAATCTCAGACAGATAAATGAAGATCCCTTACAGACTGCAGAATCAGAGCACAGATATAATTCCACTTTAGTGCATGATACTGACTTTTAAATGAGCTCACATTATTGAGCAACGCTCTGAGGAGATACCAGAGGTCAGGACAGCAGCCGCGCTGGTGGAACAGGAGACACTTTGTCTCCTTGGCTCATATAATTGGTGTTTTTGGTGCACAGAGATGGTAGTGGCAGATCTGTGTCAGAGACAGTAAATTATTAGTGTAAATGTTTTCTGGCCTCCAGAGAGAGCTCCTCTGTTCCCTGGAAGAGATGTGCCTGGGCCAGGCTTCTCCCCAAGACCTGCAGGGATGGTCACTCCACATTACAACACAAAGCAGAGCTTTGTCGCCCACTCGTTCCCGAGGGCTCAGCCACTGGACAGCATTATCTTGGGAAATAATTGTCATGGCTTCCGCTGCTAACGGCGCTCTCTGCAGATCCTCTTGCCCCATGCGTGGCACTTCCTTTGCGTAAATGAGAGTGAAGGATGGGCGATCATTAGGCCTAATGAGGTTGAAAAGCAGCAGCAGTGAGACTTGTTGCCCAGGAAGTACTGTACTTGCCCGTTTTTCCCTGCGTGTGGAGTCACTGATAGGCATGGTGGGACAGCCGGGTAGAGCCTGTCACTCTGCGTCGTCTGTTGTCATCACCCAAGTACGTGCCACCATCCTTTCTCCATGAGATGATTGCAAGGACCTCCCCACCAAATCCTCCTGCTTCTACTCATGTTTCCTGCTTGTCCATCATCCATTCGACAGTTACCGTGATTGTTTTCAGTCCAATCAGATTTCATTCCCCCAATAAAACCTTCAATGACTTCATATCCTCCTAAGAATAACGCCAAGCTCCCACATCACAGCCTGGCCCCCGTTCTTCTTAGTGCCATCCTAGGACACGCTTCCCACTTCCACCGCACTGCAGCCTCCGAGCCTTCTTCCTGGTACTCCCACACTCCCTTCCCTTTCTCAGATCGTGGCCTTGGCCTGTGCACTCCCTTAGAGACCCTTCCCTGATCACCCTGCCCACAGTAGCATCCCTTCCTTACTAGCCACTGTCTATAACATGACCTGGTTTTGTTTTCTTCATAACACTTATCACTACCCAAAGTTCTTCTGTCCATTTATTATTTACTTTCTGCTTGTGTGTCCCCCAGGAGATTGGAAGCTTCCTGAGGGCTGGGATTTGTCTGTCTTGTTGACTCTGTAATTGGCTACCACTGCACCTAACATGGAGCGGGCACTGCAAAAGTGTGCTATAAAGGAGTGAATGAGAAAAGGAACTTGGGCTTTTCACGGTCTGGTTTTTGCTCTCAGCACATGATCAAAGGCACCTTCTGCTCCAGACCGGCACTGTCTGCTCATAGCTCTGAAAAAGTCCCAAATAATATTTAATAGCATATGTGTACATATATGGTTTCCCTGGTAGCTTTACAGTAAAGAATCCACCTGCAAAGGAGGAGACCTGGGTTCGATCCCTGGGTCAGGAAGATCCCCTGGAGAAGGGCATGGCAACCCTCTCCAGTATTCTTGCCTGGAGGATCTCATGGACAAAGGAGCCTGGTGAGCTACAGTCCACAGGGTTGCAAAGAGTTGGACATGACTGAGCTACATATATGCACTCACGGACATAGACACACACTCGATAATATTGCACATACATAAGAGTGAGGATAAGACTAACACACTGGACTTCTTCTCTTGGTTTTTAGACTCTGTTTATTTTACTCTTTGCAAGACAAATTACTTGGGTTTAAAAAGTAGAAGGACTCTATCCTGGGGTCCTGAGAGGGCCGTCCTGGGACGAGCCCATCCACACACAGATATGCCTTGCAGCACAGGTGTGAGCTGACTTCAAGGGCCACTAGGGTGGGATTCAGACTTCCACCAAAGAGAGAGAAAGACCTCATGCTGGGCTCCTCTGCTGGCAGATGTGAGCCAATGTCCGGGACTGAGAGCTGGGGAGGGAATGTTATTTTTTGATGCTTATTTCAAAGACCTGGGAATAATATTCTGTGACACAATGAAATGAAAAGATAAATTGTGTTTGCTTCATCTTCAGGCCTCACTGATTTTTTTTTTTTTTTTTACTTCTAATGGACATTGAAAGGAATCGTCTAGCTATTGGAAGCCTTAGCTCAGTGAAGGCTTTCCAGAAAGCCTTTGAGACCTGTGGGGGCTCAAAACAAGCCCCAATCTTAGTATGAAAAAAGAATAGATCACACTCATTTACTGAGCATTGACCTAAACCTCCAATTATTTTTTTGAGATCTAAACCAGAGGTTGTTTGAAAGACATCTGGTGAATTAGTCCAAACCTGAAGTCAACCATGTCTTCCGAAATAATTGAACCAGAACCACACTGGAACATCAAAATATTAACGTTTTCTAAACAGACTCTCTCTAGGGTTTCTGACTGGCATAGCTACAGCGCCAGACTACTGTTTGTTCCCCTTTTCCCTTACCCAGGCCTCTGCCCCACCTGTCTCTTCTCCTTTCTGCAAACCTGGCATCCGTTAGCAATGGGCATTTACCAGTGCTGCCCTGGGAAGGCAGGCCTTCCAGACTCGCTGTACTGCTGCCTTGATGAGAAGAGAGCCCCACTTACTACCCTTCATTCCATGTCATGGGGAAAAGAGGAGGTGTCTCTCCCTTAGATGAATGGGGGATGGAATCATAGGATGGAGAGGAAGGAAGAACCGCAAGAGTGAGAAGGAGAGGGAGGGAGGAGAAAGAGCACCAACCACCAAATAGTAAACATGGAACAGAGGCAGTAAAGATAAAGACTCAGTGAAGGGGCAAGGGAAAGAAGGAGCGAAAGTAGGAATCTTTGGGGGAAAATTGATCTCTGGTTTGTTTTTGTCTTTTTTGGTTGCTCCCCAAGGCAGCTGGAAGAATTTCTGATCACACACGTGCCCCTCCGTTCTGTACCACGCTCTATGTCAACCCTTGTCTCTACAGCAACCCCTCAGGAGGCAAGAGCATCATCTTCCCAGAACCCCAGGGCTGGATGGCTTTTCTAGAACTTCTAGAAATAGGCCTTTGTTTTTGCAGCTGGAGAAACTGCGGCACGGTGCAGTATGGAACTCACAAACCCCAGTCCTGATTTTCCTAGTCCGGGGCTGTGGGCACAGCCCAAGCAAGATACATTCCTACCTTTGCCATGATTTGTCAGTAAGTGGCAGAGAAGAGAAATCATGGAAGAAGGACCATTGATTTACTAGGAATTAAGGATAGGGGTTTCCAGGGGTCAGCCTGCCTGGGTAGCCGTTTCTCTTTTAAGAGCAAAGATATCCACTTGAGAGAGGTGATCTTGGTGATAGATTTGCTCATCCAAGTAAGGATGAGCAGTTCTTACCTGTGAAAGGGTTGTTGCGAGTATGTGGTTATTGTCATGACATACTTGAGGAAGGGAATCCAAAGACTCAACCTCACTTGAGAGTCATTGCAGGAAATGAATCAACAGAATAGGCAGACAAGAGGGAGATGTAGAGACTGACCCCCTAAGGTTTCCACCCTGGCGTTGGAAGGGCACCATCAAAAGGAAGTGAAGAGGAAGTCCTCTTAGAGGGTGGGGGGTGATGGATGAGGGCTGCTTCTCAGACCTTGCAGCCCTCCCAGGGGCAACCAGCACAGTGCGTCTGAATCTCCATCTCCTTTTAAGAATTTCAGAAGTTAAAAACCCAGAGTCAGCTTGGTATCCACTTCAGCATCACTTTTTCCCCATTGCAGCTAGTTACCTCTGAGGACCCATCCTGTGTAAGGAGGTTTATCATTTAAGAAAAAAGCCCCCAGCCTGTTACTTATAAGCCAGCAGCTGCTGGGAAACTGACCGGGTTTTCTTGGTGGGCGTGAACACTGCACCCTGCTTACCTGTCATCTGTAAGCATTTACCTGCACTTAATTAGCCAGACTTCAGTGTGGAATCCCCAGTTGCTGTGCTAATGATGGCAACCCTCCCCTCCCAAGGAGTGCTGATTTCCCATCTCAGCATGAGGGGCTTCAGTAATATCTCTTTTCAGTGATATAATTTGATTTCTCTCTAGGAGGCTGCTCCGGTCCTACCTCACTTAGCACTAAATCTCTCGCTAGATATTCTCCTTACTTAATCTTTTCAGGCCCCAGACCAGCCCGGGCCTCTTATTTATTTATCTGGGGCCCTGTTTACTTCCCTGTTGTAAATTACTTCTGGCTCCTGGCCGTCTGATCACTGCAGTGATAGACTAATAGCTCAGAGCTGCTGCATTTGCCTTGTGTGATGAGGCAAATAATATGCTTAACTTATGGGAGAGAAGTACACCCTCCATTTATTTCAGTGGGGGAAATATTACTCAGGGGAAAGGGCCAAATCATTTACCTAATGGCTGCTAGTGTAATTATGGACAGAATTATGTGAAACAAATTGCCATGCTCATAAATCTACACCTCCAGTGTCTCAGAGGCAGAGAGGGAATTCTGGTGGCTGGCATGGGCTCTGACTCTCTGAACACATTCCGGTTTGCTTGGCAAGGCAGATGCTTTTCCCCAGCTCCCAATTCTAAACAGCTATGGCCGATGTGGGCAAACCTCAGTCTGCAGCTCCCTCCAGCCCGCTGCCACCTGCTATTGTAAATAAAGTTTTATTGGCACACAGCTACAGCCACTCACTTTCATACTCTCTGTGGCCGTGGCCCTATCTGTGCTCCAGTGGCAGAGGGCCTTAGTTCTTGGCAGGAAACTGTATGGCCCTCAAAGCCAAAAATATTTATAATGTGGCCCTTCACAGAAAAAGGTTGCTGATCCTTGCTTTGCCAAAAGAAGAACCTTCCGACAAATGTTTTATATGGAGATGGAGAGATTGATTTAGATCACTCCCCGTAGCTTTCTTTTTTCAGACAGTTCAACTCCATGGTAAGGAAGTGTGATGGCCACAGTATGGTTATCACTTGCTCTGCAGTGCTTCTGCATCTATTCACGTGGCTTCTCTCAACAGTTGTGTGGCTTAGTAGGGATTATGAACCCATTTGGCTGAAGAAAACACTGAGACTCTGAAAGGTGAAGTGTTTTGCCCAAGGTCATTCGGTAAGGAAGTTTCAGGACTGGGATTCATACCTTGCCTGTGTGGCTCCAAGTTCTGTCTTCTTTCACCTTAGCCTTGTTGCCTCTTAGCAAAAAAGAAGGATGAAGGCGTTGGCACTGGGAGAGGGTTTTTCTCGGCTTTGCCTCTCTCTGCAGAAGGCTGTTGAAAGGGAACATGTGAGCACCCAAGTCACAAGAAATGTGGAAAGCTCAAGAAATGAGGGGGGTCTTGTTTTCTTGCATCCTCACTTTTTGTGGGGTGGCTGTTGGAGTGGACCCAGGAGTGTTTTGTTGTGTTGGGAAACCTAACAGTTGTTTGTCAGGCAGCAAGAGAAAGCCCAAGAGAAAAAGGCCTGGGTGATAAAGAGCTTATTTCATGGTCTGCGTTGCCAGTGCAATGCTGATTGCCGGAGGGAAAACAGGGTCCATATGGCATCCTCATGGGGGAGGTGGACGCCACCGACTCTGCGGCAGGCAGGGTGGAAGGGGAGCCTTAGCTCTTGCGCTCTCTGGGAGCAGTTCTCTTGGCTTTGGGGCAGCCTCAAGCCAGATCCAGACACCCTGCACTCCTACCGTGAGTGCGGGCAAAGTGAGGGGCCCACAGATATCACCAGTGTAGCTGCAGAAATCTCGGGTGGAAAACAGAAGCAAAAGCACCTCTTGTTTACTCTCTGAACCTGAAAAGGCTAGAAGGTGTAGTGGAATAACGGTAAATAGCACAGCCATGTCACAGCAGCTACCATTTGTTAGGTGTTTAGAAAGTAGCAGGCATTGCCCTAAACCCTATTACCTCTATTGTTGTTTTTGTTCAGTCTCCAAGTCGTGTCTGACTCTTTTCAACCCTGTAGACCACAGCACACCAGGCTTCCCTTTCCTTCCCTGTCTCCCAGGGTTTGCTCAAACTCATGTCCATTGAGTCGGTAATGCCATCCAACCATCTCATCCTCTGTCACCCCCTTCTCCTCCTGCCCTCAATCTTTCCCAGCATCAGGGTATTTTCCAGTGAGTGGGCTCTTCACATCAGGTGGCCAGAATAGACCATCTTTATGATCTCATTTGATCTTCAGCATCATCTTGTGAGATGGGCATTTACTGAAGAGGAAATAAACTCAGTGATGATAAATAATTTGCTCAAGCTAACATGTCAGTGGTGGAGCTGAGAACCCCATCTGCCTGCCCCCGTAATCAGTCCATGTACTAGAGGTGGGAAGTGAGGCAGCCACACACATAGTCCGAGTATCATGGACCAGCCGTGCCATGTGCATACACGATTGTTCTTTTCTGACCTTCAGTGTCCAATATTTGAAAGGATATAACAGCCAGGGTTGTAGAAACAGTTGAGGGTGATGATATATTTTCAGCATGATCCTATTTTCTGACTCATAGTAAGAGCTCAGTGTGTTCCTCTCCATTTTCTTAATTCTTCCCATAGCTGATAAGACACAAACTCGAGCTTTACTGTCACTGCCATGATTGTCTCTGATGTATTGCTGAGCTCTGTAGGGAGTAGAATATGCAGACCCAACCTCTCCCTTAGAGGCATTTTCCATCTAAGATGGATGTACATTTATCCGTGTATCAGTGGTTGTACCGTTATGAACCCAGCCAGGGAGAAAGGACCATCAAAAGGTATAAAGAGAGCAAAAGGTATTAGCATCACATGCATGACAGGGAAAGTTACATTTTAGAGGAAGAATTTTTTTTTTTTTTGCAATTCATTTTTCTTTGCTGAGGCAGTAGAAAGCAGAAAGAGATGTGGAAATAGGCAGGTAGGACAAGTGAGGGCCAGCTGCCGCTTCTCTTTTGCTCGGGCTGTAAAGGCTCTTCGTTCTGGCTCCTCCTCGCCTGGAGCTGCCATGGACTGTGATGTGCTGATGAGTTGGGCTTCCAGAGCAGAATTAAAAACACAAGAGAATTAACAGGGACTTCCCTCGTGGTCCAGTGGTTAAGACTCTGCACTCTACTGCAGGGGAGGTAGTTTCCAACCCTGGTCGGGAACTGAGATCCCACACGCTATGCGAGGCACAACCAAAGCAAAAAATAAAGAAGCGCACTGAAGACTGCGAAACAGCCCAAGTGGAGAGAGAGGCGTCGACTGAACGCGAGAGACAGGCAGGCGGCTTTAAAAGAAGAGAGCGAGAAAGAAAGAAAAAGAAAAGAAAATTCACGTGTTTGGTGCTGTGCTCTGTGCTGGGCAAGGCCTTTCTCCAGCGTCTTTATGTCTTCCTCCTAACCCTGTGAGGTGGTGTTAGTCATCTGCATTTGCGCTGAGGGAAAGGATTTAAAGGACTGAAGGTCTCAGAGTTAAGAAGAGATGGAAACGAGATCAGAACCCTCTCCTTTCCAATTCTGGAGCTTATTTATTATACACGCCACCCCAGAGGATCTGTCATCACACTGTGAAGAAGAGATACTGTCTTCACTTCTTTCTGATGACATCCCAACTGTCTCCAGAGAATTCTAGAAATCATGCCAGGGGCTGTGTGTGGCTTCTTGGGATCTGACCACTTCCTCCCTCGAGGAACCTGGCTTTTGGGGACTCTCAAGGTTACCACAGACAGAAACTTGAAGCAAAGTGGAATAAGGAAAAACCAAGCAAGCGTCAGTGATGAGAACACAAAGTCATGATAGCGGGCTGGTGCTAAAGGCCACCAGGACCAGAGCCCGCTGGCTGGCTGTCACTCTCCAAATGTCATCTCACGTCTCTCTGTCTCGTAGCTTCATCCCTCATGTCCCCTTCTGATGGAGCTCTGGCAGACTGGCACAATGTCCTTACAGCTTTGCGGTCAGAGAACCAAGAGTCTTCCCTGGTGTTCGTTCCAGAAGATTCTCAGGGCAGGACTCCTGTTGGGTCTGGCTAGAGCCATGGGCCCTTCTTTGGACTGGTCGTTATGGCCAGATTCTAGGAGCTCTGATTAACCCAGTCTGGGTCACATACTGGAAAAAAGCAGAGTGGATTCTAGGCATCCAGAGACTAGAGCCAGCATGCCTCAGCCAGGAGGAGCTCTGATTAGGATGCATGCTGAAGATCGCAGCCCGCCTCCTGTTCCAGATACTAGCTAGGCTGCTTCAAGACAGCAGTCATGCCTAGAATGCCTTGCAATTTCATTCCCAGGTCCTCCCTAAAACAGGGAAAAGTCATCTGCAGCTATCACCAGGAATGACCCAAGGGAGCTTAAAAAAAAAATAAAGGCAGACTGAGGTGACATCAAGGCTGATGAAGGGTGAACATTAGAATTCATAGGCTGGGAAAATAATGGGAGAAGGGATGCAAACTTAGAATGGCCATGCCTTTGTTTCCAGATCCTGGAAACATGACAGGATATTAGGAGAACAGAGAGGACTTGATGGGATTCCTGACTGCACCTCTGCCTCCCTCCCCAGCTCTGACTCTGGCCCACGTCTTTGCTCACTCTTGGCCGTAGCTAGCCTTTGGCATTTCAGGGATTCACCATGATTTGTTTTCTCTGCATCTTTGTGCCTTCTTAGTCGTACCTGGAAGGCTTTTCTCACATCCTGCGGTCTAAAAGTCAGCTCTTGTTTATCTTCCTCCAGGAAGCCTTCCCTGCTGATGCTAGTTTTATTTGTTAGAAAGGCTGCCTCTGGGCCCCTGCCATTTGAGCACTAACCATGCCAACTCCAAAGCTGATGTTTTGTCTGCCTTTCCCACCAGACTGTGAGCTGCTTGTGAGTTGGGAATTGTGTTTTTATTTTTTATTAGCAGGGTTTAGTGCAGGGCTAAAATATTTTTTAATGGAAAAACTGAATAAATGGTGTCTTAGTGGAAGCTGCTATAACAAAACCCTGTACATTGGTGGCTTAAATAACAAACATTTATTTCTTACAGTTCTGGAGACTGGTAAGTATGAGATCAGGGTGCCAGCACTGTTGGGTTCTGGTGAGAACTCTTGCTGCTGCTGCTGCTGCTAAGTCACTTCAGTCATGTCCGACTCTGTGCAACCCCATAGACGGCAGCCCACCAGGCTCCCCCGTCCCTGGGACTCTCCAGGCAAGAACACTGGAGTGGGTTGCCATTTCCTTCTCCAATGCATGAAAGTGAAAAGTGAAAGGGAAGTCGCTCAGTCGCGTCCGACTCTTAGCGGCCCCATGGACTGCAGCCTACCAGGCTCCTCCGTCCATAGGATTCTCCAGGCAAGAGTACTGGAGTGGGGTGCCATTGCCTGGCTTGCAAAAGGCCATCTCCATGAGGTATCCTTGCATGAGGATGAGAAATGGAGGGAGTACAGGAGAGAGGGAGGGAGGGAGAGAGAGCGAGAGAGACAGGGAGAGAGGGGGGGGGGGAGATAGAGAGAGAGGGAGAGAGAGAGAAATGGAAGGAGGGTGGGAGAGAGAGGGAGGGAGAGAATGAGAGCTCTGTTCTTTTCTAATAAGTGCACTAATCCCAACTTGACGACCACCCACCATGACCTATTTAAACCTAATTACCTCCCAAAGGTCCCACCTCCACATACATTGAAGATTAAGACTTCAACTTATGAATTTTGAGGGAAACACAAACATTAAACCCGTAACAAATGGGAAGTAGTGCCAGAGAGCAGCTGTTGATTTTATGGAATTCATTATCTTTGAAGTATTTGAGGTGGAAGATCTGAACATCCACTTCACCTCTAGAGGTGCATTTCCCAAATATGTTCCATCTTAATAGATGTTCAGAAAGAAGCACCCTGGTCAAACATGTCTGGGAAATACTGTGCTAAAGGCAGTATGGGAAGTTTTTTGACTATAGGACTTCTCAGAGCCTTTATCATGTTAATATCCATTGGAAATTTCCAAGAGGCAAAAATTTGTACACAGATAGTGCCCCAGATATTTTTGACTGTGGAATCAGGATTCATGGCACATTGGGTGGGACTTGGGTTTTATAGGACTGGTGTTGAGAAAATGTGAGCTTAGAACTTTAAAAAAATTAGGTTAATGAGTGCATAAAAAGACCCTGCAAGAATTATCTGAGGGCAATTTAGTATTTCCAGCGGGAACCCTTTGATCAAAATGGACCAAATGTTGGTCAGTCCAGGTTGGTGATTCTTATGCCCCATTTAATTATAATCTCAACTTGGCCCTTGAGAGCCTTCTTATTGGTTCTGATACAGTGGCAGGGTCCCATTCTGAACACTTCCTCTTACTGAGGTCAAGAAGCATTGTAACGGCAGCTTTCTGAACATCATAGCTGCTGCTCGAAGCTTTGCCTAAAGGAAAGGTAGCTTTTCACCCCCATCCTACACTCCCTGCTCCTCTCCCCCTTCTCCCCACCCAGCACCTTCAACACTCCCCTGTGACTTTGTCTTAAGGAGATTCCTTTGGCTCCAAGAGCAGAGAATAGCTGTAGGCCACTTAGGCATTCTGGGTGGGTAGTCGGAATCCAGATCTCTGCCTGAATCCAACATCCCCACCCTACCCCCACCACTTCCTCTCCGGGGGTGGGGTGAATTCTTCCCAGTGGAGTCCAAGGAGCTGAATGCCTACGAATACTCAGCAGCTTCCCCCAAAATGATGAATATTCATGCCTTCTCTTGGTGGGCTGCATTCCGGCCTGGGGACAGGGACCTTTCCACATTCTGGCTCTCTGTTCCTCAGGACTGTGGTCTGACCCTTGTCCCTCCTGTGTGGATCCCTTCCCTCAGCTAAAATCTCTTTCCTGAGGCTTCAGATCAAGGGTGCTGCACAAGCCTCAGGGCTGTAGCCACCCCTGGCATCGTGGCGTCAGACACCTGCAGAAGCTCAGGGACACAAGGAAACCTGCCTGTCACACTCAGGCTCTCCTCTCCCCTCTGGCTCGCAGGCTTGTTTGACCTCTTACTACCTCCCTGCTGTTGCTCAGGCCCATTGTTGCTGCCTGTGATGCCCTGCCTTCTCTTCCAAGGCCTTTCCAAAGCTAAAGGCAGTGCCTTCAGAGTGAGTTGTAAGTTGGAATTGTGAACATTAAATGAAGCAATCCTTTATAAAGCATTTAGCACGTGGCCTGATGCTCAGTAAATCTCCGTGGCTTTCTTTTATCTAATCCTTAAGCCTCAATTCCTCCCCATTCAGTGAAGACTCTATGGCAGCCTCACCCCACGTTGATCCCCCCAGTTCCTTAGCCTGAGCATCAGGACCACGTGGAGGACACGTTTAGTGATATCGTTGGCATGGTTCCATGGACAGCTCTTCATCTCTGCTGTTATTAAACAGGACACTCTCTCTGTTTCTGCCCTTTTCTCTCAACCATGTTGTGAGGATCATGTTGTTTGCTGGGGTCAGTGGCACAGAGTAGTTGGTTAATTTACTTGTCTGTTTAACTGAACCAGCTGATTGGCCAAAAAAAAAAAAAAAAGTCAAGGACATGGAAATATCATGCTTACTCTTGTGCTGGCAACTACCCTTTCATTTAAAGACATTGAAATGTGGCCCTCTCTCGGGGTGGGGTGGTGGGGGGTGGAATCCTGCCTGCACGTGTATGGTGTTTGGTCTGCATTGTTTGAAAACTATGAGTTGATTATATTTAAAAATTCAGAGATTTCATGTAAGAATACAGATTAATTGTTCTCCCTTCCAAAGCAGCTGCAGCACTGGGCCCCAATTTCCATAGAGTAATAGTCCTTAGAGCTGAGTCTTGGTGCTCTTTTCAAGGAGTGTGTTTCCCCCAATTTGCTAACATTCCCATCACCCTCACTGCCCTGCATAGACCCTACTCATTTATTTTCATAACCTTCATAACCTTAAATTTGGGGGTCAGACCTTCTTCATTCCCAGCAGTAGTGCACAGAAGTGACTGAGGCCCCCAAGGCCAGGGGACCGATAGGTCAGTGATGATGGGGGCCGGCTGGCAGACCCCTTCTTCACAACCCTGGATGCAGAGTGGTCCCCCAGCAGGGCTCCTTTTTCCTGTGTTGGGTTTGGAAATTGTCATAGACTCTACTGGACCATTCTTTGGTGGTTTGCACAGTCCTTTCACCCCTGAGAAGTGGGCAGAGCAGGCGTCCTCGTCCTGATCTCTATCCATAGAATAGGTTGCCTAGCAACCATCTGGCAGTCCTCAGATGCTCTTGTTGGGACCCTGAAGGCCAGGGCAGGGAGGCAGCAGGAGCCTTTCCGAAGCCGGTGTTCATGCAGTCTGTGGACTCGCAGCACGTCTGCCACCTCTGGCCCCCAAGACCAGATCCTGTCACCTGGGTGTAACCAGGAAGAATAGAGCCCAGCTGAACATCCTTCAGGAATGTGCATTCCCTCTCTGAGGAAGGGCTGGAGCCACCCGCCCCACATCACAGGCTTCCTTCCACCCAGGAGGAGAGCTAGACTCGGTCTCTGTGCCTAGTCCACGCGGCCTCTGGCATCACATAGTCAAGACCGGGCCTTGAAGCTCCTCTGCCTCATGGGGCTTTGCAAATACGGGCTTTAGAGAAATGAGGAGGTCTGTTTTTAACTGAAGCAGTTACTTCATTGCATCCCGGCATCCCTCAGTCATGGCCCTGTTTTTGCGGTGACACGGCTTCTCTCTTAAGTTTAGGCGCCTCTGTGTCCAGGCCTTGGTGATGCCGTTGCTGTCGAGTGATCTGGGGAGTGCTAATTACCTCCTGAACCGGGCAGCGGCTCTCTGATAGGGAACAATTTGTGGTCAGGAGGCTTCTATTGCCAGGGATCCCCTCTCTAATTTTCTGCACCATGAAAATGTCTTCCATTCTCTATCATTTGACATCTCTAGGTTCCCCGGGCTCAGGACCTTCTCATGGAGAAGTCAGCTAATTTATTTTCATGAATTACATCATTGAAAACTGACTCCATTATTTCTTCCAGAAAAATGTGTGCTTTTATGCACTTTGTGTGTAGACATACCATGAAATGATATATTAATCTGGAAGGGCCCTTTGAGATCCCCTAGTTTAGGCATGGCAAATTGATTACATCTTGAATGCCAACCGTGATTAGATAAATGGTGCCCAGGGTAATATGTTGAAAAGCACTGAGGCCCATCCAAACTCAGAAAGACACCCTGGGATATGCTGCGCTCAGAAGGCACGGACCCAGGATGGTGACCAGCAGGACATTCCCTAAATACCGCTGTCCCGAGGGAGTTCATGTTCCCCGTGTTACAGATGAGGAAACAGCCCAGAAACCAGAGACAACTGTAGGTTTCTATTAGTCCTATGAGTTGAAAAAGGAGCCCCCTCTGCGTTGACAGTGCTCCAGGGTCATGAGATTTGGGAAGAATCTTGAACGATTAGTGAGAGGGTCCCCCAGCGCTTTGGTGGGGCAAGGGGCGGTGTAGAGCTGAGTGACTCTCTGTCCCAGCAAGCTCTCTAACCAGGGGCCACATCCCAGGTCCAAGGAGCTTCTGTACAACTTGCCTTCCGTTTCCATTTCCTGTTCCTCTGAGGATGAAGGCAGGTCAGACATGGGCTGTCAGCTGTTAGAAGCATGCTTATAGGTGAGAGCTGGAAGGCAGGGGGTCTGCATAACTTGAGTGACTGGAGGTTAAAAACCAGACAGACCTGTGTTTGAATCCTCACTTTGAGTTCCATGGCCAAGTTCCTTCCTTTCCCAGAGGTTCAATTTTGTTTTCTTTTGTTTGAAAGTAGTGATATTAACACCTCCTTGGTAGAGTTGTGTAAAAATTAAATGAGATGATGTCTTTAAAGCTGCTAGCACAGTGCGCAGCGTTTAATTAACACTGTCTCCGTAATGTTTGCTATTTTTATCATCTGCCTCCGTGGAGCACATTTTCCTCCGTCAAAGGCTCTAAGGCAGAGAATTTACCAGATTATTGAGCAGTCCCAGGGCTCTGAGACTCCGTAATCTTAGAACAATAGAAAATAAGATGATTGCCTATTTATTCTTTTCTAAAAAGTTATTTTTTTTTCCCTAATTAAGAACAATTTGTGTGAAGAATTTTGGAAATAAGTCCTAAGTCATAGTTTTGAAGACATGCAGCCTACTCTCTGGAAACTGTTTTCAGTGCCGTGAGGTTGTAGGAAGGGGCTGACCTGGCTCAGAAAGAGTGTCCCAGGAGGATGTGAGGGATCTGGGTTCTGTTGACCTATGGGATAGGAGAGATGCTTAAAAAGATGAAAAGGGGCTCCCACAGGAAATTCCCTCGTTGCTGCCTATCTGCATTGCCAGAAACCTCAGCAGAACATTAAAGTTCAGATCCCCACTGTGGAGAGGTTAGGAATTCTCAGGTAGTGTTCCAAAGGAGCTGTGGGCTCCCCTCCCCCTAGGCCAGAGCACTTTCCAGAGTTCCGCCAGCCCTGCCCCTCCTCCCGCTTCACTCTCTCATTAGCATCCTTGGCATCACCCTGGGGTTAGCAGGTCCAGGATGCTGGGGTGGGGGAGGGCAGGGGCGGGATGCAGGGTAGGGGCACCAATGCCAAGAGCCAGACTGCCTGGGTTCGAACCCTCTGCTACTCACCTCAGCAGATTGTTTAACCTCCTTGGGTCTCTCGACTTTGTCACCTGTGAAACGGGCATGATGATGGTGCTGGGTTCACAGGATTGCTGTGGACGTGAAATGAGTTAATGCACATGAGCACGTAGAACAGAACCTAGAACCAAGTAAGCATTCCAGCATCATTGTTCTTAACACGGGGTTGGGGAAGGGAGGTAGGAAAGTCACTTTGGAGAATATCGCCGATTGTCTAAGGCAGGGGTCCCCAACCCCTGGGCCGCAAGCAGGTGCTGGTCCGTGGCCTGTTAGGAAATGGGCCACACAGCAGATGAGTGGTGGGTGAGTGAACGTGTCTTCATCTGTGTTTACAGCAGCTCCCCATCGCTCGAGTTATTCCCTGAGCCCCACCTCCTGTCAGACCAGCAGCAGCATAAATGTAATGCAGCTGAACCATCCCGAAATCGCCCCTGTCCCCCGGTCCACTGAAAAATTGTCTTCCATGAAACTGGTTTCTGGTGCCAAAAAGGGTGGGGACCTCTGCTCTAAGGGCTGTGGAGACATACCCAGACGTTTCTGGATAGGAAGCATCATTTTTCCCATTTCTACCACTCCCAAGTTTCTCTCACATGTACTTTCAGTGCTGATCCTGAAGTAAAGCAGACACTGGAAAAGATGGGCAGGCAGCCTCAGGAGAGGCAGCGATGGAGTGGGGGCCAGAGGAAGGCACGGAAATGACATTTGTGTTGAAGCGCCTACTGTGCTCCAGCCCTTGCTTCTGTTCACTGCCAGCAGAAGTAAGCTGGCTTGACCAAGATCCCACAGCTACGATGTAATAAGGTCCAGGGTTCAGACTGAGCGCTGTGTGGATTGGGATCCAGGCTAGGTCCGCCACTTTATCTCCCAGCCCTGTTGCTCAAAAAGATCTCCATGGTCCTGCAGCAACAATGCTGTGATCGTTTACCTCGAGGTGTCCCCTGCTAAATGAAGCATCTGAGCATGAATACACCGAGTGAATCATTTACCAGGCAGCAGTTTTCTCATTAAGAACATGTGTCAGCAAATGAGTCTGTATCTCAGCATGAAGCAGTCTTTGGGGGAGTCATTGGTCTCCATGGAAAAGAAAACTAAATACAAAAGCAGTGACCCTAGAAGAGGAGGAGAGGGAGAAGAAAAAGGATGAAAACCAGTAGTGTTAGGGCAGACCCAAACCTTAGATGGAAAGGGCAAAGAATCCAGTGCGTGGTTTCTGGCATTGAAACCTGGCTTTGATCTTTACTGTGTGAACTTGGGCAAATTGCTTAACCTCCCTGTGCCTCAGTTTCTTTATTTGTGAAAGAGCCTTGTGTGTGTGTGCTCAGTCCCACCCGACTCTTTGCGATCCCGTAGCCTGAAGCCCGCTAGGCTCCTCTGTCCGTGGAATTTTCCAGACAAGAATACTGGAATGGGATACAAATGTCTGTTGGGTGTACACTCTGAGCTGGACACTCAGACTCTGCTCTGTTCCGGGTTACGGGGACATAGCTGGGAAGGAAACGGAAAAGTATGAGACCTGAGGGAGCCCATACTAGTGGAGGACACACAAGATGAACAAGCTGAACAAACAAAACAGCTGATCCGCTGGATAGTGATACCGGCTACAAAGAATACACAGCAAAGACGTTTCCCAGCGGCAAGGTGAACGTTACGTACGGTAGCCAGAGGAACCCTGCCCGGCGCTCTGTGGCGACCTGAATGAGAAGGAAATCCAAAAAAGAGCAGATATATGTATATGAGCAGATGCTCCACTTTGCTTGGTAGCAGAAATTAACACTGTAAAGCATCTGTACTCTAGTAAAGACTCATTTTAAAGGTAGCCAGGGGAGCGCTTGCTGAGAAAGTGACTTTTGAGTGACACCTGGAGGAAGGTGAGAGAGAGACGTGTGATGTCTGCGGAAGAGCACTAGGGACTGAGCGAGCGAGTGAGTGAGTGGATGAGGTTGTGTGGATGAGATGCAGTCGTGGGATGCGTAAAGCACTTAGAAGAGCCCCTCGCACGTAGTACATGCCCAGTGAATGGTAGCTGTTTTTACATTCAGCAGACAACGCAACAAAGGCGCTACCACACCCGTATTTTTGCCTTTCGGAAATGTTTTCAAGATACGCAGAAAGGGAGGCCCCAGAACTTCCTCTGATCCATTGACAGACAGTGTACAATGGGACCTCTCTGGGCTCAAGCTAAGACTCATCACATGTACGTGGATCATGACAGTGTTTCTTTAAACCTATAGCCTTTGGAGATTTTCCATATATTTGCATATTTTGCATGCATTATTCCTTCCAGCAGCCCTGTGCTGTGGGGTAGGTAAGGCAGGTGCTCCCGGCTGCCCATCTAGTTTAGAAAGGGTAAAGGGATCTCCTGTTTCCCCAGAAGTTACTGCCAGGCATTCTGCAATTGCTTTGCATCTGTGTGTTGCCTTCCTTAATCCTCCCCCAGGCCGAGGAGGACACAGGTTATCACTGCTGTCACCGCTGGTTGAGATGTGGGAAACCAAGATGCAGCTGGGGCTGTGACTGGCCCTGAGAGGCAGGACCATGAGTGCCCTGCAGGGGCTGGCACCTCAGTGTCCTGTGAGACAGCATCGTCGTGGTTTTCCTGACCCCCACCTTTGTCCATGTGTGAGGCCTTGGGGGTGCCAGGTTGGAGTGGTGGGCTGTGCATGGGAAACCAGAGGACAGGGCTTGCAGTTAAGTGAAGTAGAAAGCAACCCAGTGAGACAGGCCCAGATCCGATAATCCCGATCACAGGAATGCCAGGGATAAAAGCAGCCCTGGGCCCAGAGAACAATGGCTTTGCGCAGCAGCAGGGAAGGGCACGGTCATTGCCCCCAACCCAGACAGCTGCTCCTGATCCAGCAGAGCCAGGGCCCGGAGGGTTTGGCTGGTGCAGCCCCAGAGAAGGCTGACTCACAGACAGGAGAGCACAGCCCAGGAAGGAAGGGAAAATGCAGAAGCCAAATTTGCCCCTAGTGGCATACACTTTGGGGCTGAGTAACGCGGCAGCCAGCCAGTCCCTTTAACATCCCACCCAGAGTGGAAGCACACCCTGAAGCCACAGAGATCATCTGTACCGAAACAGTCAGCAGAAGGGAACCACAGACTCTGCCGCTTCTTCGGGAAAAGGTTTTGCGGTCCTGACTCCCCTGTCCCCCACCTCCAGAGTGGGACTTGGGAAGTGAAGCAGTCTCCAAGGGAAATAAATTCAAGGAAATATTTCAGATCACATTTTCCCTCCCATTGACTCGTATTTACTGGTCTTGGTGGGGAGTCTGAGGGTGGTACTTAGAGGACCTTCAAGGGAAATTCTAAAACAATAGACTAGGCTTTCAAAAATGTGGTCGTGTTGAGATGTCTTGGGTTGCTTTACCCTGGCTTTGAAAAGGAGCAGCCAAAACATCTTGATTTGCTAAAATCCTCCCAGAACATAAATCACTGGGGTGAGGTTTGGGGGGAGCTGGGTGCTGTCCGAGCTCATGCTGAGGTGGGCCCAGTGCCCGTCTCCCATGATCTTCTGGTTCACTCTGCTATCTGCCCCCGAGCTGCCCTCAGCCAGGCCCACCAGCACCACTTCTGCCCAGGCCCCAAAGGAACTAACAGGGCCTAGGTCTGAGGAGTTGGCCACGGTGAATTTGAAAGGAAAACTAGCCTGCAAGTCACAAGATTGGAAGAGGATGGGAGCGAGTGTGTCCCCTTTCTTCTGTGGTCCAGGAGACGGTTGCTGAACATCTTTGGTATGTCCACGTATGCCTGAGGCCAAGGTAAAATGAAGTTTCCAGACTATTTTGCCCTTTGACACAGGTGGTAAAGAATCCTCCTGCCTATGGAGGAGATGCAAGAAATGCAAGTTTGATCTCTGGGTCAGGAAGATCCTCTGGAGTAGGAAATGGCAACCTGCTCCAGTATTTCTTGCCAGAGAAATCCCATTTTTCAGAGGAGCCCGGTGGGTTACAGTCCATGGGGTCGCAAAGAGTCGGTCATGACTAAGCATGCACACACCACTGAGCTAATAGCCCATGCTGTCTGTTTAATCACTTTGATGAAGGTTTAGGCCTCTAGAACAGGAAGAAAATGTGGGAAATCAGAATTTCAATTTTTTTTCAGTTACTTTTCTCAGTATGTAAGTTATTTCAGATGTTCCTACAAGAAATATCCAGATTAAAAGGAACAGCCATAGATATCTACAGCTCCATTCCTGACTCCTGGTGATTAAACTGGGCCTACTCAGAAACCCTGTGTCTGAGGCCACGGTTCTGTGGGATTTTGAGTGCAGCTTTGGTTCCCTGTGTGGAGTCTGCACGTCAAGGTGAAAGCTGTGCAACAAGAGTGACCTGGCCTACTGACTGTCAGCCTGGGGAGCCTTTCAGTCTCCCTTTTCAGGATCAGTGGCACCGTTTTCTCCTTTTCCCTTGTGTTCATCTGTGAGACGGTCATCTTGCTTGAAATCAAGTTCTCAAGCCCCGCTCCTGTCTGTCTTCCTCCCTCGGTGCTGTCTCTCCACCCCACCTTACCTTTCTGTCGTGGTTTGATGATGAAGCCCATATCGTCTGGTGAGAGATCTCAGCAGGGACTCCAGCCGCTCAGTGACTGATCCCGCACTATGTGCCATGCACCGCATAGGACGGTCACCTCAATCTCATCCTGAGAACAGCCGCACAAGGAGGGTCAAGAAGTCGGGCACAGCAAAGTCACATGACTTCACTGAAGTTCCAGCTGATGAGAATGGAAGCCAGGATCGGCACTTAGCTCTGTTTGACCCCCTGCAACCTTGGAATGCTGAGGATTTTGACTCCTTTTATGGTCTATGTTGTTGGCTAACTTTGTGCACATCCTCATTTGAACTTGATAATTAACGAATTATCTGCAGGCACATAATTATTTTTTCTTCAGGCAAGGCATTCACATTTCTTTTGTCCTCCTGGTGTCTAGGACAACACCGTTCACATAGAAGACCTGTGTTTCTGTGTGTTGTTTGAGAGGTGAGTGTGCAGCTGGCTCTCACTTTGTGCCAGTTACCAGGAGGTAGAAAAGATGGGAGGCCTGGCTCATGCTCTGCAGGAAGGTGGTGACAGTTCATCCCAACCTTTTGGTATCATGTCATCCCAGTTGTTCAATCGCTAAGTTGTGTCCCACTCTTTGCGACGCTGTGGACTGCAGCATACCAGGCGTCCCTGTCCTTCACTATCTCCCAGAGTTTGCTCAGACTCATGTCCATTGAGTCAGTGATGCCATCCAACTATCTCATCCTCTATTGCCCCTGTTTCTCTTGTCCTCTATCTTTCCCAGCATCAGGATCTTTTCCAATGAGTCGGCTCTTCGCATCAGATGTCCAAAGTATTGGAGACTGAACTTGAGCTTCAGCATCAGTCCTTCCAAGGACTGGTTAAAACATCTTTGGACCCACCCCTTGAGGTCTTGAGTTGGGAGCTCTGGGTGGGACTGGGTAATTTGCATTTCTACTAAACTCCTAGGTGGTCTGGGACTCACTCAGAAACACTGTCATAACAGGAAATACAACCCAAGTTCAAGTCTCAGCTCAACCACTACTTACTGTCTGACCTCAGGCAAGTTTCTACAACTGTGTCACATCCAATAGAGTTTTCTTTAAACAGAATGATAACCTCATCAAGCTGTTGCGAAAACAAACAGACTATCACAGAAACATCGAATTTCTTTACCAAAGCAGACATGGCTCTTCCTGTCCTGTGAAACAAACATGAAATCATCTAGTAACCATGACAAGCCTGGGAGGTGGTTCTCTTATTTTCTTCATTGTCCAGAGAGGTGACTGAGGCCGAGAGGTTCTGTGACCTGCCTACAAGCCCCTCCCTAACTCCGAGGAGCTGGGCTCCACCCTGGGCAGCCTGGCTGGAGAATCCATGCCCTCAGTCTCCACAGTGTACAGTGCTGTGTTGTGGCTGACAAACATTCCTTCTTGCTCTTAGGCTAAGAATGAGCCCTCCCAAAGGGCAGAGAGGCTGATTTTCTAGTTTGTAGGCATATTAACTAGAAATGACAAAGTAAAGACAACTGTTTTATGACCACAGCTTGAAAATCACACACGACCTCCTTTCTTGATATCAGTTTGGCTGTATCTCTTTAAACTTCTCTGGCACTGGGGTTTATCATTGCTCAAGAGGAGGGTGCTTGAAAGAAGCCTTGTGGGCTGCAGGAGTTAGGAGGTGGGTTGCGGGTCAGTAATAAAAGGGGAGAGAGGTTTTCAGCTTCCCCACTGAGAGCCTCAGGAGTCTGACCAGCGGGCGGGTGAGAGGCACAGCCATAGGAAGGGGCAGTGATGGACAGGGTGGGAGGGGAGCAGACAGCTCCAGCCTGGCCGGGTAACTGGAGCCGAGCCGACGGGGCAGGCAGTGCGAGAATTCCAGCTATGTCATGGGAAATGGCTATGGCTGGGACTCTGATTAGCAGCCGACCACAAATCCCCTGGGACCCAGCCAGGGGTCAGGAGACCAGGGCACCACTGGGATGCCAAATGGTTGCTGTATTTTATTGTCAAAGAAGAAGGAGGCGATTTTGACTGTTATCCCTGGATGTGAGTGCTGGCACTGCCAGGAGCCGAGAGCTGGGTGGAGACGTGGGAGTGAGAAGGAGCTACAAAAATCCACTTTTCATTCCGGGGAACATAGAGGAAAGGGAACACAGAGGAAAGACCAAGCCATACTGCTGGGGCTTGGCATGATCTCAAGGCTTTTTTGGCCACCCTTTCTGAGGCATTTCTGCCCTTTGTTCTCCTCTCAGCAAGGTGAGACATCAAAGTCTCCATTGCCATGAAAGGGAAAAATTGACCTGAATTCTCAAAAGTGTAGATGGAATGGAACAGCAGGATTTCTGGGAGAATTGACTTCACCCATGAACCCCTATAGTCTCCTCGTTTGATATCTTAGGCTTGGAGCTAAGCAACGAGATGTGGAAACATCTAACTTTCAGAGTATATGAATTCAGTGCCATAATGGGGACCCCTGGAGGAATAGGTTTGTGTCACTTGATTCATTCTCCTGGCTTATCTCAGGGCCTGGCACCATTCAGCCCTTATAAATGTTTGTTGAATGAAATGGGGGTTGATTGATTAATAGATTGATTATGTCCGAGGGGATAATGGATTCAAAGAGAATCTCAGCCAGCTTTTTCAAAATGCCTGATGAATAAAAGCTTTCTCTGAGTCCATCATGGTTTTGTGTCACTATGGAAGGAAATCTTTCAGCCAAGCCTCTTTTGGGGAGGATTTCACTGGGTTTCAAAGCACACTTTTGAGATCAGCAGCCTAGGCCCTAGAGTTGCACTAAACAGGTTTGCACTGGGCAGATGTAATGTGTTAACTTGACCACCTTCCTCCTCAAATCAGTAGAATAATCTTTGTGAAGGGCTTGGCGCAAGCTCTCAGTAAGTACAGCTCTTTGGTGTCAGTGAGGATTATGTTTAACTGCAATGAATATAAAACCACATGGTATCAGGGTTTAAACAAGTAGAGATTTATTTGTCTGTGAACTGAGAATTCATGGAGAGGAGGTCCAGAGTTGGTGTCGCATCTGTTCAAACAAGCACTCAGAGAGCCAGGTTGCTTTAACTTTGTCTTCCATTATTCCTATGCTATGACCTTATCCCAGCAGTCTAAGTTTGTGTGGCAGCATCACATACATTTTCCAACAGGCCAAATGGAAGAAAACCCAAGAAAGGAAAAGGACATGTACCAGCTGCCTTTTAAGGAAAGTAGTTACGTAAAATTTTTGCTCACATCCTATTAGCTTATGGTGGATCGTGCTTTAAAAAAAAAAAAAAAAAAATCCAAAGATCTCTGTCTTTTAATCAGTATATTTAGACCATTTACATTTAATGCAGTTATTGGTACGTTGAGTTGGCTGTTTTATACTCTGTTTTCTGTGTGATCTGGTTTTTGTTTCTCAGTTTTCTTTTTTCCTCCAGTCTTTTTGTAGGTTATATGATCATTTTTAGAGAATTCCATTTTGATTCATGTATACTGTTTTTGAATGTCTCTTTTTGTATGGTTTTTTTACTAGTTTCTCTAGATATTATGTTATATATATTATACTTAGCACATTATTATCACTGGTTTTGGCAATTTGCCAGTTTGAGTGAAGTGTAGAAAACTTAACCTCCATTTATGTCCCTTTACTTTCCACAATTTAAAATGTAATTGTCTTAAATATTTCCTTTCTGTACAGGAAGAACCACACCAAGCAGTGATATAATCTTTGCTTCAGCCACAAACAAAATTTAGAAACCTTAACAGGATAAGGGAAATAAATTTACTCATATTTTTGCCCTCCTCCATTGTTCTTTGTCTTTTCTGATGTTCATTTCTTTTCTATTTAGAGGATTTCTTTTAGCCATTTTTAAAGATAAATCTACTGTGACAGATTCTCCTAGTCTTTCATCTGAGAATGTCTTGATTTCCCTTTCATTCTGAAGGATGCTTTTGCTGTATAGAATTTAGGACAAGAGTTCTTTTTTTTTTTTCCTAGGTCTTGAAAAAAATTTTGTCATTTACTTCTGAACTTCATGGTTTCTGATGAGAAATCTGCTGTTATTTGAATTGTTTTCCCCTATAGATAAGGTTTTTGTTTGTTTGTTTTATTTTTAGTTTTCAAAACTTTGGCTATAACACACAGATTTATTTGGGTTTCTCCTGTTTGAGTGCTCACCTTCTTGCATTTGCAATCTTCTCTTCCAAATCTGGGACATTTTCAGCTGTTATTTCCTCAAGTACAGCTCTATTGCCTTTTTCCTTCCCCATCTCCCAGTGACGACCAATGTTGGATCTCCGAGGCACTGCCCATTTCTTTTCAGTCTGTTTTCTCTCTCTTGTTCAGATTAGGTCTTTCTGTTGTTCTGTCCTCAAGCTTACTCAGTCTTTCTTCTTTTCATTCCATTCTGCTGTGAGCACCCCCATTGAGTTTTTTTATTTTGATTATTGTATTTTTCAGTTGTGAAACTTCCATTTAATTCTTCTTTCATCTTCAGTCTCTGTACTGAGACTTTCTAGGTTTGTTATTTGTGCCAAGCATATTCTTTATTGCTCATGGAAGCATTTTTATGGTGGCTGCTTTAAAAATTCACATCAGCATTGGCACCTTTTGATTGTCTTTTTAAATTTAAGTTGTGGCTTTCCTTGTTTACGGTACACTGGATGGTTTTTCTGTTGAAACCAAACACTTTAGGTATTGTGTAATGGAACTCTGTTTAACTCTTCTGTTTTATCTGGCTCCTGACACTCTTCTGACAGTGGAAGGGAGTGGCACTGTCTTGTTATTGCCAGAGGTGAAATTGTAATTCCCCATTGATTGCTGGGAGAGAGATCTCCTTGTTATGGCTGGATGACAGTGAGAATTCTACTCTCTCTAGCCCTCTGTTGATACCACCTGGCTGATGGGCAAGAGTGACTTATTACTGCTCCCCATGTGGCTTCCCCAACACTACAGAGGGTCAGAGGTGCCCTCATTATCTCTGGGCAGTGGTGAAAATACTGAGCTTCCCCAAGACTCCCCTGATACCACCCTAGTGGTTAGATTGTTAGAAGAGACACCTTGTTACCTGTCAACAGCTGAGTCTAGAAGACCAGGCCCTTCACATGATCTCCACTGACATTGTGGTGAAGGATTTCATTACCACTCAGAGATAACTTGGCCTTCACAGATACTGCCTCAGCAAGGCAGTATCTGTGTTGGGGTTGGGATGCCTTGTCAGGCTGATTAGGGCAGAAGCTTCCCCATTCAGCCAGTGCTCATAGAGATGAAGCCACAGATTTGGCTGGAGTAGAGCAGTTATTGTCTAGAAGTTTTCTGCTTACCAGGCTGCCTCTTTTCTGCTCCTTTGGCTAAGGCAACAGGCTTTTTTGTTCTGTCCCCATTGATCTACTGGGGCTGCTGCTCTGGGATAGGGGAGGCAAAAAGAAAACCCAAGGAACTTACCATCATGTCATTTTTTGGGTTCCAGATCCTGAGCCAGGCTGCCTTCTTCTCCATATCTGTTAGAGTCTTCTGATACTTGTTTCATATCATGTTGAAGGCTTTAAATGAAAGTCAGTGGAAGAAATAAGGAAAACTGTCTATTCCACCTTCCTAGAAGCAGAAGTCCTCTATGATGGCTTTCTAAGCATCATCAGGGACCTTTATGTTTCTGACAAGGCAGACATGAGCTAGTTGACCTGAGCTATGGTTTACTCATTTATAAATCCTTTCTGAATCCCCTAGTGATTATTCTTAAAGATTGTGCCTGGTGCCCATTAGAAAAGAAATGGAAGATGCTTTCCACTGAACTCTTAATGAAAGCTGCCCTCTTTCCATCTTCACAGCTTGGGAATGCCCTTCCTCCTGCTGATCCCAGGACCAGGCTGCTGGGGCAGGAAGACTGTTGATGTACTGAGCAAGGCACTTGTCAGAGTAGTAGCCTTTGGGGATGGGAGACAATCAGGGTGTCCTCAGTTTGAGCCTTAAGGATCATGAAATGAGATGTAGTCAGGCCTTGAGTGTGTGTGTGTGTACACTTGCACTTCATGGCTGTCTGCAGGATAGCCGTCTTAGAGGAAACCATGTTTTCAAAGTCTTTCTTTACCAGCACATCTATTTCTCACTCCTTGTCAGGAGGGAATGAGCTGGAGTGAGAGTCATTGTTTTTCTCTTTAGCAGTCAGAAGAGTGAACTGGACGGCTTATAAGTCTGCCATTTCTCAGACTGTTTCCTGAAGCTTCTAGAGGCTAGTAAATTAAAAAGTGCTGTAGCCAAAAACATTTGAGAAATTCTAGGTTAAAATAAGTTAAATGCATTTCTTTACTGTGGGACTTCTAAGAACCTTTAATGTGCTGACGTGGGTTGTAACATCTGCATTGTTTGCCATGTTCACCCAGTCATGGATCCTTTTTATTTACTTATTTTCCCAGTAAATATCCGTTTGTATAGAGCACAGAAACCAAGAAAACAAATCTTTACTGTCGGGCCTTGGAACAGTGTTTCCCCTTAGGTAGTGCAGTAACTGGAAAGGACCACCAAGAAGGACTTGGGGCACTGGCCATGCTTGGTTTCTTGACGTCGGTGCTGGTGACATGTGTGTGCTTAGTTTGTGAAAATTCATTGAGCTCAAAGCATATTTTGCTTCAACAGAAAGTATATAGAATCTCATTTTATATAAAAACATTATGACTGGGATTAATGAAAGTAACTTAGCATAGGTCCTGGCACATCGTAACTGTTTTAAAAAGGCTTCTATTTTTTTTTCTTCTTACAATTTATTTTATATTTTTAACTTTTTATTTTATACTGAAGTATAGCTGATTAACAATGTGATAGTTTCAGGTGGACCGCAAAGGGACTCAGCCATACATATACATGTGATGGATCCATTTTATGATGGAACATTGCTGGAGACTAGTGTCCTAGGGAGACATCTTGTAGGAAGTACTGTCTGAGACAAGATTCAGCATTTCATAACTTTGTAGAGAAAATGTTCCTCTAACCAAAGTGCACAAGCAAACTCTCTCCCTATCTGTGTCCAGCTCTGTGTTTTCAGAAAAGGCAGCCACAACTTGCCTCTGTCACTTAAGAAGCTGGGGAGTGTTATCTTGGATCCATGTCCCCTGTAAATCCTTAAAGGAACAGGAAAATCCCAGAACTCTGCCTTAGGTTTCTTCCAGAGTCAAGGCCCCCACGTTACATGGGGATGCAGGCTCATTCCACTGATGTGCCCACCAAGGTGTATATCCTCTTCTCACCTTCTCTCAGTTGTAGCCCTGGATCCACATTAGAATTGAGATCCTTGCTCACTGAGGGGCCGTTTGCTCCAGTCACTTGATTTTTCCAAGGACAGAAAGAAGGTTTGTACTTGTAGCAGCTTATGGGGCATTGGAGTTTTCAGTACATTAATTTCAGATCCAAATTGTTCGTGATGTTGCATCACATAAACGTGACCTGAGCCAGGAGAAATGGCTCTGATGCTATCTGTCGCAGACACCGAGGTGTTGACACTGCTTGGAACAGTCTCGCTTTGTCTGAGCAGGAATGTCGAAAGCTGACCGTGTTGATAGGGAAGATTTGAGCGCATTGTCCTTTTGTCAGGGCAAATATGTGGATACACTCTGTAAACTGGTCGTTATCTGACTCACAGACACAGGTCTGATCAGCTCAAACTCCAGCCACGGACGCTAGGCCACCAAAACTGCAGCTGCTTGTTGGAGGGGCTTTAACCAAGTCTTTTCTAAAGCTGGTCGGTCAAATGTCTGTTTTTAGCTTTGTCTTCCTATTGGATTCTCAGAGCTGATTTTTAGATGACTTCCTCTGTTAATGTTCCTAAGTAAGTAAACCATTCTCTTTGCCAAAAGATATGGTCAAAAGATGGCTTGCTGTGGGCTTGTTTTGAAGGTTATTTGGAAAAGCCTTGCTGAGCTTCCACATTCAAAAAGAACATTCCCACAAATCATGCTCATTTTCCTAATCCTCATTCTCAGTTTGCTCCAGATTTCAAGAAAAATTTTAGAATACCTGAAAGTCAACAGACCACTTGATTAATACAATAGCTGATATTTATTGTGTTCTTGAAAGTTACCAGGCACCTTGCTATCGTTTATAATCAGATTATATCAGATTTAACTCCCTCGAAACTCCATGGGGCTATCTTGACTTTATAATGAAGGAACTGAGGCGCAGAGTGACTGAGGAACATGTTCAGAGTTGCTCAGCCAGCGATGCTCTGGGGCTGGGGTTTGAAGCCAACAGTCTAACCCTGGAGCCTCCGCGTCCTCTGTCACCTGCTCACGGCCCCATTCCCAGAAATCATATGAGATGGGCAGGCAGGGGCTGGACCTAGAACCCTAGGACTAGGCAGAAGGGGCAAAGTCAGGCTCATCTGGATGGCTGGCAGGCAGCAGACCCCAGGACATGGAGACTATGGCTGTGTAGGTAACATAGACGATGCCAAAGAGTTGTCAGCATAGGGTGGTGGATTAGAAGTAATAGGGGCAGAACTCAGGGATGGAGAATCAGGAGTCTGTGTTCCCAGGGACTTGGAAAGGCTGGCGGCATCAAGGGACCTCGTCAAGACTTCAGCTGGGTGGGTCGGGTTCAGAGGCGGCCCCTGCAAGTGAAGGGACTCAGGAGTCATGTTGCTCACCTCAGTAGGTTTAGGTCAGAGGAAAACACCTGAAACCAACAACCAGACCGGGAGGCCAAGGTGGAGACCGAAGGCAAAAGTTGAGCTAATGTATCAGGTTTAGTGTCAGAGTCGATGCTATGTTGATGATGGGGCTTCCCAACCTGTGAGCAGAGATCCCAAGATCGTCTCTGCCCAAGTGATAATTAACTAGTATTGATTTGGGACAAGCCCCCAGGGAGAATGCAAGCAGGCTGTGCCTGACACACAGCCTGTCTTGGAGCCAGAGAAAACCCAGGCCTGGGCATTTCAAAACAAACAAACAAAATGCCAACTATCTCGATGTTGTCTGACAGTCTGTTGGTGGAGACAGGGAGACTGCAGGGGTGCCGCGATACCACCTAGCCACTCACTCAAATGAAACACTGTCTCTGCCACAGTTTACAGGGTATCATATCTGTTGAGAGGCTGGAGGTTCTACAAAGGGACCTGTAAATTGCCCGATATAATTTCTATTGCTTTGTAAAGTCTGGAAACAAAGTTTTTGGACTTTAGAGATTGTTCAGGGAGAGAAAAATCATTGTTTGTCCATTTGCCAAAGACTGGAAACTTGCCCTGAGTCTAAGCAGTGTCTTGGGCATCCTCCTGCCCTCTTCTGGGCCCAGGTGGAGTGAGGGGATGGCCATGTAACTTGAATTGAAGCAACTTATCAGTCTTCAGCTGTGCGTTCAGAAACCTGGCCTGCATGAGCAAAAGTGATGTCTTATCCACACACATGCGACAGGAGATGTGAACTGGATTAAAACCAGAGCAGGGAAGGCTGTGGGACCTCAGAGCCTTCTGAAGGTATTTTTAGAATGCTTTTAACCTGAAAAAGGGAAAGTGCCACCTTTCTGGAGACCAGGAGCTGCAAATGGCTTGGAGCTAAACCAGGCTAATAACTAATTTGGGGAGGCCCCCTAGCTGCTCCCTGGGGTTGGGGTGGGAGTTCTGTTGTTATGCTGTGAGAATATGACCTGCAGGGGATGGTGGAATCCTAGCCACCCACCCCCACCTCCACCTCCCACCCCCCAGGACTGGGATGCTGAAAGGGACAGGGAACAAAATAACTATCCCCATGTTTGTGAATGTGGTTCGCAAAGCACGTGGACAGAGTTCACGTCTTTATCAGCACTGGACCCACTGATCAGCCCCAGACTCACCACCACGACTTCTGATGAGGGTCTTGAGGTGCTTGACCTGTGTCCTTGCGGCTCAGTCTCCTTGCGGCTCAGCAGGAGACTGTCAGCTCATACACTCTGTCAGCAAGAAGACAGTCTCATAAAAATGACCCTGAAAAATAACACAAACCGCTCCCAACCCCAAGAGCTGTGTCCGCCCAGTTTGCTCTCCAGAGTTGGAAGCGATCAGTTTCTTCAGTGGAGTGCCAGCTGAAGTAGTTGACTTTCATTTTGAGGGCATGTTTTATGAAAAAATAAAAAGAGTTTCTCAGTCCCCGGCCTGCTGAGATGCACATACATGGGGAGCGTGGAGGAGCTGAGACACCAGGAAAGCCACAGGCTTGCATCTCCCCTTCCACGCTCCTGCTCCCAGGGTGTCTGCCTTCTGAGTGAGCAGCGGGGCAGGTAGAAATTTCAGTGGTTGACTTTCTCTTCTTCTTTGTAACAAATGCACATACTTGAATTTGCCCAATTTACATGAGCGTGCGCTAGAAGTGTGCTGTAAGTTCCAGAGCAGGCATTCCAGCCAAGGCCTCTGACTCCAAACCTGGGCCTCTTTATACCCCCGTCACATGGCCTCCCCCAGCCCGGTGTTGCCTGACCAAGGGGACCGTTGTCTGCTGACCTTTCAGTAATAATGATGGTGGTGATGATGCTCATCATCATGGTAGTGACAGCTTTGAGATTTCATCTTGCACTGAGTGTCATACACGTTTTTATCTTCTTTGCTTTTCCAACAGCAGCCTGGGAGAGGCTCTGATTATGCCCATTTGATAGAATGGAGAACTAAGGCACAGAAGGACAGAACAAGGTCATTAAGCTTGTAAGTGCCGGGGACAGGATTGGAACCCAGATCTGGGCAGCTCCCAAGTCCATTCCATACCCTAACCACCTTGCTCTTCTGCCTCTTTCTCATTTTTTTTCCTTACCATGGAGCCACATGCCCACATGCCCTGTGAGGACAGCCAGCCCTTTGAAGGGAGAAGGAGCAGACAAGAGTATCTTACCCTGAGCTCTCTAGCTGGCTCTTTATTTTCCTTATTTTTGGATGTGCTGGGTCTTTGTTGCTGCCTGTGGGCTTTCTCTAGTTGCGGTGAGTGGGTGCTTCTCTCCAGGTTCAGGCCTCTCGTGTCGTGGAGCGTGGGCTCTAGGCACATGGGCTTCAGGAGCCATGGGCGGAGTTGCTCTGCTGCACATGTTGTCCTCCAGGACCAGGGATGGAATCGATATCCCCTGCGTTGGCAGTTGGATTCTTAACCCCTGAACCCCCAGGGAAGTCCCTGGCTTGCTTTTAATGGGGACCCGGAAAAAATTAGTTCCGAATGAGCTGGTCATCCAGCTAAATAAATTTCCCAAGAAGTGTGCCCCTGATGCCAAGTGAACTCCTGGCCAGCCCCACTTCTGCCTGTGATGACAGAGTTCCTCAGACACTACATGCTCTGTGCGCTGCAGAGGAAGCTCAGGTGGGTCCTGACAGGAGAGTTGTCCCAGCACCGACTTTCCTCCCACCAAAGCTGTTACTCCAGGCTTTGGAGTGGTTGTCATACCTTCAGTGCGATGGGGCCATGAGAACTGAGGCCCCGTGGTGCAGTGGACAGAGCTCAGGAAAGTCTCAGAAAGAAGGCAGGAGGTTTGATCCCAGTAAAAGGGGGAAGCAGGGCCATGCACCGTGGAGGGAATGCAGTCCCAGGCAGGCCTGGGTGTGAATGGTGCATTTAATGAAATAGCCGCCTGCTGTGCTAGGGGAGATGGGCTGGGTCAGGCCAGGAGCCACTGGCTCAGTGGGAAGCAGGAGGGGACTGCTGCTTCCTCTGAGAGCACTGACCCCAGCCTTTTACGCTTTGCCTTTCCCCTTCACTCCCTGCCCTAATTCCTGGCCCGCCGCTGCCTTCTGAGTCCCAGCCTTTTACGCTTTGCCTTTCCCCTTCACTCCCTGCCCTAATTCCTGGCCCGCCTGCCTTCCGAGTCCCAGCCTTTTACGCTTTGCCTTTCCCCTTCACTCCCTGCCCTAATTCCTGGCCCGCCGCTGCCTTCCGAGTCCCAAGGTGTTGTCCACTGCCACGCCCCTCACACCGAGAAGCCCAGCTGCAAATGCTTCAGGCTTGTCTCTCCTACGGGAGATAAAGGTTTGAGCTTGGTTCCTCCAAGCTGTGGGGCCTCAATTTCAGTAGATGTTTCCAGCACCTCTGGCATGAGTTCAAATTGCAGATCCCCAAAGCCACATGCTACGGGAGTCCTTTAAGAATGACAGGTTATTTACAGAGTGGTATCTGGAAGTTGCTCTACGTCTCCAGGTCCTCTGGAGATGGGTATATAGGACGTCTCTTGTTCAGATGGAAACTCCTGTTCAAGGTCACAATGCTTTAGTAATGCCCAAGAACGGAAGCCGCGTTACCTGGCTCCCAGGTCAGTCCTCTCACTTTCTACCTCTCTCTCATTGTTGTTCATGTCTGACTCTTTGTGACCCCATGGACTGCAGCAGGCCAGACTTCCCTGTCCTTCACTGTCTCCTCGAGTTTGCTCAAATTCATATCCATAGAGTCGGTGATGCCATCCAGTCTTCTCATCCTCTGCCTCCCCATTCTCCTCCTGTCCTCAGTCTTTCCCAGCATCAGAGTCTTTTCCAATGAATCGGCTCTTCACATCAGGTGGACAAAGAATTGGAACTTCAGCTTCAGCATCAGTCCTTCCAACAAATATTCAGGGTTGATAACCTTTAGGATCAACAGGTTTGATCTCCTTGCTGTCCAAGGGACTCTCAGGAGTCTTCTCCAGCACCACAGTTTGAAACCATCAGTTCCTCGGTGCTCAGCCTTCTTTATAGTCCAACTCTCACACCCATACATGACTACTGGAAAAACCATAGCTTTGACTTTACAGACCTTTGTCAGCTAAGTGATGTCTCTGCTCTTTAATATGCTGTATCTTGTATCTATATCTTGGTACCTCCTGACAAAGAGGTGACAGTGACTACTCCACCCCAAATCCTTATATCCCTATGTGATGTGTGTGAGAAAAAAAGTGTGTGTGTGTGTGATAAAGAGGTGTGTGTGTGTGTGTATATGTACGCACATTTGTGAAGTAGTATGGGAAATTGTTCCTTGATCTCAGCCTGGAACAGAGACTATTTCTCTTTCCTTATTTAGACTACTGTTTAGACCCAGGTGTCTTCTGCTTGTCCCTGAGAAACCTGCACAGCCTCACAGCTTTGTCTTACTGTATATTTAACCTCATTAGCCATTTGCAGGCTTGCCAGGACCAGATCGTAGGGCAGACACACAAGGCAAGGGCCCTGATGTTCATCTCTGCTGAGGAGTGTCTGGTGCAGTAATTAACTCCCAGATCCTCAGTACAACAGGATATGAGGGGAAAATCAGAAAAGCCCTTGCTAATTTGCAGACAACTTTGTAAAGGAAACCAATTATTTGTTTATTTGTTGCTTGCATAAGGAATATTTGCAATATCTAATTGCAAACCAAAATGTAATGGAGAAGAGCCTGGTGTGCTGTCTAATTTCCAGGGTTAGAATCCCACTCACTGGCTGCATGATTCTGGGTAAGTTCCTTTTTCTCTCAGAGCCTCAATTTCATCATCTGTAAAACAGGAATGTAAAACAAGCATGAAATGAGATACTCAGTTAAAGTACTTGGCACTGTCCCTGGCATACAGAGAGCTCGACTGCAGTAGGGAGTCCTGTCCAGCATCTGTGGCCGTCCAGTGCCGGGTGGTACTCATTGTACCTACAGCTCGGATTCCTATTGAAGTGGGATCATCTGACATCGATCATTCCTGACTCAGGGGGGAAGAATCTGTTGGAATTTAATTGTCACGGGAGTACCTTAAGACCTTCCTAGTTTGGGACACAATTGCATTACCAGATTTTTAAGATCGTTTTACATTATTTATGCCCCTGATCTTTCAAGTTGTGCAACATCTTGCCCCACTTTGCTTTTATGGGCACAAGCGAAAGCAATGGTCCTGGCTTCTTGGATTCCCTGGACTTGTGCTGACAGCACTGGAGGGTGCACCAGGGGTCTCCGGAGTCTGGGTCTCCACTGATTGACTAACAAGCCTGAAGTCAATCACTGCAGAACTCTTTAAGAGGGAAAAGCCAGACTGCACTGCAGATGATAAGAACAGAATTTTGGAGCTGGAGTTAATAAAGAAATCTTACCACATGATGAAAAAAAGCCCGTGTCGTGTTCCTTTGTGAGGTTAAGCTATATCTTTTCCTAATGAGGCCATTTACAATGATTTTATCCCCAAACCATCATTGAGTACAAAATGCCCTCCTCTGAGCAATCCAATAAAATGTGTTAGTGTCACTTCCTTTTAATTTGTCATGCAATTAGTGTGTGATTGGGATTTCCAAAGCTATGTTCTGTTTTAGGGATTCGATGGCTTGTGGTCATGAATGACAGAGTCAGAGAGATCTAGCTTCAAATCGCAGCATCTTCCACCTACTGACTGTTTAGCTTTTGGCAGATCATGTAACCTTTCTGACCTCAGTTTTCTCCTCTATAAAATGGGAATCTGATATTCCTCTAAAGGTCCTCTGAATAGTAGATGTGCACTGACATCTGGCACAGTAGTAACTTTTCAGTAAGTGGCAGATATTATGAGCATTTTGATTTTTTTAAATGACACTGTTAGTCACAAACATCATTGATCTGCCTTAGAGAGCAACTTAGGACTTCCAGGATGTAATTAAATGTGTCAGTTCCACTCCGTCACGGTTTAAGCTTGATCCATCCTATTTCCTTGTTAACATTTATTAGACTATTTAAGAAATAAGTATTTTATATAGGGTGCCAATGCCAAATCACAATTAGTGACAATTTTTTAACAACACGTAACAGAGGTCGGGAACTATTTATGTACGACGACAACAGCCACTGAACAATGTGCAAAGAAAACATTATGCTGTCTTGGCCATTCCTAACATTTCAAATAAAGGTGTGGCATTTAATTAATCTCTTGAAGGTTTAGTCTCAGACTTACTAAGAGCATTATTTTGTGAAGGCAAACAAACAGCTCTGCTAACGGCGCCAAACATGTTTATTCCAAATAGTTAATTAAATTGTGTCAGTTCCTGCCCTGGAGCTTTCAAGCTATTCTGTTTTCCTACCCGTGTGGACATTTTGTCATCATTCATTTTTATTTCATCTCCGGCCTTTTAAAGAGAAGCCGAGCAGCAGCCCAAGCATGTGTGTAGCTGGAGCGGTTTGCAGAGTTAAATCGGTTAAACTCAGGCCCACCGCTGGCTGCTGGGGCCACCTCCATTTTTCGAAACCCGTCTGGGTTTCCCACCACCATCAAAACTTACCTGAACAGTCCTGACCCTGAACATGAGCAGGAATAGTGGACCAAGGCTTGGAAGGCTCTGGAAGTGCCTGGAGCTTGGAGCCACGTGGAAGGAGCAGCAGAGACAGGACTCTGGGTGCAAAGAGATCTGACGGCTGGCTCCCAAAGCTGCCGGCCCATATCTCTTCTTGTTTCACTCTGGCCTGCAAAAATAGATAGGGATGTATCAGCTTAGCATCTTTCTCCAGGGAGTACAGAGGCTTCCTTCTGGCTTTAGAAATGCAGGGCACTAGCCCTGTTATGGGGGAAGGGGCAGGGAGGACATGGAGGAAGAGGGAAAGGCGCCCAGCTCTGCTTGACCATGCTGCAAAAACTGGTGAGTCAGCATCAGGAAGGCTCCAGTGTTTAGATGTCCAAAGCCTGAGGATACTGGACGTGGGGCAGACTGGACCAGACATTATCCACAAAGAAGCAGGAGGTTCTGCGTCTCTCCACACGCCCACCCTGACACCTCCAAAAGTACCAGGTTAGAAAGCGCAAAGACTAGAAAGACAGGTGCAGAGGGCAGGCTCTCTCGAACTTAGTCCACACAGATACATGCTTGCAGGGCATAGTCGTAAATGAGCATCAGACTCGGTTCCATCCTCAAGAAGCTATAATGACAGAAGATGCGCATGGCCAAGTACTGAGCACTGACTCTGAGCAGACAGTAGTCTGAGTGGTTCCCCTCTGCTGACTTCAAACAACTCTTTGAGATAGGCACAGTCATTAGTTCTGTTTTACAGACTGGGAAACTAAGGCACAAAGAATTAAGTAACTTGCCCAAGGTCACCTAGCTAGTAGGTGGTGGCCCAGGGATTCTACTGTACAACAAGATAATGTGCTAGAATCGTGTGTTAAAGAAACACGTAAATAGGGCCTTCCCTGGGGGTCCCGTAGGTAAGACTTCGCCTTCTGGTGCAAGGGGTGCAGGTGTGGTCTCTGGTCAGGGAGCTGAAATCATACATACCCTGTGGCTGCAAACCCAAGACATAAAACAGAAGCCAAAGTGTAACAAATTCAATGAAAACTTTAAAAAATGGTCATCAAAAAAAAAGGTCTTTAAAAAAAGAGTAAAAAGTAAGTAAATAAAATACATATACACACACACACACACACACATGTGTGTGTGCTAAGTCACTTCAGTCATGTCCAACTCTGCGATCCCATGGACTGTAGCTCTCCAGGCTCCCCTGTCCATGGGATTCTTCAGATAGGAATTCTGCAATGGGTTGCCATTTCCTTTTACAACACACATTCATACATATATGCATATCTGCATACCAGCTTGGCAAATTTATGTGAAATTTGAAAAAACTCAGGACTGTAGCTGTTTCAAGGAGGAAGGAGTCTCTGTGAGTTGGGCTTTTGGCAAAGATGTCATGAGACACGGGAGTGCACCACTTGGGTTTGGAAGAACTTACAAATGTGGGGACAGACAGGAAGAGCATCACGCAGGAGGGGCTGGGGTGATCTGAGACGAGTGGAAGAGGAGTTACATGATGGGCAGGAGGATGGCTGGGGCCAGCTGGCTTGCGGGGGGCCTTGAACATCAAGCCATTGTCACCACACCAGAGCCAGGGGAAATGAAGTGATGAAAGCCCTGCAGCTGGTGGAATCCTGACACACACCAGGCTCCCTCCGGCCCTAGATCCCCTTGTCCTAAAGATGGAAACTGCCCTTAGTTAGCAGGATCATGGGCCATACACTGCATCATTGTTAACTTTCAATGCCACCACCAGCCTGTACTCAAGAAGGAATAGGTTTTTTATGTTTTATTTTTTTCTTATTAGCCATTTATTTTCCAAGAAGGAGCATGTTTGCAGTCCTAGCTGGAAGTGTGTGTTCTGGCTCTGCCGTCTAGCCTTGTGCCTTTGGAAGAGTGCCTGGTCGCTCTGCGCCTGAGCTTCTCTGCGCTATAAAGCTGAGGGACAGTGCATTGCTGGCACAGTTGGCCTAAGAGCCGAAGGGCCTGGCGTGCAGTAGGTCCTCGGCGTGTGTTAGGTGATTCTGTGGTTGTCATTGTCATCTTCAACTTAGAGACATGAGCATTATTCCAGAGCCTAGAGAATGCCAGAGACGCACCATCTCAGAGCATGCAGGTTTAAACCTCTCAGCTTCTCAACTGTCTAATCTAAGGACATTAGCTCTTCTAAAGGGTGATAGGAAACGCAACCAACGTGGCCTGGCCGTTTGGTTACAAAGAGTTTCTTTGCGGCTGCCCGGGTCACCAGGCTGAGAAGGCATGTGTGCTTCCTTTTATGTGGAGAAACTCAGCTCAGCCCGCGCTGTGGGCCCTTCCAGCGTCTGCACATCCCTGCCTTAGGAGCCGTGTGACGGGCCAGAGGGAAGTCCACTTATCCTCAGCGGACCTCAGGGGGCATCGAGAGGTAATAAATTGTATTTCCTCTTGAGTACAGGAGACAGGAAGCTCCAAATTGGACTCTAATTAACTCTGAAGGAACAATGGGTTTCTCCAGAGCCTGGCAGTTCCAATGGTGTCTAAGGAGGTGTCACGCAGCCTTGGAAAATAATTACAAACGTAATGACGATGCCTCCGAAGTCGGTCTCCTGACGATACACCTCGAACAAATGTGTTTCTCCTTCCTCACAAGGTTCGCTGCCTTTAATTGCTACCCTGCTTTATTAAGGGGCAATTAATTTTGCCACTGGGTTTAAAAAGGCAGTAATTATAAGGCGAGGACAAAAGCCCGTGGTTAAACATAATCAGCTGGATGTAAAAGGTGCTCCCTGGCCGATTCAGAAGGAGGGAGGGGAGGGGCTTGTGTTCCAGGCAGGCAGCGTTTTCCTTCTCGGGTGTTTCTTGCCCCCGTTCACGATTGCCTCTGCTCTCACAGGGTTGGGTGTGTGATGAGCTTCCTATATCTGCCCAGGTTGCAAGACTTGGTATCTCACAGGTCTTTGTTTTTGATGTTTTAGCCAGTGAATCTTCTCCTGCCATAGAGGTCGACCAGAAGGCTTGGGCCAGGTTCAGTATGTGGCTTTCCAAAGAGACCAGACCACCCCTCCGCCATTTTAGGATTCTACATGTTAGGGGCACTTTTTTTTTTTTCATTAAACTCCTTTTTTATTGTTCTTCTTTTTTTTTTTTTTTACTTTACAATATTGTATTGGTTTTGCACTTGTTAAAAATTATCTTTATTTACTTATTTTTGGTTGCACTGGGTCTTCATCGCTGCACGTGAGCTTTTTTCTCGTTGCAGCAGCCGGGGCTACTCTCGAGTTGTAGTGCTCGGGTTTCTCAGTGCAGAGGCTTCTCTTCCTGCAGAGTGCAGGCTCCAGGGCACCGCGGCTCAGTAGTTGTGATGCGTGGGTTTAGTCGCTCTGCAGCACGTGGAATCTTCCCAGAGCAGGGTTGAAACTGTGTCCCCTGCATTGGCAGGCGTGTTCTTGATCCTGGGCCACCAGGGAAGTCCTAGGGGCACTTTAATCCCTGTGTCATCCTGGACACACATTCATTCACTCCTCTTCCATCAAATGTTCGTTAAGGACATTCTAGACACTTCACTAGTCTCTTGGGATGAAATGGTGAGCACAGGCGTGTTCTGTGTCTTCAGAGGTTTATAGTCAGATGGGCCAGCTGGATGTTAGTGAAATAATAACCCAACTACAGAATGAGAATCATTGAAACATGCCACGCAAGAAAAGGGGATCATAAACCTGCGGCATCAATGTGGTCAAGGAAGAGGACCCCAAGAAAGGGACTCTGAGCTGCGATCGGGAGAGGAACTCAGGTTAGCCCATGTGGGAGGGAGGGAATGTTCTGGTCCAGGGCTCTGTGACAAGGGCGAGGGAGACGCTTTCAAAGAGCAGAATATTGGGTCTTCCCTGGAGGTCCAACGGTCAGGACTCTGTGCTTCCTGCTGAGGGCCTGGGTTCAATCCCTAGTTGGAGAACTAAGAACCAAGATTTCACAAACTGCGTGGTGCAGCCAAGAAGATAAAAGCGAAACAGAAAATACAGTCAGTGGACTGGAACACAGAGGTGAAGGAGGCGAGTGCTACACACATCAGGCAGAGGCTGGGCAGCTGGATGGACCTCAGTTTTCCCATCCATGAAATAAAGGCGGTGCTGCCTTCTCCTGTCTGTACCACAACAGCACTGTGAGCATAAAGTGAGAGAGTAGCTTTGTGACTGTGCAGCCGAGTTTATTGAGATCCTACCAGGCGCTCGGGGTTTTCCTTATACCGGAGAGTCAAGGCTGGGACCACAGTCCTCAACTTCATGACACTGTTTCGTGCTGGCAGTGTGAGAGGTCAGGCCTTCTGCTTTGATATGCCTATGCTCTCTCCCCGTGTTTTCCACGTACCTTGGCGATCCTGCCTGTGGTCAGTTCTCTCTCTCTCTCTCTCATCCCCTCTTCTTGCCCCTCCCCTCCCTGTCCCTTCACTGCTCACACCACCCCCATCGCACATGGGAGTGTGTACATACACATGTCGCTCAAGCAAGCAAAACTGGAACCATACTGCAGCACCGTAGGGCGGGGGTTAAGGCATGGGCTTTGGTGTCGGATTGAGTTTAAGTCTTGGCTGTGTCAACCACTGACCACACGGCCTTGAGGAAGGTGCTTAACCTCTCTAAGCTTCAGTTTCTACATCCGCAAAATGAAGGTGAGCACATCAACCTCACTGGTAGTGTTTGGATTAGAAAAGACAGTCCGAAAAACTGCGCTTAGCAAGCTGTGAACGCGCCGTAACAATGGCAGCAGTCAGTACTGAGTGCTCAGTCCTGCGTGTGACACCTGGCAGGTGTAGTCGCAGAGAAGAGTGTCAATAAGGACGCTTAAGGATAAAGTGGCAGAAACACAGCTCATAGAAAAATGGAGGGCTTACGCGCCGTTAGGGCTCATCCTCTTTTGCTCTCTTTCTTTCTGCAACTCAGCTATGTTCTCTCTGGGACGAACTTTTATCTTTTTCTTGTCTTTCTCCCAAGACTTTATTGTCTTCAGAGCAGTTTTAGGTTTACAGCAGAGTTGAAAGGAAGCCACAAAGCTTGCCCACGCGCCCTCGTCCTGCACGTGTGTGGCCCTACCCCGGCCAGCATTCCCCACCAGAGCAGGGCGCTTGTGCCCGCGATGAAGCTGCACTGACTCATCGTAATTACTCCAAGCCTGCAGTTTCGATTAAGCGTCTCTCAGTGGTGCACAGCCCACGGGTTTGGACAAACGTACAGTGACAGGCGTCCATCACTGTGGTGTCGTACAGGGTATTTTCACTGTGGGTGGGCTTTCTCCATGTAGCAGAAAGATGGTCTCTAGAAATGCCAGCGACCTGTTCTTCTGCCCTGTGACCAACCTGGCAAGGGATGTCCTCTTCGCAGGGTGGAAGCACAGTTCCCAGGGTGGGTGCTCACTGGCTCTGCATGCACATGTGCCCGTCATGGGGCCTAAGGGTAGAGCCTGGGATCTGATCTGGGATGATGGATGGTCCCCGCTGTGTGGTGGAGGGCTGGGAGTGCGTGTGCGGGTTCTTCCCGAGAGGGAAGGTGTTGTAGCAGAGACGCCCCCGATGAGTACAGTGCAGGCTCAACCCCTGGGTCCTCGTGATCAGACTCCTCAGTGGCTTCGAGGATTAGCGCTATGTCATTTGACTCGGGACCTAGACGTTTTACGAGTCCCAGTTTACACTCAGTCTCGGAGCTAATGAACTGCTTTGCCATTTCTCTCTGTCGCTGGGCTGAATCCAGTGGGCAGTGACCCAACGCCCAAGTGATTTGTGGGCCTGAAGGAGGAGGGGAGAGACTGATTATGGAGTCAGCAATTACTCTGCCCAGGCCCATGCCTGGCGGGGCCTTATCTTTATTTATAGCTGGCTGAGCCTCCCAGAGCACAGATTTGCCCTTGAGTGACTAGTACACTGCAGTTTTAGTTCATAAAACACTGTTTGTTTATAATCCTTAACGGGTTCTGTTTTATTAAAAGAGAAGTCTCCATCCAGAGTATAAATAAAGTTAACTGGTCAAGTTTAGTTTCTGTTTGCAGTGAATATGCGATGGATGGGCACACACCGCAGAATCATGCACACTCATGACCTGACTTTATTAAAAAATGTTTAAAGGCCTCTGCGGTCTGGACAAAACCTTTTCCAAGGGAAGGAGGGTGGGGTGGAGGAAGTTAAGATTTTTAAATCAGCTTTGTGGCAGTGGATTTTTTTTTTTTTTAGTGTTTTACATTTTTTAAATTTGACAATATAGCAGGCATACCTTTGGGTACGGTTCTGTGATTGGGGAGATGGAATTAGGGTAGACTTAAGCCTATTTTTATTGGTGTGTGTGTGTGTGTGTGAGACACATAAAAAGCTGCATGCACACAGCATGCAACTCAAGGGAGTACTGAAGGCTTCCTGGCGTATGTGGCATGGAGGTGAGTCTTTAAGAATGGGTCCGATTCTGAGCATTTCAAGAGCAAACAGGAAGAAAAAAAACATGAGTCAAATTCATAGCAAAGGGAAAAAATTGAGATTGCATAAGATATTGTGAAAGGGCCAGTTTGCAGAGGGCATTAAGATGACACAAAGAAGAGTAGGTAGATTCAAGGACAGGATGGTGCAGCGGGTTTCATACTTGACTTAGAAGGCAGTGGGGAACCACTGAGTTTTTGAGTTGAGCATAGTTCAGCTTACGTTTTCTGTGATTCTTCCAGTCGGCCCCATCCTCAGAAGTGATCCAGCTTGTGGTAGGCAGTACCTTCCTAGAACCCTGGGGGAACAGCCTCATCTCTCTCCCCGTTGCCCTCACCTCCTTCCTTCTGGTCTTTGTGGTCGCTGGAGCTCCAGGTGGCGGTGGCCTCTGGGTGCAGGTTCACTCTTGGAAGGAAGGAAGGGGGACCATCAAGGTCTCTGTGGCTGAACAGGCTGTAAATTTCTTGCCGAAGACCTACTAGTGCTTCAGGAGTTTCTAAGTAAAGTTTGGTCCCCATTGGATGGAGCAGTTCTTTGGGGTCTCCCCATAGCAGCCTTGCCAAGGAGAAGAGAAGTCCAGGAATGAAGGTGGAATACTTAAAGGCAGGAAAACTCCAGGAGCTGCCAGGGATATTGTGTCTCCAGCCTTCCCTCCCTCCCTTTCTCCTAGTGAGTGTATTTATTAAGCTCCCCTATGTACTTGGCATTTTCTATAGAGTGGCCCATTTTCTCCTTGGAGGGACCAGAAGGGTTTCTTGGGAAAGAAAGATCACAGCCTCAAGCATCATCACTATGTATGTGTTACTCAGTCATATCTGACTGCAACCCTTGGACCCTAGCCCGCCAGGCTTCTCTGTCCATGGAGTTCAACAGGCCAGAATACTGCGGTGGGTAGCCATTCCCTTCTCCAGGAAATCTTCCCTACCCAGGGATCGAACCCAGGTCACCTTCATTGCAGACAGATTCTATACTGTCTGAGCCACCAAGGAAATTCCATCATCACTATGCTTATACATAAAGGAAGGGTTGGCAAATGACTGGCGTATTTTTGAGACTGTCCCCTCTGCCCACAGCCAACATCACCAACAGATCACAAAACATTCTCACAGAGCCTAGAAGATGCCTCAGGACCATTCTTGATACAATGCTCCCGGAAGCAACTTCCAGCTAGTAAGTGTGGGCTCCTAGGATTGTTCCTGCATGTCTGACATCCTTACTAAATACCAGCTGGGCACGCCCAGGCTTCCTTCACACAGGATTGTCTGGCATGCCTAGAGGTGCCCACACACTCCACCCACTGGCTTCCCCCGACCGTAGCTCTCCACACACCGCCTCCCCGCCCCAGCCCTTGTGCTCACACACAGCTGAGAAGACACGCTGGCCACCACTGAAAACTGGCAGTGATATTTGAGGGTGGGGGTGTGGGCGAGAGGCCAGGGTTATATGTAGGAGTTAATGCCGCCTGAGTCAGAAGCCTGGGTCGTATTCCAGGCGTCCTGTGCTAGCTGGGACCTTGGGCAGGCCCACCTGCCTGGATTTTGGTCTTTTCATCATTGAAACCAGAGTTTGGATGAAGTGGTGGGATCCCTTCTGGCTCTGGCATTTTCAGATCCAATTCACTAAATATTTCCCTTTTAAATCAAAGAAACAAAGTTCCAGTTTGACCTTTCAGTAGTGGAGGAAATAACAAGGAAAGGAGGTAAAACGGGCTTCTGGTTTCGTTACTATATGTGTATCAGTATAAATAAGTGCTCTGTGATCCGTAACCAAGCAGAACTCAATGCAGGCTCTCCACTTAGACCTTCACTCGTTATCACAGCTCTCAAGCTCCATGTTTCCTGATCCCTGCTCCCAACCTAATCTGCACAACCCTGAAGGCTGCAGAAGGATCTGGTAGTAGTCCCCGGAGGGAGACCTTGCTGAACAGACCCTGGCTCCACCTCTGGACTGCCAGTGCCACCCTCCTATCACCGGGGGGATGTGAGGGTCTCATGACCCCCAACCAGCCCTGCTCACGGGCCCTGCGGACTCCTGCGTAGGCAGGACGGGGCTGCGGGAGGTGGCAGCGAGCCGGCTGCCACTCCCCCTCGGAGGCGTGCTTGCTGTACTCACAGGGTTTGACTGTGGCTAGTACATCAGGATTTCCTTGGGAGGGTACTTGGCGCAGGGCACGTCCCCAGAATGCCAGCAGATAGATGGCCTTCTCTCGAATCATTCTTCCTTGTTCTGGCAGGGTTGCAGGGATGACTAGCTGCTGACAAGGGCCAGGGAGAAGGAGCCCCGCTTTTCCCAGGAGCTTTGTCTCACAGCTTGGCCCTGTGTGACGCTGTCAGGGCTTCACACTGTCCCCGTCACTCCCTGTTCCGTGGCATGTTTCACTCCCCCCTTCACCCAGCCCGGCCCTGCCAGAATTCTGGTCCTGGCACCCACATTGTCACCGCTGGTTGGAAGCCCCTCGGGGCGGGCTGCTCTGGGAGGACTAGGGCTTCGCAGCTGTGAGCGTGGGCCAGATTCGGGCTGCCTGGGCGGCATGCTGTGCTCACTGGGGAGACACACACCCTGCGTGAGCTCCACACCTCTCATTCGGATGTCCTTCTGGGAAGTGAGGAGGAGGAGGACGGAAGAGCCGCGAGGGTTAGCAAAACAGGTAGCAGAGCACCTTGTGCATAGCGAGTGCTCAGAGATGCTGGGTCTTGTTCATTACAGTTTTTCTCTTTGAATCAACGTCTGGTGGTTCTTGGATCCTTCTGCCTGCCCTCAGTGTCTTGAGGATAAGGACTGAACTGTCTACTTCTGTGGTTTCTTCTGTCTCTCTCCTGACAGGGTAGTGCCGGATACATAGGGAATGTCCTACATCCAGTTTTGGGGTTTTAATCGAAGTGCCCTACATCAAAGGCAGGAGCACCAGGGAGAAAACTTGTACCTGGACAGGGCTCTCCAGTGGAAAACGAGAGGGGGCCCTTCTGTCAGAGATCTCTCTGGGAGGCAGATTTAAAGAAGATTTAGACCTGATGCTGGGTTTGCCTGATGGCCTAGTTGGTAAATAATCTGAGAAGGGGAGATCAGGTTAGACCCCTGAGTCGGGAAGATTCCCTGGGGAAGGAAATAACAACCCACTCCAGTATTCTTGACTGGAGAATTCCATGGACAGAGGAGCCTGCCGAGCTGCAGTCCTGCCAAGCTGCCAAGTCGCTTCAGTCGTGTCCGACTCTGTGCGACCCGATAGACGGCAGCCCACCAGGCTCCCCCGTCCCTGGGGTTCTCCAGGCAAGAACACTGGAGTGGGTTGCCATTTCCTTCTCCAATGCATGAAAGTGAAAAGTGAAAGTGAAGTCACTCAGTCGTGTCCGACTCTCAGCAACCCCATGGACTGCAGCCTACCAGGCTCCTCTGTCCATGGGATTTTCCAGGCAAGAGTACTAGAGTGGGGTGCCATGGGGTTGCAAAGAGTCAGACTCGACTGAGCATCTAAACCAACCCAAACCAATGGGGCTGCTGCTGGGGCGGGGCTTCCCCCAGGAAGGGCTGGGACAGTGGGGGCCGAGATGGGACACAGCGGTTCTCAACCGTGTCAGTGGATCATTGAGAAGCTACTTACTTGTCATACCACTGAGGCTTGCAAATGGTTACTTTGAAAATTAGAACAATCCCCCCCAACCGCCGCACTCTGTTACTTTAGGCCATTTCCATTCGGAAACACGTTCTGGAGTTGAAGTCAGGGGCTGGGTAACAGCTGGGCCCCTGGCACTTGGCTGACCCCAGGTGTGTCCCTGCAGTGCGTCATGCACAGGGGCACGAGATGGCAACTGCGGCGCACAGTGAGGAGAAGAGGCCAGGCCTGTAGCTCCAGGGGACAGGACAGCGCAGCTGCAGTTGGGGTCTTACTAGGTGCCTTGCTCTGGCCTCAGCATTTTATGTGCACGGTCACATTAAAAAATTGCAGCGATTTAGTAAGGCAGGTATCTTGGGTCATGCCCCAGAGAAGCAGAGCCCGAGCTCAGCATTCTTTTACAAGTGATTGGATGCGGATGTGCTCCAGGAGCGAACTCTAAGAGAAGGAAGCAGGCTAGAATAGGGGAGGAAGCCAAGGATAGTCGTGGCTGCAGGAAACATCTGCCTCAGCCTGACCCCCTGGCGGTGCTGGCTTGCGCAGGGAACCCCAGGTTTGCTGTCACTAGAGGCAAGGGGGCTGTCCTCTCTGTCTGTCACAAGCTGGAACTCACACCTCCTGCAGAGGGTGAGGCATGCCTTCCCCCGCATTTCTGGGAGAGCCACTCCCATACTCCCATATTAGCAGCCAAGTCTTACAGCCACTGGGGGACAGGAAAGGGAAAGTGGCTGGGGCCCCATTTGCTACTGTAGGTGTAATCAATAGGCCCATTTTGCAGATGAGGAAGCTGAGGCCTAGAGTATTTTGTGTAATTGGCCTCCAGCTGTGTGGAGGCAGGAGTCAAACCCAGGCATCTCTCTCTAGAACCTTTGGACTTGCTTGACTTACACTCCCTCCCTTGATAACTCATGTGTCCAAGCAAGGGCCGGGGAGGAACCAGTAAACTGGAGAAAGGTGAGAGATGAGCTCAGGAGACCTGGAAAGAAGATGAGAGGAGCCCAAGGGGCGAGCCCAAAATTTAGGCCTCTGCAGTGGGAGCAGCTCATCCTGCTTTTTCATCCTTGTCCTCCATGTTTGGACACTGCAAGTCTCACACCCCGGGAGCCCCCTCAGTCCTGGGCAAATCAGGACAGCTGGTCTGCATGGGCTTCTGGATGGGAGCACGTCGTGATGCTGCACAGCACCAGTGAGGCAGTAAAAGTGACCAGAGCTGTCAAACCCCGGGGCTCCTGGAGCCAGAGCTGCCGCAGCTAGGGGCTGATTAGGATACGGGGCTGGGGGGGAGCAAGTCAGGAAAAGGAGGGTATCCTGGCCAGGAACTGAGCAGAGAGGGTGGTCCAGATCCAGGGTGGGCTCATGAGAGGAGAGTCTTGGATAGATTGGAGAAGGGGAGGGGGGAGCAAGTTACCAGTCCCCGAGGCCTCCTCGGGGAGCTTGCCAGAAATAGATACCCTGCTTCTGCCTCCCACTTTCAAGCAGTCTGTTTTGCTGTGTGTGTGTGTGTATGTGTGTGTGTGAGAGAGAGAATGTGCAAGAAAGAGAGAAGACAGGAGGATGCACACTGGAATCAATCCTATGAGTAAGTGTTGTCCTGTTAAGTTCCTGTCCACCTGTAGGGCTGGGCGAGGTGAAATTGGCTCCTGTGCTCTTGAAAGGCCCCATCACCTAAAGCCAGGTAACCTGCAGACCTGACGAGGAGAAGCTCTCAGGAAGCCAGGAGCCACATGACATGAATAATCATAGCCTTCGGTGAAGAATTCAGATCTGAGGTGCAAAAGCCTAAAAGAAAAAGGGAGTGTTGGATCCCCAGGATTGAGTCTCAGGCAGTGATGGCTCAATTCTCATACATTATGTATATAATCCTTGTAATGTGTTAGTCGTTCAGTCATGTCTGCCTCTTTCGACGCCATGGACTGTAGCCCGCCAGGCTCCTCTGTCCATGGGATTTTCTCAGCAAGAATATTGGAGTGGGCTGCTGTTTTCTCCTCCAAAGGATCTTACCAATCCAGGGATGATCCCAGATGTCCTGCATTGCAGGCGGATTCTTTACCATCTGAGTCAACCAGGGAAGCCCCGTGTAATGTAGATATATACATACACATGTAGGTATGTATATATGTACATATATATTCATGTGTATATAAAAATATAGATACATGTGTGCATGGGTACACACATACATGCACGCGCGCGCACACACACACACACACCTCCTTCTAACCAGAAAAATACCATGGCCCGTTCTCCAGATGGGAAACTTCAGCCAAGACCCAGACTCAGGGGTTAGGCAGATTTTTAGGAGTTGAAGTGAGGAGCCAAGGATCACCAAGTTTAACCCCCAAATGGTCAGATTGGCAATCCTCCCCACCCCTGCAGCACGGTTGACACATGGTCCAGTTGGACCCATGGTTGGACTGCCACTTCCTGCCACCTCAGGGTAAAGGTGGTCACGTGATCATCTGGTGACACAGGGCAGAGCAAAGTTCCAGCCAAGACCCCTCCACTCTGGCCGGAGCAGAGGGTGGACCAGGCTTGGTGCTGTGCATTCTAGAAGGGACACTGGGAAGATTTGTTTAGAAGTGTTTCAGTTCACCACTGCTATTTCCAGCTCCTATTTCGTGCTGTTTTCTCTAATTATCCCTAATCAGTGTAAACTCCTGAGAAGTCTGCTTTGTTGGGGAAGTGCTCTGGGAAAAGGATCCTCTTCCCCAGGGACTGGGTTCTGACTGTGATGTCCAGGCAAGGATGTGAGCTGTTTGCCAAGGGGTAGGAAAAATGGAGAGTTAACTTGATTTCTGATTCTCCCTGTGTGGCATCCTGGGCCATGTCCTTTTGATTAGGAGACTGTGCCCGGAGGAGCAGGGTTGAGAAGGACGTTTGTCTTTCCCTATTGGGGACGTGGAATATGGCACTGGTGATGTGGTAAAGGCAGGGCTGACTGAGCCATGCTTTCCCAGGGACCACGGTCATTGCCTCAAGCCTCTTCTCAGTCACTGGGAGCAAAGAGATCTTCTGTCCCGTTTAGAAGACCCTCCCAGCTCAAGCGAAGCAGTCAGCGGGGAGTGGGAAGAGGGATCCAAGAAATCCAAGGATGAGAGGCAACTGGGGAATCTCAGAGTTTGTTTAATCCAGCTCTTTTCCAGCCTCCAGGTTTTGAGGACATTTTGATGTTTCTTGCCTGTGCCCCACAGAAATGGCTATGTGTACTATTTTTACACTTTGTCCCATGGCTCAGTAAACAAATACATATCAATACAGAAAGAGTGCCATGAAACAGTACTTACCTTCCTGAAATCACTGGTGGTGAGGGCAAGTATTGTTTCTATGTTTCTGGTGGTCTCTATGCTATTTCCTGTTCTGATAGTCTTAACAACAATGGACAAGGAATAGATACGCACCCACAGGCTGAAGGAACACTGAGGCAGCCCACACCCGCATCTTGCAGAGGAGAAGGCAGAGGCACAGCGGAAGGAAAGTGACTTACCCAGGATCACACTACATCTGGTTAGATTTATTGAACAGCTCTTACCTGCGAGGAACTCCCTTAGGCATTTTCAGTGTCCCGGTGAGCAAAACAGGTGTGGTCTCTCTGCCGACCGGATGCTTAGAACCTTGTGGGAGAGGTGGACATTAAACAAAAACACAGACTGATGTATCAGTATAAAATGATGGTATTAAATGGGATTAATGCTATGGAGAAAGCCCACGGAGAGTTCTAGAGGAGGCTGGTGGGAGGGGCGGAGAGGGCCAGGACCTACTTTTTGTAGGGTGGTCAGGAGAAGTCTCCCTGAAGATGCGAAATTTAAGAGAATTAGGCAGCTCTGGAGGGATGGGAGACAGTGAGGGCAGGAGATGGCAGAGCAGGCAGCACGTGTTTTGAGCAACGGGAGTGGAAGTCACTTTCCTTCCGCTGTGCCTCTGCCTTCTCCTCTGCAAAATGTGGGTGTGGGCTGCCTCAGTGTTCCTTTAGCCTGTGGGTGCCTATCTATTCCTTGTCAATTGTTGTTAAGACTAACAGAACAGAAAATAGCATAGAAACCACCAGAAACATAGAAACAATACTAGCCCTTTGACCTTGGGTCAAAGAAGAGAAAGAAAACGAGTGTGGCTGGAGCACAGTGACGGGAAGAGAGAGGCCTGCGACGGTCAGGAAGCTCCCTCCAGAAGGCCTCTGGCCTTTATCTAAGTGGGAGCCACTGAACGGTCTTCAAGCAGGCATGTGACACGATCTGATTTATGGCTTTCAAATATCCTCTGGGCTACTCTGTGGAGACGAGATTGGAGAGGGCACGTGTGGAAGAGGAGGGTGCATGGATTTTCATCTGCAGGGCCTCCGCGGGGAGACCAAAGGCTCTGTCTTTGCAGTAGCCCGGAGCCTTGAGCGCGCAGAAGGACCGCATCATTAATGAAGCATTTGCATCTGAGGAAATGATAAAACAGGCTGCCACATGTAAAAATTAAGTAACTCAATTTGTTTTAACAGCTTGTGCTCTAGTACAGCAATGTGTTTGGCATATACGAGGGAGTCCATCTGAACGGTAATTATGCCATGCTAATTATTTTACTGCATTGTATACATCTGACATTTAATTACGAGGAGAGTGTGTGAGGGTAGGTTCTCGTCCTCCCTCCGCCCGTGTGACAGGTAGTTTGGTTTCCCCGTACCTCTTTCCCACCTACACTGTCTTTATGCCAACTCGTCATCTGCAACGGAATTGTGTTTCCATGACAGCTCAGCTCAGCCCAGTTGCCTGCGACTTGCAGACAGTCACCAAAATAAACAGTTGACACAGATGTCATTCTCGCCCTCCCGTTCTGCCTCTCCCTCCCCCTCCATCCAGCTCCTACTATAAAGATTATATGGGTTTTTTTTTTTCCCCCCCTCCCACTTTGAGAAAGGAAAGTGATCCCTGTCAACCTTGAGCATCTCTGATATGTTGGCACATCTCTCAGTGGCTTCTCTGGTGACCTCCGCCCCTCTCCATGGAGACGGCTGGCAAGCTGACTCCCGTGGCCCGTGCATATAGGTGACACAGCTCAGCAGCTGTGGGCGGTAGACAAACAGGCTCTGACTTGACATTCACAGGAAGGTGGCACAGGCGGGCTCCCCACTCAAGGTTCCAAGGCCGCAGATGGACTGAGGCTGCGGGGTGCTCTTTGGTGGGTACTTGACAAGGTCATCGAGCCCTGTCTGACCAAGTGCCTGACCATAGCTGCAGATATGGGCCTGAGGGCTGGGGACTGGGGAAGAGCAGAAATGCACGATCTCTTCAGGGAATAAGGGGGTGGAAAGGAAGATGAGACACACGGCAGCAGCTCCTGCTGGCCTGTCATCTTGACTTGTGTGTCCGTAATGGGCTCACCCTGAACAGGAGAGGGCTGTGTGTGTCTCTGTTGGAGGGAGGTAGTTGAAAAGAGAAGAGGCATTGTGAGACATTGCCACAAGAAAGAAAGGAATGGTTTGAAAGCAACCAGAACACCAAAAGGAATTTTTTAAAATGTGCCTTGCTACAAGACTCTGTATCTCAACATGCAGCAAAGATGCATTGAAACACACCCATGCAACCCTGCTCTGGGTATAAAATGAATGTCCCGTGGGGGTTAGAGATCAGGGGAGCTCTCCCACGGCTAGAGCAGGAGCCATTTCTATATCTGTGTTCATTGTATTTTCCTATATTTTACCTGGGGTCAGCCAAGAAATTTGGTGCACCTTAGGGAAATAAAGGTTAGACCTAAAGACCTTCAACGTGGTTAAGAATGTGCTCTTTGAGACGAACTGGTGCCTGCCCCGTTCAAGCAACCTTTGACTTGAATCTTACCACCTTACCTGTGCAGTTTCAGACCCGAAGCCGCAAACCCTTTGGCCAGGAATCTGCATAAGTCAGAGCTCCCTGTGAGCACCAGGTGGGCCTGTCCTGGTTCATGAGATGATTGTTAGTGACACATGGACTAATATATATTTTTTTACTTTAATAGTCATGTATTCATTTTAATGTGCATTAAAATATGTATAAGCAGCACATCAAACCCATGTTTTAATGGCTATAATAAAGTTTCTTGTATAAATACAGGTTTGGCATGCCTTCTTTTTTCCTCTCTTCCAGGCCTTTTTACTCACTTTACACATGTGCTTAAAACTTTCTCCTTTCAGGCACCCGATCCTCTCTTTATTTTTATTACCCTCAGTGAGCCCATCCTCTCTTTATTTTTTAATTTAATTAAGGTATTCTTTGTATTTATTTGTTGGTTGGTTAAATGTAACATGTGTTTATTAAATCTGTTTATTTTTGGCCGCTCTGGATCTTCCCTGCTGCGCGCGGGCTTTCTCTAGTTGTGGTGGTCGGGGCTCCTCTTCACTGTGGGCTTCTCGCTGCGGTGACTTTTGCTGTCGCAGAGCCCAGGCCCTAGGTGCGCGGGCTTCAGCGACTGTGGTATGTGGGCTCAGTAGTTGAGGTTTGTGGGCTCTGGAGCACCCTGGTTTAGTTGCTCTGCAGCATGTGGAATCTTCCCAGGCCAGGGATCGAACCTGTGTCCCCTGCATTGGCAGGCGAATTCTTATCCACTGGACCACCAGGGAAGCCCCCCATCCTCTCTTTAACCCTCTCTGTTCTACTTCTTTATTTCTTCCTCTTCCCCTGCTCCTCTTCCTTCTCCCTGTTATGACCGCAGGGACACCTAACATCTAAGGCGTTCCTTAGAGCTAGACACATGGGGGACATCAATCAGAAACAAGTCACACACACGCAGTGATAGAAAAGCCCTGCTGTGGTTTAAACAGTGGAGGCTTTTGAGTCCTGAAGGAGATAGAGCAGAGCTGATGCAGCTGTCCTGGGTGATATCAAAGTCCCAGGTCCCTTCTCTCATCCTGGGCCACCTCCGTCCTTCCATCTCCACTGAGGTGACGCCATAAAGGACCTCCTTCCCTCTGGACATGTTCTGTATTTAGGAAGCGACACTCTTCTACTCATATCGCGTTGGCCAGAACCGTTCCCTGAGGGTGTACCTCGCTGCGAGGGAAGTGGAGAGAGAGTGTGTTTCATTTAGCTTTATAGTCTCAGTAGTAGAAGAAGGCAAGGGGGGAGTGGAGTATGGATGGTTTGGGGGTAGCTAGGCCAGAACCAGCTGAGGGGGAGGACAGTAAGAAACATAGACAGTAATTCTCTGTTACTGCATTCTCCAAGGTAAGAAAGAAAGTAGTTATTAAAAGTTAACCTTTTAATTTTATGTAGGTCGGTGTATTGTTGTAAGGGCTTCCCAGTTGGCACTGGTAGTAAAGAACCCACCTGTCTCCACAGGAGACATAAGAGACACCAGGTCTGATCCCTGGGTAGAGAAGATCCCCTGGATGAGGGCATGGCATCCCACTCCAGAGTTCTTGACTGGAGAATCCCAAGGACTGAAGAGCTTGGCAGGCTACAGTCCATAAGGTTGCACATAGTCAGACTTGACTAAATCGACTTAGCATGCATGCATGTATAAACTTTTAGAATTGGGAAAGAATTTAGAGATCATTTGTATCTAGTCCATATTTTAAGAGATAAGCTAAGTCTGAGATGAAGGGACTTTTAATCAAGGCTAGGCCACACAAGAACCCTTCTTGGCAGACCCTACTAGTCTAGGGGTTCTCCCTTGGAGTGGGCAACAGAATCACCTGCAGGGCTCCCTGCTGCTGCTGCTAAGTCGCTTCAGTCCTGTCCGACTCTGTGCGACCCTATAGACGGCAGCCCACCAGTCTCCGCCGTCCCTGGGATTCTCCAGGCAAGAATACTGGAGTGGGTTGCCATTTCCTTCTCCAATGCATGCATGCATGCTAAGTCGCCTCAGTCGTGTCCGACTCTGTGTGACCCTATGGACAGCAGCCCACCAAGTTCCTCCATCTACAGGATTCTCCAGGCAAGAGTACTGGAGTAGAAAACCTGTTTCGGGCCCCCACCCCCAGAAGTCGGAACTCAGTGGCTTTGAGAGGGAATCTGAGAATTTGCATTTTGTTCCCGGGCTATGTGGATGCTGCTGGTTTAGGAAACACTTTGAGAAACACCCTGCCAACCAATTGCAAGCATGCAGTTTACAACCAGTCATCCTATGACAGACTTCCCTAAATTATGCTGTTTTAACCGGTCTGTCTTTGTGTGTTATTTAGCAACTGAACAACACAGTAGCAGCCAGTGTGGCTGACAGGCCAGCTAACCTCAACCTTGGAGTCGTCGGTGGTCACACTGTTTGGGAGGCAGGTCTTCACTGCTGTGGCCGGGCTGTGCCTCACTAAGGGATGAGTGGTGACCTGTCCTCAGCCCTCTGCCCTTTCCCTGAGATGACCACTGCCACACACTTAGTAAACCTTTCTGGCCTGTGTTTCTCCACTTTTTTCACCATGTAAATCACTGTCTATGAACTGAACATGGCAACCCTTAGTATATCTTCAAACGTTTTACTTAAGTAGTATCATACCATGTATATAGTTCTGCAACTTACATTTTTGTTCAACAGTATGTTGAACTCCAGTCCTGGTGATTCATCTCAATGTAGTTTATTTATTTTAACTGCTTCATAGTGTTCTGTTTTCATATAATGCATTTGTCTTTCCCGTATGTTTCAGGTTATTTTCAGCAGGATGAGTAAGGTTTTGATCTTGCCATGAATGCCAGCAGTGTATTGAAATGCGATGCCATTTTGAACCCTTTGCATGCATTCACTCACATAACACGTGTTAGTCAGGTAGCTACTTTCTGCCAGGGACTGTTTTAGGCACAAGGGATTTAGCAGGGAATGAACCACCTCCCTCCCTCATGATGCTTACTTCCCATGGTACTTGCTACACATCTATCCAACAGGTGCTGTTATTCACATTTTACAGATGAAATTGAAATTCTCTGAATTTAAGTGACTTATCTTGGCTCCCACTGAAAAGAACAGGAGGTTTTGAATCAAATCGCCTCATTCCAATTCCAAACTCCACTTTCACTGGATTTCTGGTGAATTTAGCATCAGTGAGACAATAGTTACCATCCGTCTTCTTTATCTTCTTTGGAGGCCTTGATTCTTTTAAAAATTAATTTTTATTTTGCAATAATTTTAGATTTACAAAAAAGTTTCTAAGATAGTGCAATGAATATCTATACACCCCCATCCAGTTATTATGAACATATTACCATTACCCATTATTAACTATGGGTAATAGTTAATATTATTAACTATTAATTATTATAGTGAAAGTGAAGTCGCTCAGTCGTGTCCGACTCTTTGTGACCCCATGGACTGTAGCCTATCAGGCTCCTCCATCCATGGGATTTTCCAGGCAAGAGTGCTGGAGTGGATTGCCATTTCCTTCTCCAGGGGATCTTCCCAACCCAGGAACTGAACCCAGGTCTCCCACATTGCAGGCAGACGCTTTACTGTCTGAGCCACCAGGGAAGCCCCATTTTACTATGGTATACTTGTCAAAACTAAGAAACTGACATCTGTCTGTAGCTGTTAATCAAATTCCACACTATTTGAATGCCACCGGTTTCCCATTCATGCCCTTCCTGTTCTAAGAGCCTGTCCAGGGCACCACGTTGCAGTAAATCGTCATCTCAAATTCCTCTGATACGACGGCTTCTGTCTTTCCTTGTTTTTCATGACCTTTACAATCAGTGTACTGAGGCCTTGATTCCATGTGGTTTATCACAGATGTCCAAATGAGGCAGCATCAAGAATTTAGAGAGCCATAAGCAGCTCACCTGAGAGTAGAGTTTGGTGCGTCCTGGCAGTGGAGAAAAGTCGCCGTTTCAGCACATCAGAAGGGACAGCTTTTTGGCACTTTGGCCTGATGCAGGGGCACAGGGAGACAGGCGAGTGACGCGTTGTCTTGAGACGGGAGGGGCCAGACGCTTGCCGAGCATGGCAGCTGGTAGGTCTTGGAAGCCAAGCAGGCTATGGAGGAGTTATACCCTCCTGCCTACCAGTCTTCAGTGGCAGTTCCAGTGCCTTGCAGCTACAATGTGACGCCATCCCATTTCCCTCAATGCCGCCTTTCCTATGAACAGGAATCAGTCTCTCCAGCATCAGTCCTTGCTCTGATGGCACCAAAGAGAAACCCTTCTTCAGTGACAAGGGATAGGAGTGAGCTTCCTTTGTCTGGGTTCTGTGATACAGTCACAAAAGAGAATTTAATCATCACGTTTGCTAGACCCACGGTCCATGTTGGCTAGCGATGTGGAGGTATCAGGGAGCTCTTTGAAGTGATATCCAAATTTCTGGTTTAAAGATTTTTTAATCTATAGGATGGAAGAGCACAGACAGGGTCAAATCTTGGAGCCAGATACTTTCTTAGAAGTTCAATGTTTATGGCACTTTATGTTTTAAATTTATATTTTATTTTATATTTATTTATTTATAGTTAAAATTTCTTTTATTTTTAAATATATTTAAAATTTATATGCAAAATATATGCTATATTTCATCCCCCATTATTAAAAAAAATGATAAAAATTAACTGTAAAATTTTTGGAATTTTTCAGAAAGCAGCACTGAATGTAATTTATTCATCCCCCACTTCCCAAAGAGGATTATTGTTTATCTTTTACTTATTTCCTTCTACATATTTATGCTTTCTTTCTCAGAATACATTATATATGCTTTAATATTTTTATATAATGCCATCATAAACATTTTACTGATTCTTTTAAGTAACTGACAAATACATAATAATTTCTTATTTAAATAACTTTATTTCACTTAATCATTCTATAATATATATGGTTACTTTTCATGCTGAGAAAAACCTTTTTTTAAAATAGAGCTCTCCTTCCCTTATATATTAGGTTATTTCTATAAAATAGGATCCTAGAAGTGGGGTAATTAAGTTATTATTAGCATTTCTAACATTTTTTATACATTTTGGGATGGCGGAGCTCATCTTATTAGAGCTCAATGGAAGCCAGGTAATAATGCTATATTAGTTTCAGTTCAGTTCAGTTCAGTCGCTCAGTCATGTCTGACTCTTTGCGACCCCATGTACTGCAGCATGCCAGGCCTCCCTGTCTGTCACCAACTCCCAGAGTTACTCAAACTCGTGTCCATTGAGCCGGTGATGCCATCCAACCATCTCATCCTCTCATCCCCTTTTCTTCCCACCTTCAATCTTTCCCAGCATCACGGTCTTTTCCAATGAGTCAGCTCTTCACATCAGGTGGCCAAGTATTGGAGTTTCATCTTCAACATCAGTCCTTCTAATGATCACCCAGGATTGATCTCCTTTAGGATGGACTGGTTGGATCTCCTTGCAGTCCAAGGGACTCCCAAGAGTCTTCTCCAACACCACAGTTCAAAAGCATCAGTTCTTTGGTGCTCAGCTTTCTTTATAGTCCAACTCTCACATGCATACATGACTACTGGAAAAACCATAGCCTTGACTAGACGGACCTTTGTTGACAAAGTAATGTCTCTGCTTTTGAATATGCTATCTAGGTTGGTCATAACTTTCCTTCTAAGGAGTAAGTGTCTTTTAATTTCATGGCTACAGTCACCATCTGCAGTGATTTTGGAGCCAAAAAAAATTGTCTGCTACTGTTTCCCCATCTATTTCCCATGAAGTGATGGGACCGGATACCATGATCTTCATTTTCTGAATGTTGAGCTTTAAGTCAACTTTTTCACTTTCCTCTTTCACTTTCATCAAGAGTCTCTTTAGTTCTCTTCACTTTCTGCCATAAGGATGGTGTCATCTGCATATCTGCTGGTTATTCTGCCAGCAATCTTGATTCCAGCTTGATGAAGATCCAGCTTGGCATTTTGCATGATGTACTCAGCATATAAGTTAAATAAGCAGGGTGACAATATACAGCCTTGACGTACTTCTTTTCCTATTTGGAACCAGTCTGTTATTCCATGTCCAGTTCTAACTGTTGCTTCCTGACCTGCATACAGATTTCTAAAGAGGCAGGTCAGGAGGTCTGGTATTCCTATCTCTTTCAGAATTGTCCACAGTTTATTGTGATCCACACAGTCAAAGGCTTTGGCATAGTCAGCAAAGCAGAAATAGATGTTTTTCTGGAACTCTCTTGTTTCTTCGATGATCCAGCGGATGTTGGCAATTTGATGTCTGGTTCCTCTGCCTTTTCTAAATCCAGCTTGAACATCTGGAAGTTCATGGTTCAAGTATTGTTGAAGCCTGGCTTGGAGAATTTTGAGCATTACTTTACTAGTGTGTGAGATGAGTGCAATTGTGTGGTAAAAAAATGTTTGAGCATTCTTTGGCATTGCTTTTCTTTGGGATTGAAATGAAAACTGACCTTTTCCAGTCCTGTGGCCACTGCTGAGTTTTCCCGATTTGCTGGCATGTTGGGTGCAGCACTTTGACAACATCATCTTTTAGAATTTGAAATAGCTCAACTGGAATTCCATCACCTCCACTAGCTTTGTTTATAGTGATGCTTCCTAAGGCCGACTTGACTTCACATTCCAGGATGTCTGGCTCTAGGTGAGTGATCACACCATCATGATTATCTGGGTCATGAAGCTCTTTTTTGTACAGTTCTTCTGTGTATTCTTGCCACCTCTTCTTAACATCTTCTGCTTCAGGTAGGTCCATACCATTTCTGTCCTTCATTGTGCCCATCTTTGCATGAAATGTTCCCTTGGTACCTCTAATTTTCTTGAAGAAATCTCTAGTCTTTCCCATTCTATTGTTTTCCTCTATTTCTTGGCACTAATCACTGATTAAGACTTTCTTATGTCTCCTTGCTATTCTTTGGAAATCTGCATTCAAATGGGTATATTTTTCCTTTTCTCCTTTACCTTTCACTTCTCTTCTTTTCACAGCTCTTTGTAAGGTCTCCTCAGACAGCCATTTTGCTTTTTTACATTTCTTTTTCTTGGGGATGGTCTAGATCCCTTTCTCCCGTACAATATCACGAACCTCCATCCATAGTTATTCAGGCACTCTGTCTATCAGATCTAGTCCCTTAAATCTATTTCTCACTTCTACTGTATAATCGTAAGGCATTTGATCTAGGTCATACCTGAATGGTCTAGTGGTTTTCCCTACTTTGTTCAATTTAAGTCTGAATTTGGCAATAAGGAGTTTATGATCTGAGCCACAGTCAGCTCCCCTTCTTGTTTTTTGCTGACTATATAGAGCTTCTCCATCTTTGGCTGCAAAGAATATAATCAATCTGATTTCAGTGTTGGGCATTTGGTGATGTCCATGTGTGGAGTCTTCTCTTGTGTTGTTGGAAGAGGGTGTTTGCTATGACCAGTGCGTTCTCTTGGCAAACTTTATTAGCCTTTGCCCTGCTTCATTCTGTACTCCAAGGCCAAATTTGCCTGTTACTCCAGGTGTTTCTTGACTTCCTATGTTTGTATTCCAGTCCCCTGTAATGAAAAGGACATCTTTTTTGGGTGTTAGTTCTAAAAGGTCTTGTATGTTGATATTGAATGGTTTGAATGGTTTGCCTTGGAAAACCATTGTGATATTGAATGGTTTGCCTTGGAAATGAACAGAGATCATTCTGTCTTTTCTGAAATTGCACCCAAGTACTGCATTTCAGACTCTTTTGTGGACTATGATGGCTATTCCATTTCTTCTAAGGGATTCTTGCCCACAGTAGTAGATATAATGGTCATCTGAGTTAAATTCACCCATTCCAGTCCATTTTAGTTCGATGATTCCTAAAATGTTGGCATTCACTCTTGCCATCACCTGTTTGACCACTTGCAATTTGCCTTGATTCATGGACTTAACATTCCAGGTTCCTATACAATATTGCTCTTTATAGCATCAGACCTTGCTTCCATCAGTAGTCACATCCACAACTGCGTGTTGTTTTTGCTTTGACTCCGTCTCTTCGTTCTTTCTGGAGTTATTTCTCCACTGATCTCCAGTAGCATATTGGGCACCTACCGACCTGGGGAGTTCATCTTTCAGTGCCTTGTCTTTTTGCCTTTTCATACTGTTCATGGGGTTCTCAAGGCAAAAATAGTGAAGTGGTTTGCCATTCCCTTCTCCAGTGGACCACATTCTGTCAGAATTCTCCACCATGACTGTATTAGTTTAACTTTGTCCTATATCACTGCTTGCTCTCTGGACTCACACATACTGACTTAGGGAACTCCCTGGGTGTCCAGTGGTTAGGACCCTAGGCTTTAATTGCCGAGCACCAGGGTTCAGTCCCTGGTTGAGGAACTAAGATCCCACAAGCCACATGGTGCAACCAAAAAAGAGAAAGAAAAAAACAACTATGTTTGCCAGAATAGCTCAAGATCTTCTTCATTCATTTATTCATCATTCATGTGTACGTTCACTCACTGACGTAAGTCCAGGTGTCAGACACTCTACCAGATGCTGAGCAAGGCTCAAGGTCCTGCTCTCATGTCCAGAGCAGCATTTGATTCAGGAAGACCCTGATTTGATTGAGAAAAGAGTTAGATAGACCCTTTTTGAAAGCATCTCTTTCAGCAGAGGCTTGATGGTTTATGACTCTTTACTTCCGGTTCTGTTTTTCTTACTAAGCTCTTCTGATTCTAGAGGAGGGTGGTCACTGCACATTAGATTTGAGAGACATTTGATTTGAGCCCAGAAGACAAACTACCGTCTTTTATCTGTGCATGAGCAAACCATTTTGGTTAGAAGGCTGATGTTCATAGGCCTTGCTGCTGCTGTCTCCTTTTAGTAACTAAAATGCACTTGGATTTCTGACCCCATTGGGAAGTGCCATCTGGAGGACTTCTCCAGTGATTTAAAGGATGATGCCTGTTGTATTATTTTCTGCATTGAAAAGTAAAGCCCTCAATTTCATGACTCTCCCCTTCCAATACTCCTCATTGGTCATCTTAACTTCATACACGGGGTTTTCATTTGGCTGTTTCCTTTTTTGTGATGCTGTCTGGGTGTAAGAAGTACCATCTTAAAATGGCTTCCTGATATGATTGGAGGAACAAATGTCCATCTCTTAGCAGCCTATGACTGAGGCCAACAGAAGTAAATCACAGCTAGAACTGATGATGAAGCCACGGTCCATTGTCTGGGAAATATTTTGTCCAGATCATTTGAATTATTAAAGCCAGTGCAGACCTTTCATTGTAATTATGTGGATCATGAAGTCCTGATGTCTCCCAGTGGATCTTGGTAAAGGGTGACTAATGGATCATGTGGGTTAAGCTGAGAAGAAAAATCTGGGCAACCAAGGGCAAGGCTTGAGGTAGTCCCCATCTGTGACTGACCTCTGGCAGTGTGTGGCTCAGCTGGTAAGAATCTGCCTGCAATGTGGGAGACCGGAGTTTGATCCCTGAGTTGGAAGATACGCTGAAGAAGTGAAAGTCTACCCACTCCAGTATTCTGGCCTGGAGAAGTCCATGGACTGTATAGTCCACAGGGTGACAAAGAGTAGAACATGACTGAGCATGTTTCACTTTCACTTCCGTGTCACCTGAAGACTCAATTCGGACTCAGGGCCTGCCTCCCTAGCCTCATCAGAGGAAAGCTCTAGACACACTGGCAGGTCCATACATCTCCAGCTTTGGCCCTTGCCCCCAGTGCCTCGAGTGCTTGATATTGCCGTGTCAAGAGAGCAAAGCCTGTATCTCTGAGCAGAGCTGCTGCGGAGAGACTGTGCTCCGTGTAAACCATGATGTCATCTCTGAGGGTCAGCCGGCTCAGGCTCTGCTCCTTACGATGTCACCACTAGAGTCCCTTGGCTGTGAGCCTGTCATTTCTCTTATGTTGACATTTTTGTTAATAGGTAATGAGAGAGGAAAGAGGTCCTGAAGATTATTGAATATTTTGTTTATTTTTTAAATTAATATTTATTGGATTATAGTTGCTTTGCAATGCTGTGTTAGTTTCTATTGTACAGCAAAGTGAATCAGCCATACATATTGCATATACCCCCTCTCTTTTGGATTTCCCTCCCATCTAGGTCACCACAGAATTAAGCAGAGTTCCCTGAGTTGTACAGTTGGTTCTTATTAGTTACCTGTTTTACACATAGCATCAATAGTGTATATACGTCAATCCCAATACCCTAATTAACCCCCCCCCCCCGCTTTTGCCCCTTGGCCTCCGCATGTTTGTTCTCTGTGTCTGTGTCTCTGTTTCTGTTTTGCAAATCAGATTATCTGTACCATTTTCCACATGTCTAGACTCCACATATATGTGTTAATATGCAATGCTGTTCTCTTTTTTACTCTACTCAGTGTGACCTTGAGCAATGTGATGGTGCTCCATGGCTGAGGTCTTGTATCTTGCAGTCTCTCTCTCTCCCCTTCTCTCCTCACCTTCCTCTTCTTGTCTCCTTCCCCCACGATCCTCTCCCTCTCTCTTTTATATATATACATTTGCTTTTAAGTTTTTTCAAGCTCCTGTCACTTCAGAACTTAAATAGGATGTCCAAAGTGGATGATTTTTAAAATAAACATTTATCACAGGATTTTGCATGGGAAGGTACTCCTATAAGATGTTTTGAGGTCAAACGGTGTGCACTGGCAAGCTGGAATCTGGCGTGGCCTCTGCCACCCATCTTCCCTGGTAAATGGAGCGTCTCCCGTTGAATTTCTCTCTGTGGGTCCCCATGCAAACCTGTGGTCATGAGCTGAGCTCAGAAGCAAGCTCACCAACATGGAAGTCCCTGAGGAGTGTGAAATCTGGGCCCCCAACTGATGTGCTCTTCCAGCAGACGGGCTAGAAGCCTATTTCATCTCTTAGCAAACTGGTTTCATCTCTACCTAAGGAAAGATAAAGAACTTTGCTCAGGAAATGTGAGCCTCTGTTCTCAGGCCTTGTTCCTCTCAAGCTGATGGACAGGTATGGGAGGAATGCATCTGTTGGCAGGAATTTGATGGTGCCCGGGAACAAATGGAAGTCACATTCTTATCCATCCTCTCTCCACTTTGGGGGAAAAAAACAAGGTGGAAGGGGCTGTACTGCAGGAAGAGGGTGCAAACAAGCTGTCTGAGTTCCAGCCAGCTGCTACTTGTCAATGAATTCTGACAATGGCATCTGACTCAGTGAGCGTGGAAGCCAGGAATGTGCCTGTGGTGGAGGCGAAGTGACTGGTGGGAGGTGAGGGAAACCTTCACTACAAGTCAGAAATGAGCTGTGAGAACCTAGCTTGCCCTGGGTATATTCTCCCAAAGAAGGGTGCTTCCCAGCCCTTACTGTTAGCCAGACACAGCTCTATCCTAACTGTGATGCTTGGCAGTTTCTTGGCTTCTGTTTGTAGCCGGAAGGCTTTTCATGGCAAGCAGGTGGCTAAGACAGGAATTAAGAGATAAACAACAAGGTCCTACCATATAGCATAGGGAATTATATTCAATATCATGTGATAAACCATAATGGAAAATAATATTTTTTTAAAACAATGTGAAAAAAAGAGAGAACTAGTTAATCTGAAGTTCCAGCCACAGGTGCAACGAATGCATTACAGTTCAAGAGATGCTGCATTGCTGTTACAAGTGATCTGTTGCTGTTCAGTTGCTCAGTCATGTCCAGCTCTTTGCAACTGTGACCCCATGGACTGCAGCATGCCAGGCTTCCCTGCCCTTCACCATCTCCCATTGCTTGCTCAGACTCATGTCCATTGAGTCAGTGATGCCATCCAACCATCTTGTCCTCTGTCGTCCCCTTCTCCCCCTGTCCTGAATCTTTCCCAGCATCAGAGTCTTTTCTAATGAGTCGGCTCCTTGCATCAAGTGGCCAAAGTATTGGAACTTTAGCATTAGCCCTTCCAATCAATATTCAGAGTTGATTTCATTTAGGGTTGACTGCTTTGATCTCCTTACAAGTGACACCAGGGTTATATCTTAGCTCACATGCAAAGATAGGCAGGATATAGTAGGCAAAAAGCAAAGGCCTTAAACAGTATGCACAGAACATTTCCATGTTGATGTTCTTTAGATATATGCATTTGAAAAGGGAAAGTGGAAAGAAGTACATCAAAGATTTAAATAGTCATCATTTCTCAAGGTAATGTTACCAGTGATTATTTTTCTTTTGTGGTTTTTGTGTTTTCTAAACTTTTCCCTTTTCTCTAATGACACAATCACTCTAGTTCTAGCAATTTCTACCTATGTTCATATTCCATATCCTTGACTACACTCTTCTCTAGGGTTGATCTGTACGGTGGGGCAGATTGTGCACTGCACCAGTGCTGGTTTAGAAAGCGTAAGTGGGGTTGGAAATCTGTCTCTTGATCTACTTGCAAAACCATCCCTGGGCTGCGCCTTCCCAAAGGAAAAGGAGTCTTTTTCTAATTTATCTGCCCAGAAGGGTGCCTTTTTTGAATTCATACAGTGACAATGGATTTTCTTGCAGCAGCTCTGCTCTGTGTGTGTGCCCACTGTTAACCATTTTAGCCATCTCATATAATTACTGTGGGCTTCCCAGGTGGCGCTAGTGGTAAAGAGCCTGCCTGCCAATGCAGGAGGCTTACGAGATGCAGGTTCAATCCTTGGGTTGGGAAGAGCCCCTGGAAGAAGGCATGGCAACCCACTCCAGTATTCTTGCCTGGAGAATCCCATGGACAGAGGAACCCGATGGGCTATGGTCCATAGGGTCGCAAAGAGTTGGACACAACTGAAGTGACTTAGCATGCATACATGCACATAATCACCATATTGTATGATAAAAGGGAATTATTTCCCAATCTAAGAGTAGCAGGATTCCTTACACTCAGGTTCAGAGTTTAGAAATGGCTTTCTGTAGGGATAGGCAAAGTTCAAAGGTTCTCCTAAAGGACTGCTTTCTTTTGGTCTTGTAACTATCCTTTTATGTGCTTAAAATCTCATTTCCTAGGGATGAGAATGGATTGGGAGAGGTGAAAGAATATTTGACTTTGGAATGTCTGTAATAGACACTGAACAATGAAAGACCCAAGTTAACGCCCAGATGCCAGTAGGTTACAGGCAACTTTCATTATTCCAGGAGGTGGTGACTGTGTCACCAGTAGCCTAAACAAAGGGACACTGTGATCCTGTGGCTGCTCTGGGGCGGAAGACGGTCACATTCCTTCAGCCTACTGCCCATCCACCTTTCTTCGTAAGGTCTCACCTTCATTATAGACATTTGCGAAGATACTGAGGTACCTTACCAGAGAGAGCACTTAGTCACATGAGATACCCAATAGGCATGAAATATTGGAACTAAATAGCTCCCAGCGTTCTTTCCTCAAGTTAGAGAAGAGCTGGGATGAGCCAGGAGGAGGCTGGGTACTAGAGCTCAAGGCTTTTCCTGGGGCAGCCTCGTTTTAATGTCAGGGTTGGAATAATGACAGTTTTATGAACTCAGTAGTCATTCTGGGTTTCTCCTCTTGAAAGCGTGGTCTGAGACCTTGGCTTGTGTAGTTTATGTGTGTAATAATATCTAATTGCACTCCCACTGACCCTGTGACAGCCTCACTTTGAGTTCTATTTCTGAACACCCTCCTATCTGAAAGCACCTAAACGTAGGCCCTGCTGCGAGTGAGGCAGAAATTAGAAGCAGCATTATCTGCAAGGCCGTCTGGGGCCAAGCTGGTCAGCTCCCCACTCTCAGCTCAATAAAAAGCAAGAAGAAGTCACCCGCGCATTTTGAGGCATGTTTAAAGGAGCTGGCATATAGTAAGCAGAGGGCGTGTCCCAGGCTAATGAGCAGCCCTTGAATTCTCTGAGAAGCCAGTAGGACTGGAGTATCCGGTGGTGACTGGGAGCCAAGGGGAGAAGCAAAAGCACTGAACTAGGAGTCTGCGTGACTCAGGGATAACCTGAGGCTCAGCATCGTCCTTGGTGTTGCCAGGCTGTCACTAGGGAACTTCCTGCTATAAAACCCATGGACTGTGAACAGAACCACTAGCTAAGGCTGCCCGAAAGGAAAACCACTGACAAGGAAAAGCCTTCAAACCCGAAAGAAGTGTTGACTGTTTTTCCCTTTCTCTTTGCAGAATAAATGTCTCTAATGTGTACAGACAGTTAGATTTTAAAAAATGTTGTGATGAGACTGTGTTCACCTCACAGAATAAACATGTTCATGATGAGATTTTGTTCACCTCATAGAATAGCCTCCAAATGTAAACACGGAGCAGAAAGGAATAGAGACACGAATGACCCCCTGAACTGTGAAAGCCAAGCCCTTTCAGTCCTGAAGGCTGAACAGGACAGGATAGGACAGCCTTAGTGTCAGTCAGCAGTTGGGGTAGCCACACCATCGAAGGTCACAGGAGAGTCTCTCTGTTGAGAGAGTCAGATGTTTGAGGCACAGACAGTAGACACAAGTCTGCAAGGAACAGGGTTGGAGGGGGTTTCTTTGCGTCTCTGTGGTCGATGAGTCTAAAGCTATACAAACTACGTCACTGTAGAACTTGGGTTCAATCTTGCTGTCTCTTGAATGAGATCAAGTAGAGATTAAATCAGTTTCAACTGTTATCAGAAAGGTGTAGATTTGGGAATTCCTAAAGTTATTCCGAGCTGTTGGGGTTAAGAGATGTGGCTCTGTGCCAAAAAGCTCCTGGGATTGCCCATAGAAGGGGTTCAGGAGCATGACTGCACTGAAGAGTCCTGGAGAGCACACCTTTGGATTTGGACAGGTCTGGATTACAATCTGGCTCTACCGCTTAGTAGCTGTAAATGTGGGTAAGTTAACACCTCTCTAGCTTCCTTATTGCAGTATGGAGAGAAATAGAGTATGTTTCATGTAGTGAGAAATTAAAAGAAGTAAGAGATCTCATATTAGACTCCCAGGAAATGAAAGCTAGAATTATGAGAGAAGATCCCATATCAATCCTAAAATCAAAACATTAGGATCCAACTCAAACAACAGCACTAAAACAGGAAGAAGAGGACAAGCTGGATGTTGGGTTGTGGGTGGTAGGTTAGAGGCAGGTAAACCAAGATGATGGTAGAAAAAGACCAGTGGGAAGCTAAGCGCAGCGAGATGTCACTGTGGCAGTGGGCGCAGGGCATGTATGCCTGCAATGAAGGAAAAGTCTTGGAGCACATGTATTAATTTCTTGTTGCTGCTTTAACACATTACTATAAATGTAGCGGCATGAAGCAACACAAATTTATCATCCTACAGTTCTGGAGGTCAGTAGTCTGAAACGGGTTTCATTGGGCTGAAATCAAGATACTGTAGGACCACACTCCTTCTGGAGGCTCGAAGGAGAAAGCCACTTCCTAGGTTCTAGAGCCGGACTGCATCCCTTGGCTCATGCCCCTTGTTCCTTCTTCAAAGCAGCACTATTGTGTTTGAGTCTCACTGCTTGTTTCTGTTGTCAGATCACCTTCTCTCTGTCACTGGGCCAGGGCTGGAACTCTGTTAGGTGGTGCTAGGCTGAAGTTGCTTCTCCCCCACAGGATTTCCGCAAAGCATGTGTTCCCAGACCACCTACACGAGGGAGATGGGCAAGGCTGCAAAAGTGCGTCTCGTTGCTTCTCCATCTTCTGTCTTACACCATTATCCCCAAGCTGAGCACTCTGATTCTATGTCTGTGATCAGTTATGTTTCTTGAAAGAGCAATTAAGTCTTTTTTAAAAGGGAGGAAAGGTGAGACACTCTCTACATTCCTACTTCAGAAGATATCTTTCTTGGTTCTGTTATGTTCCCCACTTAGAGTAGGGTTTCAAACAGGCAGATCCAACTCTGCATTTGGAACTGACAAGTGGTGCATATATGAAGAGCTTTATGATGACAAAGGATTGTATTGCCCCCCTCCATCAGTTACCTAATTTTTTTCTTTCTTTAAATAGTGTGGCAAACAAATATTCTAATAAAGTTGTCTTTGGTGTGGTTTTGTGAATTGACATAATTAAGAGCTATTTTCACTTGGCAATGCTGCAACAAAACCATCCAAGTCAGATGAACAAGGAAATTACTTAATGCTAATTATTTATTTAGCAACTCAGGTGAACCACTCTTGAGAAAGTGGATGTTAAGATTGGAAGAGAGAAGAGTCACAGAGGCAGCACACCATGGGTGTCAAAGACAAATCCTTCCATCCCTTTCCTGCTTTGCCTGCATAAGTGTTAGCTGACCATCCACCTGAAATAGGATATGAATGGGCTCTTACTGCTCCCGCTGCCCACCTGGTGGAATGTCAGTGTCAAGGAAGAATGGTTATGCTTTTAGTTCCCTCCAATTTTCATGAAATAAACATCACTTGGCAATTCCTTCAAAATTGATGAGACACTGTTTCATTCCCCTGGGTCCTTCCTGCCCAGTTAATCATTGTTCTAAACAATGGCAGCATTAATCAGCCCGATAACACTGTCAAGTCATTAACAGCATAGCTGGGTTTTATGCCAGGTGCAGGTCCCTTTATCAGACCTTCATGAAGATTGGAAAATCGTTTTATGGTGGATGCAGCTTCCTAAGGGAGTCATATATGGTCATAGGGGAAATGTTCCTGGGTGAGATTTAGTATGGGTAGTTTCTGAGGGTCATCTGCAAGATACCTAGGCAAGGGTGAAGCAGGCTGTCCTGGTGGAATTCAAGGTCTTTGCTCTGAGTCCACCAGAGTCTTTGACATCCATGTGAATTGGCTTTGATGCTTTTAATAGCTGCACAGGCAGTCCAAATATCATGATTTTGGATCTGGACAGACTTGGGTTCAGATATGAGGTTCAGTGCTAACTGGTCGTGGGAGCTAGGGAAGATTTTAACAGTGGAAAAAATATAATCATCTCTGTAGGATAGTTTAGCATGGTGCCTGGTACATGGTAAGTGCTCATAAATGATCATTTAAAAACTGAGACCACTGAAATTGTTTTTAAAGATTCGTAAAGCCCCAGTCTCTTTCTGGGACTTTAGCACTGTGGAGTGTATTCTGAGACAGAAACAAACCAAAGAATGTCATAAATGCCATTCAGGCAAAAAAAAAAAAAAAAAAAGGTGGCTAGTGTTCCCTATTCTCAGAGTGGGTCACTATCAGAGTGGCAGGTTGGCACATAAAGAGGTTCCTTCAGGCGCCAAATAACACACCTACTCCTTGCAGCAACTGCTAAGTTTCATCTCCTAGTGATGGCCAAAGTCCTAAGCGCCCTGGACCTATGTACCATCTGCATCCCTGGGCCACCTCTTCTCTAGAGGTTCACAGCAGACCACCTGGGAGGCCATATCTTACACCTTTAACTTACAACATAGATGGAGCCCCCCCATCTCCTGGGTTGACAGCCTGGTGTGGCCTGATTCTGCCTAGGAGTTCAAGAAGAGCAGGACAAAATTTCTAATTGCAGATTTTCTTTCCACTTTTTGATTTCACCTGGTCTTTCAAAGGCTATTTCAAAGGTTCAGGGAATCCTCGAAGACTGAAGGGAGCATTTAAGCCAGCGGCCACTTCAGGCTTTGTCCCAGGAGTGGCAAACTCAGAGTTCGATCCTTGGTCTTAGTGCCGTCTGCCAAATGCTCCTCCCCAGCATACAAATGTCTATTTCAGTTCAGTTCAGTTTTGTTGCTCAGTCGTGTCTGACTCTTTGCGACCCCATGAACTGCAGCACACCAGGCCTCCCTGTCCATCACCAACTCCTGGAGTTCACCCAGACTCATGTCCATCGAGTCAGTGATGCCATCCAGCCATCTCATCCTCTGTCGTCCCCTTCTCCTCCTGCCCCCAGTCCCTCCCAGCATCAGAGTCTTTTCCAATGAGTCAACTGTTTGCATCAGGTGGCCAAAGTACTGGAGTTTCAGCTTTAGCATCATTCCTTCCAAAGAACACCCAGGACTGATCTTCAGAATGGACTGGTTGGATCTCCTTGCAGTCCAACGGACTCTCAAGAGTCTTCTCCAACACCACAGTTCAAAAGCATCAATTCTTCAGTGCTTAGCCTTCTTCACAGTCCAACTCTCACATCCATACATGACCACTGGAAAAACCATAGCCTTGACTAGACAGACCTTTGTTGGCAAAGTAATGTCTCTGCTTTTGAATATGCTATCTAGTTTGGTCATAACTTTCCTTCCAAGGAGTAAGTGTCTTTTAATTTCATGGCTGCAGTCACCATCTGCAGCGATTTTGGAGCCCCCAAAAATAAAGTCTGACACTGTTTCCACTGTTTCCCCATCTATTTCCCCATGAAGTGATGGGACCAGATGCCATGATCTTTGTTTTCTGAATGTTGAGCTTTAAGCCAACTTCTTCACTCTCCACTTTCACTTTCATCAAGAGGCTTTTTATTTCCTCTTCACTTTCTACCATAAGGGTGGTGTCATCTGCATATCTGAGGTTATTGATATGTCTCCCAGCAATCTTGATTCCAGCTTGTGTTTCTTCCAGTCCAGCGTTTCTCATGATGTACTCTGCATAGAAGTTAAATAAGCAGGGTGACAATATACAGCCTTGACGTACTCCTTTTCCTATTTGGAACCAGTCGGTTGTTCATGTCCAGTTCTAACTGTTGCTTTCTGACCTGCATACAAATTTCTCAAGAGGCAGATCAGGTGGTCTGGTATTCCCATGTCTTTCAGAATTTTCTACAGTTTATTGTGATCCACACAGTCAAAGGCTTTGGCGTGGTCAAGAAAGCAGAAATAGATGTTTTTCTGGAACTCTCTTGCTTTTTCCATGATCCAGCGAATGTTGGCAATTTGATCTCTGGTTCCTCTGCCTTTTCTAAAACCAGCTTGAAAATCAGGAAGTTCACAGTTCACATATTGCTGAAGCCTGGCTAGGAGAATTTTGAGCATTACTTTACTAGAGTGTGAGATGAGTGCAATTGTGCGGTAGTTTGAGCATTCTTTGGCATTGCCTTTCTTTGGGATTGGAATGAAAATTGACTTTTTCCAGTCCTGTGGCCACTGCTGAGTTTTCCAAATTTGCTTCTATTTAAGACTTCATTAATTGTATCACACAACCTGTCTAATATGAATTATTGTGGAAAGGAAGGCTCTATTATACATATATATTGGAAAGGAACACATTTTAAAAACATTGAGGTGGAAAGCATACACGGTAGAATCAAAGACCACCAACACTCTTTTGGGCCCATATCAAAGCCATATCTTTTCCTTGTTATGTCAACTTGTGCTTGGAAAACAACCTAGAAGTTTCTCAAATGCCATTTAAAAGCCCAAGAAAGAGAACCGTGCTTCCAAACTCCAGAAACCTAGTGTTTCCAAATCTATTTGGAAGATCTATTTCTGAAGTCACTGGCAATAGGAGAATGAGCGATTTCTCCTCTTGAGAACAGAGACCTTTGGGTGCCCTGGAATACCATTTGTCAGCCACCAGGGAATGTGAACCCTTACCTTGGCTGTGGCTTGGGTGACAGCTTTTAAACGAACAGATTTCTGGTGCACACCACCCACGAGTGCCTAGAAACCCTCCGTCCCTCCTTCCCACATCAAATTTGAGGTGAAGTTCGGGTTGGCAGCAGCTTGGCTCTGCCATCATGTCTAAATTCTACTAGTTCTGGCCCAAATTTGCTTTTCCTGGCAGACTTGAGCCAAGTCCCCATGAAACGTATCCCTGACTTTCAAAATTATGGGCAAAATAGGGCTGGCAAAGGTATGGGGGCAGAGGAGGGCAGGGTGCAGGGCGCTGTAGAGGGTAATTGCTGTGAATAGCCCGGTGATGGGGATCTATATCCAGGAAGTAATTTCGTGAGATCTCTGCCCTCCCACTTCCGGTTTGGCTCTCCCAGCACGCCGGGCACAGAGCTGCATTTTTATAGACTGTAAGTCTGTTGTAAAGTTACGTATGCTGGCGGTTGGTGAAGTAGTGTTTTCTTTATCTTTACTGGTGCCCCAGGACCACGCAGGGACATACATGTATGTGCGTTTCCCTTCCATGCTGTTGCTGCTTCACCCGGAAAGACGGTCCCTCCCAGCCTTTCACGGAAGACCTTGCTGCCCCCGGGCCCAAGGCGGCTCCTGGTTGGCTGAGGGCCCGGCCCATCCCGCATGTTGTGGGCATGAAGGAGCCTTGAGAACGCAGCCCTCCCTGAAGGGTTATGTGCATCGAAAAGGCTGCATGGACTTTGAGGCCAGACCAGGGAAACCTCAACAAATCAGCGACCCCTTGCTTTTTAGTAGATTCCCTATAAACAACTAGGCCATGATTGCGTGGGAATTGGAGAGCAGGAGGCTGTTTCATGCTTGAGGACTTTTCTCTAGCGCTGGTGCCAAGCAGTTGGAGACTCTTTTCGTAATGTAGGCTTGATTAGCCTGGCTCTCACTCCGACCTCAATCTTTTGTTAAAGGGGAAGAAATATTTGTGGCCAAAAGAAGTGTAATTAACAGAAAGACTGTGTACATGAACTGTCCTCTTATCAGTGATGATAAAATCTCCAGTTGCCTGTATTTTTGCAGTCAGCCACCATGTTCTGTCGGAATGGCCTTGATAATTCCCTCTCCATTCCATTATCATGTCTTCAGGCTTCTAGTCTTTCCCTCCTCAGATCCACTCTGAACACCGTAACAGGTTGTTCATCTTGAAGAGAAATCTTGGCTCCTCACCCTCAAACACTCAATAACTCCCTATTTCCCCAGAGTAATGTCCTGACTTTGTACCTGACATCCAGATCCCTACGCAGCCTGATCTCAAGTCTCAACTCATCTTTCTGGCCTCAGGCCCCACACTGCTTCTGTGGAAAGCAGACAGAGAGCTCCTGGCCCCTCAGGTCCCTCCTCATCACAGGCTTGTGCAGAAGACCTCCCTTGGCTGTGCTGCCCTGCAATGGTGCTCCATTCACATCCTCGTCTGTCACAGAGCATCCCTGACAGCCCCAACACCCAGTCTGTCTGTCTGTCTGTCTGTCTTTGTCTTTGCTCCTTTAGCACTTGCAGACTGGAAGTTTATTTCTCATCACTTTACAGGATACCTGTCCTAAACGTGGAGACTGCTCTCTGCCTCTCTGCAGGGTGCACTGTGCCCGCTGTGCTGAGAGGGCCTTTTCCAGTGTCGAAGTGGGCTGCCACTGGAGGTCAGGGGCGCTGGACTGAGTCAGCAGGGTTAGAGCTTGAGCCCCACTGTAGTGTGCAACCCTGGGAAAGTTCCTTCTTCTCTCTGGTCCAGTTTCCTCATTTGCAAAGTGGGGAGTGATGACTCATGTCACAGCAATAGCTGTCATGATTAAATCTGATATTCTGGGTTAGGCACTTGGCATGATGCTGAATGCACTGTTGTCATCGTTATCCTTATAATCATTAAATAGGCACGTATTGATGAATAGATTTCTGGTGATGAAACCTAGAGCCTTTCTGTGGGGTTGAACATTTGGCTCAGTCTGCGTGTGGAACCCCAGGTCTGCTTCTGTAAATCTGAGTAAATCCCCGTTTCCTCCAGTGTAAATAGGGGAGATTGGGAGCGCCCACCTCCCAGGGTTGTAAGAATTAAAATGTGATCATGGATATAAAATGCCTGCACTTCAGGAAGGCTCAGTAAATGAGAGAGCTTTGGGACTCAGAGGATCACAGTGGGGAAATGATCAGGAGTTCTGCCCTTGCCGTGCCTCAGTTTCCCCCACCCCTACCTTGAGTCTCACTGGGGTGTGGCAGAGAGGCCTCCCTCTGCTCTAACTTTATGTCAGTCCACTCTTCTGTGCCCTCTTTTCCCACTCAGTCCAGACCAGAGCTGGGAGAGTGTTGGGATTTGGGGGACTGTTCTGTGCTCCTAACTTAAGAAAGTGGGGCCCTTCCAGTGGCAGAGGGGGACAGATCACCCGTTTTGCCCCAGGCAGCTCATCTCTCCCCATGAACACCCTGGAAATGCATGCTCTGGGCCGTGTGATCCAACACACACAGATTAGCACCCTTCCTCCCAAGCCCTGCCTCCTCCATTTCATCAGCTTGATCCTAGGGTGGATAGTATTTCTCTAACTGCCTAATTGGGAGAGTTTAGCTGGAAAATTGCCATCATGTTCTCTTTTAAAGGGTGCCAGCAGCCAGAGGCTGCCAGCTGTAATGTCAGCGGGTAATCCCGACTTTGCTGCCGTGGATCTTGGGAACACCCTTCTTTCTTCAGCCTACTTACTGAGTGGTTAGAGCAAGCCTTGGGCTTTCAGAGAAAAGAACACCAGAGAACAGGACAGAGGGGCCAAGGCCACTGCAAGTGCTGATGTGCTTCCCTCTGGCCCCGCATGCCCCACTGGAATGAACTACAGTAAATTGGAATGTCCCATGATCACCTCGGCCTTGTGGTGCAGTGGTTAGCTCCCTGGATTTCCACCTTGGCAAGCCTGAGTTTAGACTGGGTCTGGGGGTTGTCTGGGAAGAGGAAAATGTAATTGCCAAGCCTTATTCCTAAGTTTGAAACAGAGAGCATGCAGAGGGGGCTTTAGGAGTGTGGGCCCTGGGCCAAGGTCCCACTCTAGGTTAGGTTCTGCTACTTGTTGGGAATGTTACCACATCTCCTGATTTTTCATCTGTAAATCATGGATGATAATTGAATTCTAGCAGCTACCTTCGGAGAAGGCAATGGCAACCCACTCCAGTACTCCTGCCTGGAAAATCCCATGGATGGAGGAGCCTGGTGGGCTGCAGTCCATGGGGTCGCTAAGGGTCGGACACGACTGAGCGACTTCACTTTCACTTTTCACTTTCACACATCGGAGAAGGAAATGGCAACCCACTCCAGTGTTCTTGCCTGGAGAATCCCAAGGATGGGGGAGCCTGGTGAGCTGCCGTCTATGGGGTCGCACAGAATCGGACACAACTGAAGTGACTTAGCAGCAGCACCTACCTTGGCTCCAGCCATGGAGGGACCCAGACTGGTGGCAGCGCTGCCGCCTTAAACACATGGGATCCAGGATCGTCCCGCAGGTGGATGTCTGCCTCACAGAAAGGGGGTGCGTGAAGGGTTGGCTGGGGGGGTTTTGATGGGCCAGGCTTAGGAGGGGGATGCCGCACCCCAGTCACAGTCCATGCTCTGGAAGGCGGGTTCATGGCCCCAGCCTAAGTAGGCGGGGGGAAGTGGTTTGCTGGCACTGAAAATGAAGAGGTGCTGCCACCCAGCCTCTGCCACACAGAGAAGCCTTCTTAGCAGCAGCAGCGGGTTCTCACTGTGTGCAGCCCAGTGTCAGGCGCTGACCTAAGCACTTTGCACGTATTACCTTAATGACTCAAAATGACACGATGATCCCAAATGTATGTTATGTATCACTGAGTGTCTTGGGAGGAATCCAATGGCACCCTCAAAGGGACAATTAAACAGGGCTTAAGGGTATCTGCACCTCCATATTCATAGTAGCATTTTCCACAATAGCCAAAATGTAGAAGCCACCCACATGTTCATCAACAGATGAGTCGTTAAGCAAAATACGGTATATACATACACTAGAATAGTGTGTGTGTCACGCTAAATCACTTCAGTAGTGTCTGGCTGTTTGCAGCCCCATGGACTGTAGCCCTCCTTCTCTTGTCCATGGGATTCTCCAGGCAAGAATACCAGAGTGGGTGGGTTGCCATGCCCTCCTCCAGGCAATAGAATAGTATTCATCTTTAAAAAGGAAAGAGATGCCGACACATGCTACAACATAGATAACCTTAAGGATAATGACACTAAGTGAAATAAGCCAGTCACAAAAGACAAATACTGCCTGCTTCCACTTACATGAGGTACCTGGAGTAGAAAATGTAGAGACAGAAAGTAGAAGGATGGCTGCAAGGACTAGAGGGCTGGGAGGTGCTTGATGAATTTTCCACCTTTCAGTTTTGCAAGGTGGAAAGAGTTCTAGAGACGGGTGGTGGTGATGGTTGTACAACAGTGTGAGTATATTTAATGCCACTAATTTGTACTCTTAAAATGGTTAAAATGGTAAATTTTATGTCATGTGTATTTTACCACAGTTAAAAATAAGTTTAAAAGGCTTAGGGCTTAGGAAAGAGGATGTTTACAAAGACACAGATGGTTATGGGTGCCAAGGAGTGATGAGGTTCAGCACAGTGTTAGCAGCAACCACAGGAAGTTCCTCCACCCACAGACCTGAGGGCTGAGCAGGAGCAGTGGTCACCAGAACGAGGTGAGAACACATGGGAGAAGGGTCATCCAGCAGGAGCTGTGGCTGGAGGTAGAGGAACTCGGCCCTGCCAAGCCACAGCCCACACACAGGAGCCAGAGGATAAGTGCCCTGACCTCTGTCCTGCTGCCCCTGATACCCCTGGCCACACCAAGTGGAACCAGAGGGCAAGGGAAGCTGATGATGTCTTCCGTGGAACCAGCCTCCCCAAAGCTCAGAGAAGAGCGGAGGGTGGGGTGGGGCAACCAGAAAAGATTGGGCACAGCTGCCATTGTTCCCACTGTACAGATGAGAACACTGAGGTGAAGTCACTCACACAAGGAGTGAATGCAATGCAGGCTTTGAACCTCAGAGTTCTCCTAAGAGAGGAACAGACCCTAAAGTGCAATGAAGTTCTAGGATGTGCCCAGCACTGTGCTTTCTCTTCCCAAATGGATGAAAATAGAGAGACTCAGAGAGTTCAGTTCAGTAACTGGCCCAAGGTCAGGCAGCTAACAAGGAGCAAAGCCAGGATTTCAGACTCCAAAGCTGAGCTGTTTCCACCAAATGCAAGGACCTTCAGCCAGGCTGTCACTCACTGTCACCACCATTATCCCAGCATCAGGACGCGGTCACTGAGCAAGGACCGCATTGTGTCTTGTGTCTGGACAAAAGGAGCTACTATGCACAGACCCGTGCCTCTCCAACCCACGCTGAGCCTTTGGGCAGGGAAACTTACTTTGTAACAAGCCACACTAGGCACAGACAGAAAGCTCCATCCATCCATCCACCCCTGGTACCAGACACCAGGATGCTGGAGCCGAAAGCATCTATTGACCCCTGGTCCCCACCCCTCCACCCCACTTGGACAGAGTGACCCACCGGCACAGCGGGAGTTCAGCCCAACAGTTCAGCATTTGCCCAGCACCTCGCTGGTGTCCAGTCCAAACTAGACTCTCGACATAGCCCTGGTATGTCCCACGCCATCCTCTTCTTTCCATCTGTACCACCCTCACCTAGACCCAGAGTCCAGAACTGTGCTCCAGCCTGCTGCCTATTTTAGGAAATCACAGGGTCATGCCCAGTATTTACCTGCTGCCTACAGGCTGCCTTCACGTTATTTCAGCTCAGCTGAGTCATTTCTGCAGGGACAGTGTGACTCCTAAAGCCAAAGCCTGTACTCCCTGGATCTTTACAGAAGTTTGCTGACTCCTCACCTAAACCAAGGGTCTTAGTTTGCTGGAGCTGCCCTAAACAAAGTTCCACATATTGGGTGACATAAAATAACAGAAATTTATTGTCTCACAGCTGGAGGCTAGAAATCCGAGATGGCAGTGTCCCGGGGCTGGTTCCCTTCCAGCGCTGGGAGGGAAAACCCGGCCTGGCCCCTCCCCTGGCTTCTGTTAGCCTCAGGCGCCCCTTGGCTTGTAGACAGTGTGTCTCTGTGTCTTCACATCATTTTTTCTCTGTGCATGTTTGTCTCTAGGTTCACATTCTCTTTTGGGGGCAATTGGGTTGGATTTGAATCCATCCTCATGACCTCATCTTATTTTGATTGTCTGCAAAGATCCTGTTTCCAGATAAGGTCACAGTCGCAGGTCCTGGGGAGTGAGGACCCCCAGTCATGGGGGATATAGTTCAGCCCCTAAAACAAAACCCCATGATCGCTCACCTGAACTATTGCAACTGGTTTCCCCACAGTCATTCTCGCAAAGCACCCCGTCCCCATCCTCAAACCCTTATCCTGTGCTGACTGTCCACATCTCAGATGAGTTCTTGCAGTTTACATCAGCGCACGGACTTCCCAGGTGGCGCAGTGGTAAAGAATCCACCTGCAGTGCAGGAGACACGGGGTTTCATCCCTGGGTTGGGAAGATTCCCCTGGAGGAGAAAATAGCAACCCACTCCAGTATTCTTGCCTGAGAAATCCCATGGACAAAGGAGCCTGGTGGGCTATGGTCCGTGGGGTCGCAAAGAGTCAGGTATGACTGAGCGACCGAGCACGCAGGCATTACATCAGATCATGTCACTCTCGTATCTGAAATCCTCCAGTGCACACCCAGTGGGTCAAGGCTAAACTCTAACATGGTCTGTGGTGTTCTGCGGGGTCTGTTCTGGGGACCAATCCACTTCCTCGTCCCCACCTGCCTTCACCTTCTCTGGGCCGCAGCCTTCTGGTCTTGCCTGACTTGTTCAAACTTGCTGAGCACCTTTCCTCTACAAGACCTTTATGTAAAGTGTTCCTCTGCCTAAGCCATTCCTTACCTCGCCTCTGCCTGTTCAGTTCCTATTTGTCCTTCATATAGCCTCCTAAGCATCCCTTTCTCAGGAATCCTTCCCTGAACTTGCTCACTAGGTCACATCAACCGTTACTGCCTTTTTAGCACCACCCTGGTGCTTAGCCACAACCTTAAGTGTGTGATTCTGGTATTGATGTGTCTCTTTGTTATTAGATCAGGTACTCCATGAGACACGATCTCTAGGCTGCCAGTGTTTTTTGTCTCTGCATCCTGGCAGGTAGCTCACTGCCTGGCCCCCTGTGAGCTCTGCCAAAGGTAAGGAAAAGAGGAAAGGAAATGGAAAGACAGACAGAGCCTCTCCCCTTGAGGAGCTCAGTGACTGCAAATATAAAAATCTAGAGTCTATGATTTGTAGGAGCACAGATGACAGACTCCCAAGGTGAGAGGAGAGTGAGAATCCTGGAGGAAGTGGTACCTAAACCTGGTCTCGTAAGAGTCTCTTGGTCCCACCTTTCCAGATAGAGGAACAGTGTAATTCAAGTCCTGGTAGCTGTGTTACTTTTCTATGTTTGTGTAGCAAATTACTTTAGACTTGCTGATTCAAAACAGCACTTGCTGTCTCACAGTCTGGGGTTGGGGTCTGGGCAGCTTGGCTGGGACCTCTGCTCAGGGTCTCACAGCGCTACAGTCAAGCTGTTGGCTAGACTGCATTTTCATCTGGCCTGATCGGGGAAGAATCCGCCTCTCAGCTCCTGCAGGTTGTTGGAGGAATTCACTTCTCTGTGGTTGGAGGACTGAAGGTCCTGCTCTTTGCTGGCTGTTGGCCAGAGGCTGCCACCCTGTCCTTGGGATTTCCCACGGTTCTGCCCATGGGGTCTCCCCAACGTGCCTGGACCCATCACTCCAGCAAGGAGCACCTCTTTCCTGTCCACTGAGACGGAGTCTTGCATAACTGAATGTAATCACAGGCAAGCAATTTGCCAGTCTTGCTCTCCCCCAAAAGGCTACTCCATTCTCCCAGGGAGAAGGCAATGGCAACCCACTCCAGTGTTCTTGCCTGGAGAATCCCAGGGATGGCGGAGCCTGGTGGGCTGCCGTCTATGAGGTTGCACAGAGTCGGACACGACTGAAGTGACTTAGTAGCAGCATTCGCCCAGAGTGTTAGGCAGGGCCCTTGGCCAGCTGTGGGTTTAGCCAGCCCTCCAGGTGTCAGGGCAGGGGTCGCAATGCCCAGGCATCCCTAGCAATTGAAGCCACCATGTCTCATTCTTACGGTGACTGAGCCAGACCCTCCGGGACCTGGTGCCCTTCTTCTGCCTCTGCCACTTCTCCACCCAGCTCCTCCCCTAGCCTTGAGGGACGTCGTTCTGAAGAATCCCTCCTGACTCCAGACCAGTGGTGGGAGGCCTCTGTTTGGTCTTCCCCCCAGGGAAGCCTGATCCTGGGAAAGGGTGAGGGCAGGAGGAGAAGGGGCAACAGAGGATGAGATGTTTGGACGGCACCACTGACTCAGTGGATGTGAGTTTGAGTGAGCTTCAAGAATTGGTGATGGACAGGGAGGCCTGGCGTGCTGCAGTCCATGGGGTTGCAAAGAGTCAGACAGGACTCAGCAGCTAAACAGCAACAGAAACAGACAGCACAGGCAGCAATGCTAGTACCCGGCTGTCGGGGCAGGACTCGAGTGCAGGTCCTGACCCTGCAGGCCCTTCTCTTTCAGAGCCCCCTGCCGTCTGGATGGGGAGCCCCCGTCCTTGCTTTCCATCTGGAGAAATTGTTAAAATTAATTAGTTTTTTTTAACTTTTTATATTTATTTATTTTTAGTTGAAGGATAATTGCTTCACAGTATCGTGTTTGTTTCTACCAAACATCAGCATGAATCAGCCATGGGTTTGCCCATTTCCCTTCCCACTTGAACCTCCCTTCCACTTCCCTCCCCATCCCACCCCTCTAGGTTGTTACCGAACCCTAGATTGAGTTCCCTGAGTCATACAGCACATTCCCATCTGGCTGTCTATTTTACATATGGTAATGTGTGTTTCCATTCACTTATTCCACAAGTGTTCGTTGGGTGCCTACTGGGTGCCCTGGGGTGAAAACACCCTTGGCGAGCTTATAGTCTAGTGCAGGAGACAGGTGTGAACTACACACATAAGTGGAGATGACGTGTGGCTCCATCTGTAATAAATGTTAAGAGCGAGCAGAGCATGGTGGTGACAGAGCCCTTGGGGGCAGCATCTGAGCAGGTGGGCGAGGTCAGAGAAGGTACCCCTGCTTCAGAGGCTCTGAAGCTGAAATTAAAAGGAGGAAGAAAAGTGAGTCAAGCCAGGACACGAGAAGAGGCAGTTAGAACAGTAATCCAGGCAGAGGGCAAAGGCCCTGGAGTGGGAGAGAGCGTGGGGAGCTCCCACGGCCAGTCGGGTTGGAGAGCAGAGAGCTGGGTGGTGGTTTGTGCTCAGTCTAAAGACAGGCAGCCAGACGCCAGCAGAGAGGGTGCAGGGCCGCGCTCCCTGTTCCCAGGCTCCTTGTGACCCCACGTGCCAGGGCCTCACACAGCATTCTGAAGAGCCCCCACCCTGCCTCCCCTCTGGGGCTCTCACCCATTGGGAGAGGTTAGTTCCATGCAGAAATCCAGCCAGTCATCTTACCACGTGTGAGGCAGACAGCTTAGAATAATAACATTTTTTCCCTGAGTGTTCAGAAATGTCAGAGTCCCATCTACTTGGAACGAGAGGCCAGTGTTTCAGCTCTGAGAACCCGGGGAGTATGCAGGCCACAGCGCTTAGGAAAGTCAGTAAACTCAGCAAGTGCACTTGGATTTCTAAAGGGGGAGAGGAAGCCTGATTTTCTCTTCTGCACAACCTCCTCGCATCTTGGCTTTGGGAATAAAAGCCTGAGCTGGGGGAATGTAACTGTAGGGTTGATCTATGAAAAAAGAGGAACAGGGACAGGCTCTTTCACCTCCCCCACTAGCCACGAAGAGCATATGGGCCGTGGTGAGGAGGCAGAGGCGATGTGCCCTGCTCAGTGCTAATGAGGAGCGAACGAAGGCCTGGCTGAAGTGGCTGTGAGCGCGCCCAGCAGGGACCACTTCCTGCACAGAGCAGGCGGCCCCGATTGAGGGGGCGGGCAGGTGCTGCCTCCTCGGATACTCTTGGCAGAGTCTCACCTGATCCTGTGGCTCATCTTGAGATGTGCCTGACCTTGGAAGGCCCGGGGAAGCTGGGATTAGTAAAGGTTCTGGAGACCGCTTTCTGCCCAGGACTGGCATCTCCCCAGCTCTGTCTTTGGAGGGTTTATCTGCAAAAGCTGAAGGACTTCTGCTTCTTTTGAAGTTTTACACAGTGGTGGGAAATATTTTGGCCTGGTGCTTTTGACCCTGAGTCATTTTGAAATGTCCTAGAAATCGGGCCAGGAAATTGTCTGCTTGGTGATGATGCCTCAGCCACTGCAGGAAAGTGGGGAGCGGGCATGGGCAAGTGCAGGAGCGTCAGGGCTGGGGAAAGCTCAGGACTGAGACAGAGAATGGAGAGGCCAGAGATAGCAAAGGATCAGGGATAAGATGATGGTTGCACTCAGTCCTGGCAATTTATTTGTGAAACGGTGTGTTGCACATTGATACAACAATTGTGACATTGCAGTGACTGTGCCAAGATGGTCATATCGGAAGGACCCACTTTGCACTGGTGGTGCTGAGGAAGGGCCCATTGGATCGAAATCTTCATGGAGCTCCCCACCTCTCCTCCCCGTCCGCACCCTTGGCCTCGACCCTCAGCATCCATCACTCAGAATACCGCAGCAGTCACTGGTCATTCTGTGGTCTGCCCTTTGTGTTGCAGATGGAGGGATTTTTTTTTTTTTTTGAAACAATATGTTTTAAAGGGGATCCTTGGCTTTTGCGTCTTGTTACAGAGGGCGGCTTCCCTGGTGGCTCAAACGATAAAGAATTTGCCTGCAATGCAGGAGACCCAGGTTTGATCCTTGTTTCAGGACGATCCCCTGAAGGAAATGGCAGCCCACTCCAGTATTCTTGCCTGGAGAATTCCATGGACAGAAGAGCCTGGCAGACTGCAGTCCATGGGGTCACAGACAGTCAGACACGACTAAGCAGCTAACACTTTCACTTTCACAGCGGGCGGCAGAGGATGACATGGTTGGATGGCATTTCCAATTCAATGAACATGAATTTGAGCGAACTCCAGGAGATAGTGAAGGCCAGGGAAGCCTGGTGTGCTGCAGTACATGGGGTCACAAAGAGTCGGACATGACTGAGCAACTGAACATCAACAACCCCAAAGCCACTCATTTCTGAATCCTGTTCTTTCTCCTTCCCTCTGCTCTAGAGCATGCTGGCTGATCTGAGGAATGGCCTTTGAGGGCATTATTTGATAAGGGAGTTTTATCTTCACAGGCTTGAGCCCCCCGACATTGCCTTCCCCCTCTGGAAGGCATTCCCTAAACCTCAGTAACACTCAACGTGCCTTTGTAGGGGTCAGGGGAAGACTTTCGCAACACAGTTGAGTATAGCCCTCCTGCATTCCTTTGCCTGAAAATTGCTTTTCCATGAGGACCAAGATGGGGCAAGAAGTTGTTCTACGGATTTTCCTTGGTTTAAACGGGAAAAGGAGCGCCTTCTCAGTCTGTGTGAGCATGTACATATACATGCATTAGAATCGCTAATGTTTCTTTGGAGAGAGGTAAAGTTTATGTGTGGTTTAACCAAATGATGTGCCTCCCGTGGGGAGAAAACAACCCCACCCCCATTAAATAGTATTTGTGATGCATGGAAAAAGAAAAGGAAAGGAAAGAAAGCTTGAACTTCATGAGCGTGAAAAAACAAAGGGGAAATCGAAATTGCGGATCTGCCAGAAACCTGCCACTCACAGAGCCCACAAATCACAGGGAAACAAAGAGAAATGGAAAGATTTGGTATTAAAAACCCATTCTTCCCTGAACCTGTGCCAGCATCTATAAAACAATTACATGTGGTCGTACTTGAGGCTTTTCTGAGATACTAATTCTTCTCTTGACATTAAAGTCTTGTGCGTGTTGCTTTCAGAATGTTGTACCCGGTCAAGAGGCGCACACATCAGAAGGCCAGACACAGAGTACTGGACTCTGAGCTTCTTCCTTTTTTCTCCTGGGAGTGTTCCTTGGAGCGCTGATTTTTCACCACCACACCAAGGTGGGCCGTCCGTGGTTGGCTCCCAGATGTCTCCCTGGTTGCCAGGAGAACTGGGCAAAGAAGATGGATGGGTTCATGAAGTCCACCCACCAGAATAGGAGGAAAACTCACTGGAGCTCCTGACCAGGAGAAGGTGATAAATGTCTGAGCATGGCCCCGGGGTGGAATGAATGTGCGCGCTCAGTGACGGCAGAGAAGGTGGCCCACAGGTCCACGTGTTCATGTGAAGTTCCTCGTCGCATTCAATGGGCCTTTGATTTAAGATTAAATAGGGCCCCTGTGTGAAATCTGCTGTTAGTTTTAAAAGCCTTTCCATTTGACAGATGAAAACCTCATCAGAATTACCCTATGCAGAGATGTCAGAAAAATATACAAGAGGAAATTGGACCACGTGATTGAGCTGAGTATATACTGCCTCTTCCCTGGCATTTCTGTGTGGGCTTATTTATTCTTCATGCATCTACTCTTTGGGCATTTCCCCTCTTTGAGGCTTAGCTGTAAAATGCACAAGAGGCAGATGACTTCACGGTTTTTGGCTTCTTCTCGGCAAAGGGACTCACCTTGGGGTCAAATGTGGGGTTATTTCCAAATGGAGCTGCGAGGGGTGGAGCCCAGAGGAGAGGCAAGAAGAAAAATAGGTGAATTAAGTGAAAAACATGTTGTGGGCCAATTTAATCAGGGCTAATATATCAGGCCCCATATTGTTTTTGGAACTGGATTCAGGAGAAATAGGATCCCTGACAAGTTGTAGCAGCCCTGCTAACGAGTGACTGCGGGGTTCACAGACCGGTCTGGAGGAAACCCCAACTCTGAGCACCAGGCGGCAGGTCCACCCTGGTGGCAGGGGCAGGATGTACGCCGACTCCCTCGCTCCTTGGTCTTGCTGCCCTGCCTGCTGTCAGAGACAGAGGGTGGGAGCTGAGGCTTCCGGGCAGTGTGGGCAGCCCCAGACCTGTGTAGGCCTGCTCTGCCCAGAGGGGCGGGGTGCCAGGCCATGCTTGCAGATAGCTCCTGTCGTGCAGGCAGGAAGCCCTTCTGTCCGGGCCTAGAAAAGGGGCTGACCCTCCCCCTCTGTCACAGCACAGGGGCCCTGGGTCAGGGGCTTTGAGGTATGTAATTTAATCCCTGCATTTTTCAAATGGAAGTGGAATGGCCCAGAGTGAGAAAGAGGGTCTCACCCTCCACATACGTTCCTGGCCCTGGCCCAGGGGACAACTCAGGATACTGGCAGCCACTTGCTTTCAGAGCTCACCAGGTGGAGCTGACCTTCCTTGTACTGGGGACCACAGTGTCATATATGATCAGGTTGGTGTTAATCACAGGTGAAGATTCAGGTGAAGATCACCTGAGCCAGGGCTACAACTCCAGAGCCATTGCTGGAAGGAAGGGGCTACACCTCCACCTCCAATAGAACAGGCTTAGTTTGTTTTACATAACATGCTGGGAAGAAATTCTACTCCCTAAGTTCAAATGCCGCCTTCTCTATTTAGGAGTTATGTGACTTTAATTATATTATCCAACTTTCTCTTTGCTCCTCACATTCCATCTCTGTGAAAGGGCAAGAAGAATAATAGTACCTATTTCACACTATTGCTATGGAGACTCAATGAATAATGTATACAAAGTGCTATGAATAGAGATTGGGTGTTCAGTTCAGTTCAGTCGCTCAGTCGTGTCCGACTCTTTGCAACCCCATGAACTGCAGCACGCCAGGCCTCCCTGTCTATCACCAACTCCCGGAGTCTACCCAAACCCACGTTCACTGAGTCGGTGATGCCATCCAACAACCTCATCCTCTGTCGTCCCCTTCTTTTCCTGCCCTCAATCTTTGCCAGCTTCAGGTCTTTTCAAATGAGTCAGCTCTTTGCATCAGGTGGCCAAAGTATTGGAGTTTCAGCTTCAATATCATTCCTTCCAGAGAACACCCAGGACTGATCTCCTTTAGGATGGACTGGTTGGATCTCCTTGCTGTCCAAGGGACTCTCAAGAGTCTTCTCCAACACCACAGTTCAAAAGCATCAATTCTTCAGCGCTCAGCTTTCTTTATAGTCCAACTCTCACATCCACACATGACCACTGGGAAAACCAGAGCCTTGACTGTGGACCTTTGTTGACAAAGTAATGTCTCTGCTTTTTAATATGCTGTCTAGGTTGGTCATAACTTTCCTTCCAAGGAGTAAGCGTCTTTTAATTCCATGGCTGCAGTCACCATCTGGGTGTAATAATCACATAAAAATGTGACTGCTACTATTCATCAGTATTTACCATGTTCACTGTCATGTAAGAGTGGTGGGGAAGATTCAAGTTGAAGAAGAAAAGGATTTTTCTAAGGGATAAAGCATGTTTGGAATTTACCGATTTGCAGTGGAAGTGTCCTTTTATGGTTAGTTTTATTTATCAACTTGACCAGGCTACGAGGTGCTCAGATTTTGCTCAAACGTTACTCTGGGTGTTTCTGTCAGGGTGTTTTAGGATGAAAATAACATTTAAATCAGTAGACTGAGTGAAGCAGATTGCCCTCCTTAGTGTGGTGAGACTCATCCAATCAGTTGAAGGCTTGAATAGGACAAAAGGGTTGAACTTCTTCTGAGAATTCTCTTGCCCAATGGCCTTCTAACTGGGACGTTGGTTCTTCCTGGGTCTGCAGTGGCCTACTGATCTTTTCGTGAGACAGAAGCTCTGTACATTTCAGACTTGTCAGACTCCATATCATAAAGTGCTGTCTCTCTCTCTCTCTCTCTCTCTCTCTATATATATATATATATATATATGTATATTATATATGTATAATATATGTTATATACATTTTATTTACACAGTCACAATTGGCTCCATTTCTCTGGAGAACCTAATGCATGACATAAGGCCCAAATTTGGCTCTCAGTGGCGTGTTTGTCTGTGAAGGCGCACACATGTGTGTGTGTATGCTTGTCTACATGTTTCCATGTTAAAAAAAACAACCCAAATATCCAGGATCTTTGAAAAGTAAGCAATAGTTAAAATTTGATTGGAGGTGATTTCAGCTGTCCCCATCAGATTGACAGGGCATGTGATCTCCTGCTCTCACTCCCATCCTGACACACAGTCTCACTTTTATATGCAGCTCCACATAGTCCATGGAGAAATGGTTTGAGGCATACTGGGAAAGTTGGCTACCTTTCAGAATGTAGGATCCATCCATATGTCAATATTCAGTGGTAGGAGGCAGGGTTAAGGTGAGTGAGACATGGGTCGCTTCACATAAAGAGCGCACCGTCTGTTGGAGAAGAAAGACGTGTAAGTAAAAAGCTGCCATGCTGCATGGACAGAGGTATAGTCAGGTTCTCTGGAGCTATCTGGTCTGTAGTAGAGAGGGTGTTGAGGGAGGCCACTGATAAGGGGGAGTCTTGGAGGTTGAGTAGAAGTTTAGACAGGTGGGAAGGAAATGAAAGACACTCTCAACGGGGGGAGTAGCATATGCAAAGGCCCTGTGGTAACAGAAGCAGAGTGGATTTAGAGGACAGTCTGCCATAGCTGGAGCACAGGATAACACTCAAGTTGAGACCAGAGAGGTAAGGAGAGGCGAGATCATCAGGATCAATTTTTTTGAAAATGATTCAAGACCATTGAGGGGTTTTAGCAAAGAAATGACAAAAGAATTTCATTTTAGAAGAATCACTCCAGCTGTATTGTAGAGACGGTGGAGACAAGGTGACCAGGTAGTCTCCATGGCAGATTCCTGGAAATCTGAGACTTCCATTCTAGTACTTGAAGTTTAGATTCCTACCTCACTGGGTATGTATGGGATAAGAATTTAATCTCTCATCACATTTTAATGTGAATGAGTTCTGGAATCTTCCCCAAGAGCAAGTTTCCTTGATAAGAGGTATAGAAGGTACTAGAACATTGAAAGCAAAGTTCACTTGCCTCCTGATTTTGCCCAAGTCCTATCCTGTGACGAGAGACCGTTCCAGAGCTCAGTAGTGATGTTGGGTGGGACATCTGTGGGCTCTTTTTCCTGGACTAAACATTGTACGGTGGATCAAAGGTCTCATTGCCCCCCGATGTTCATGTTCGTAGCTTTCCTCGTGGAAGGCGACAACCACTTTTTCTTTGCTCCTGAAGACCATCAAAGTGAAAACAGTAATTTAAGACATCCATGAGACTTGGGATGAGACTGAATGCTGGATACTCACTTCTCCTTTGTCAAAACAGACAGAAATCAAAACTGGCTAACTGATGAGACCTGGGGAGGACGGCTTCCACTGTCAACTTTCACTCTGGCTCCCATGCAGGGCTGTTTGTTTTGAAAACAGGAGGACATTTGGAGAGGCAGCAACCAGCATCTTCTTGCCTGCAGGCTTCGTTGATAAATGGGATTTCTGTGTATCAGCTAGTCATCTGCCAATAACCGTGGACAGCACTGATGGGTGGCCTGCTTCTCAACCTGGAGGCACCCCTGACCGCTGGTGAGGACGGGGGCACGTGGAATTAGCCACAGGAGAACTGGGAGAAGCGGTGGCTCAGCGTCTCCTCAAGCCTTCCCTCTACCATGGGTTTAGGGGTGGAAGCTCTGAGTCAGATGTCATGATGCAGGTTATGGGATCACGATTTTGGTGTCTTTGTTTCCCTCTTCTCCCACCCTCAGGGGAGAGGGACCAAGCCAAGATCAAAACAGACCTCACACATCATTTGTTGAGCTACGTTACTCTCCTGTGCCCGTGAGAGAACACTTTCCTGATTCCCTTACACCATTGTGAAGCGTCTTATGTGCTTATCATGGTCTTGTTTTGACTTTACTGTGTGGCAGGTGGGATCTTCATTCTCTGACCAGGGATCGAAGCCACACCCCTTGCTTTGGAAGCACAGTGTCTTAACCACTGGGCTTCCAGGGAAGTCCTACAAAGCACTTTCTTGCTACTCTTTCCTTTATCCCTGCAACAGCCCTGTGAAGTGGAATCATCTCAAGCAGAGGCAGTGGCTTTGTGAAACCTTCGCCGGGCTGTGGAGAGCAGGCCGAGCTTTCATGTTGCTTGGAGGGGCAGACCCCCGAGCTGTGACCTCAGTCCCGGGCTCTGGCCTTCTCCTGACTACCCAGGTGTGTGAAACTCCCACTCCCTGGAATGTGGCCATGCTGCAGATGTAATCAGCTGAATTCCTCTGACTTCTCAAGAAATGCCCCTTTGGGAGGGAAAAATACAAACAAGTTGGGAAAATGTGACTCCTGCTCTTGGGCCTGCACAATTGCCCCATTGTAGTGAGCTCCGCAGCCAAGTAGAAGGCTAGGGTTTCCAATGACATCTTTGTCAGAAGCAATCCACACATAACTCGCATATCATAGGGTATGCTCGTAGGTGGTGCGTCAGCGTCACCCACTCTCACGGCTGTGTTCATTTGCTGAGCTACTTCATGTCTTCGTAATTGTATGTGACGTCTCCCTTTCTGGAATGATCAGAGCTGTAAATATCTAGAACTAGAGTCATGTGACCTGTGGAATAATAGGTGGTGAATCCACTGATGGACAGAATCCTCCCTGCCTACCAGCCTTTATTCAGATTCTGATTTACTGTCATAATAATAGTCTCTGCGGAGCCTCTAGGCTTAGAGGGAACAAAAGCTTCTGCCTCTGCTATGAATGGATTCACAGTCAAGCCAAAAGTGTGCCTGAGATTGTGTGTGCTTACTGACCACTTTGTAGGGTGTATGTGCGTGCCTACTGGGTACATGGGGATGGTTTGGGCAGGGGCTGCCTGAGTTAAAATAAAAAGATGAGGTTCTTTTTGCAGAAGGAAAGATACTTGGCCACTTGGTTTCTTGGAAGGGGAAGTTCTTTCTGGAGTAACTTGTGACTGAATAATGAACCCCAAGCTGTGAAATACCCAGGGTGAGAAGAAAGCAGCTTTCCAAAAGAAATAAAACCAAGTGGGGCCCGGTGATAACCATCGTGAAGGTATACGGGCAGCTGGCCCAGACTCAAAGTTTTCCTTTGCTCTGGGCATCCCTCTGACAGGTTTTCCCCAAACCGAGAATAAGCACTTGTCAAGTATATTACCTTTTTTGAAAGGGAAGAAAACATTTTGAATGGTTCCTGGTTCGGGCCCCTTGGGAGTTCCCCACTTACATTTTTAACGGCTCAGTCCTTGGCAGGGCTCGACTTTCCCGCTGACATGAACAGGAGCTTGATCCTCCCGGTTGTGGATCCGGGTTTGGAGCTAACAGTCAGATGAAATAAGGAGGAACAGCACTGGGGAAACTTCAGGGGCCCAAGAGCAAGCTGTGAAACCCCAGGGGCAACTGGCAGCATGCCCGCGACTGCCACCCTCCCTGACCACTTCCCCCCAGAACCCCTAATGGCCAGCCTGCCCCCGACTGCTAAGATCACATTCTCCCAAAGTTGCTCTTCTTGGAGAGTAAGCATCTCCCTGGTTGTCTGCCCCGATAGTCTAGTTCCCTGAAGTATCCCCAAGAGATGAACACATACTGGGTAAATGCAATGTTAAGCGGACGTGTGCACTTAACAGGCAATTAATTTTCTCCTTCTCTCATCCCTCCTTCCTTCTTCACTTCCTCCTTCCTTCCCTTCTGTTTTCTCCCTTCTCCCCTCCCTTCATTCCCTCCCCTCCATCCTCCTACCCACCTATCTATTTGTGCATCCAGCCTTTTTTCATCTTCAGTGAGGGAAACACAAATCAGCCTTATTGCCATTTCTCAAACTTACTGGACCAAGTAGGAAAAATAAGTGAGAACCTCCATTCAAAAGGCTTCCCTAGTGACTCAGATGGTAAAGAATCTGCCTACAGTGCAGGAGACCCAGGTTCGATCCCTGTGTTGAAAAGATCCCCTGGAGAAGGGAATGGCTACCCACTCCAGTATTCTTGCCTAGAGAATTCCATTGACAGAGGAGCCTGGCAAGCTACAGTCCATGGAGTTGCAAAGAGTTGGACGTGACAGAGCAACTAACACTTTTACTTTCCACTCAAAGAAAATAGTTAAGAGTTACAGTGCGTCAACCCTGTAAGCAGGGTGTGATGCCCACTGCCAGGAGAACGCGGATGATGCCCACTGCCAGGAGAACGCGGGGTGTGTAACTAGCCACTCTGTTCTAGAACAAGGAATCTGAATCTGGGGCTCATGGGTGGCAGTCAGGAGCTCTCTGAAATGACCTGAGATTTTAGATAAAAAGAATGTGCATATTCCTTGGGAAATGGTCACCCCAAACCATCAGATGCTTAAGTTATCAGAGCCTTCTGGGACTTAAATTACTGATTAGCTGTTTTGACCTGTACCCCAGCTACATCTTCTCCCTTTAAGAGTAGGAAGACAAACACAAGCTGTGGAGTCATGCCACTTGAATAGGAAGCCCAGCTATATCAGTTACCAGCTTTGTGACTTTATAAAGAGTTAGTAGTTAACATCACTGAGCTTGGATTAAATGAGATAATCCAGACAAAGCATGTGTAATGGGCATCATGTGTCTGAGGGACTCCATAAATGTTAGTAACCATTGGCACATTGGTGTGATAGCGTAAAAATACCCTTAAAACACCACTGATGTTATGAACTCTAAACCAAAGGACAGCCAACTACACCTGTGAGCCAAATCTGCCCACTGGCTGTTTTTGTAAGTAAAGTTTTATTAGGTCAAGGCCACAGCTGTTCATTTATGTATTGTCTGTGGGCAGTTTCAAACCACAGGGCAGAGTTGAGTATTATGACAAGGACCTTATGGCTTGCAAAGCCTGAAATAGTTACTTCCTGGCCCTTTACAAAACAGCATTAGCTGCCCACTGCTCTAAGCAATCGGAGAAGGCAATGGCACCCCACTCCAGTACTCTTGCCTGGAAAATCCCATGGATGGAGGAGCCTGGTAGGCTGCAGTCCATGGGGTCGCTAAGAGTCGGACCCGACTGAGCGACTTCACTTTCACTTTTCACTTTTTATGCATTGGAGAAGGAAATGGCAACCCACTCCAGTGTTCTTGCCTGGAGAATCCCAGGGACGGGGGAGCCTGGTGGGCTGCCATCTATGGGGTCGCACAGAGTCGGACACGACTGAAGTGACTTAGCAGCAGCAGCAGCAGCAGCTCTAAGCAATTAGAAAATAATAAATAATATATAATCTACACTGGAGAAACACACAAGTACTTAATGAGGCATAGACAAAGATGTTTATAACATCATTATTTTGCTCTCAAATAGTTGGAAACACTCGAAATGTCAATCAGAAGAGCAATCCTGTACTTATACTGTGGCAGGTAAAAAGAATGCATTCTGTCGCTTTTGAGTCATGTGGAAAAGTCTCCAGTAGGGACTATCTAGTGAAGGAAAGCAGAGAAGTTACCATTGGTATGAAACATGCAAAACATAATTGTGTATGTTTTTCATACACATAGAAAACATAATTTTCTACTGGTTTGTATGTAAGTATACAGATGCATAGAAATGACTCTGGAAAAAGCAGCAGCACACAGATAGTAGCCCTTGCTTTCTAGGAGAAAGAGAGCTTGCTGTCTTTTGTCGGGAGATGTCAGGCCTATTTGTAACGCTTCTATGTTACGACCAGGAGAATTCATTCCTGTATTTCTGGTGTAGTAAGATTGATCGGGAAAGCGTTGTCTATAAAATGTAAGACACTTGGGCAGAACACTGACGGATGGGTGTGACTCCAATATGTGGAACGATGGGCAGGAACGTGATGCCAGAGGGACCACAGGAGCAAAAGAGTGGGGGCTGGAAGGCACCACTGTCCCTGGGCAGTGAGGACAGTGACGGATGTGGGCCCATGACAGTCAGGAGAAGGGGAGGGCTGCGGCAGCGAAACAGACAGTTAGCACCAGGGGACGCCATTCATCACAGCAGAGGCCACAAAGGGGATTAGAGTGTTACATCTGATGCTATGGCAGGTGGGAAGAGGCCAGACAGGGCCCTGGAGGCCCTCTGACCTGTCAGACGAGGGCGTGGCTTTTGCGCTCATCAGTCCCTCCCCCGCCACCTTGTTAGAAGTGTTCATTGTTTATTCATTTGTTTGGCGGCAGCGGGTCTTACTGCAGCCCTTGGGATCTTCAAGCTTCACTGCAACATGAGGAACCTTTAGTTGCATGTGGGATCTAGTTCCCCGACCAGGGTTTGAGCCTGGAGCCCCTTGCATTGGGAGTGTGGAGTCTTAGCCAATGGACCACCAGAGAAGTGCCCATTTCCCCCTTTTAATGTTTTAGTTTCTTCAGATTATGTTCTAGCAGGAGGGACCCAGAAAATGTATTCTGTTTCTTGGAGCTTCATAGAACTGAATGGGCAACTGGATTTGCCTTTTAACATTAGGATTAAAAAAATAAAAACCCGTTTCTGAGATGGTGGCAAAAAAAAATGTACAAGTGCCAGTCAGATGTGGTTTGGGGCCAGATGACTCTGCATTCATAGTTTTAACATTGGGAAATCCACCCAGTTGGAGAAGAATTTCCGTGAGCTTCTTGGGATGAGCAGTAGTTATGCAATAGACAAGGAGAAACTGAGTAGGTGGCCGGGTCTGGGCTCTTGTGTAAGACAAGGGTGTGCCCTGGCCAGGAGCACAGGGCAGAGACAGGAAGTGGGGCAGGGAACTAACATTTCAAAGCCACAGAGCTGATTCTCAGGCTTCATCTCTGGGATGAGGGAAGCTGTCATTCCTTGCTGCTTGCCTCCACCCTGTGGTGGTCTGTGCGGTGTTTGATGGAACCAGTATGTCACGAGCCATCCTGGGTCTTCCTGGGGCAGCAAGGTTGCTTTGGTAAAGAGTCAGATAACAGATATTTCAGAATTTTAGGGTCTGTGGTCTCTGTCCAGTTCCGCTGTGTGACCACAAAGCAGTCTAGATGGCACCTAGATGAATGGGGATGGTTGTATTCCGGTAAAGCTTTATTCATAAAGACAGTGTCAAGCCAGGTTTGGCCCATGAACCACAGCTTGTTAGCCTCTATTCTAAAGCAATGATTCTATACTGTGGGGTGTGAACATGCTGTTTTTCCCGTTTGACGGTGTGCTGGGAGCTGGTTAAGGACAGTGGCTTTGAATTCTGGCCCTAAGCCAGAACTAGCTCCGTGAAGTTAAAGTGTCAGTTGCTCGGTTGTGTCCGACTCTTTGTGACCCCGTGGACTGTAGCCTGCCCAACTCCTCTGTCCATGGAGTTCTCCAGGCAAGAATACTGGAGTGGGTAGCCATTCCCTTCTCCAGGGGATCTTTCCAACCCAACGATCAAACCCAGATCTCCTGCATTGCAGGCAGATTCTTTACCATCTGAGCCACCAGTGGAGCCAACTGGTGTTGCCTCCTGAGGCTTAGTGTCATCATTTGTAAGAATAGTAATAATGCCCACCTCACTGGGCTCTTTTGGATATTGTTAGGTTAATGAGTGGAGGAAGTTCTGCATAGTGGTAAGAATATTGGGGCTTCCCAGGCTGCACTAGTGGAGGAGAACCCGCCTGCCGGTGCAAGGGATGTAGGAGACATGCGTTTGACCCCTGGGTCATGAAGATCCCTGGAGGAGGGCATGGCAACCCACTCCGGTATTCTTGCCTAGAGCATCCCATTAACAGAGGAGTCTCACAGGCTACAGTCCATAGGGTCGCAAAGAATCAGACACAACTAAAGCAGCTTAGCATGCAACTAAGTTTAGGTATGGGTATATTTACATTTGGGCTTCCCTGGTAGCTCAGCTGGGAAAGAATCCGCCTGCAATGCAGGAGACCTGGGTTCGATTCCTGGGTTGAGAAGATCCCCTGGAGAAGGGACAGGCTACCTACTCCAGTGTTCTGGCCTGGAGAATTCCATGGACTGTGTAGTCCAGGGGGTCGAAAAGGGTTGGACACGACTGAGTGACTTTCAAGAACATAGAATACAGATTTACTGGACTCCAGTCATGGCTCCAACATTTATTAGCTGTGTAATCTTGGGCCAGGTCCTTTATGTTTCTGTTCTTCAGTTTCATCATCTGTAAAATAGGATTCATAAGGATACCTACTTCACAGTATATTAGGACTATGATGTGAGTTGACAGGAAGAGCTTAGAATTATTCTGGGAAAAGAGATGTCTGTAAACATTGGCTACTGGTTGTATGTGGTAGTTTTTGCTTCTATTATTAGCACTTTGTTTTAAATAATAATAGATTTTCACCTACCTTCAAAATTAATAAATGAAAGCTAACTTAAAGCTATCCTTAGGGTAAGGTCTGGAGAGGGAAATGGCAACCCACTCCAGTATTCTTGCCTGGAAAATTCCTTGGATAGAGGAGCCTGGCAGGTACAGTCTGTGCGGTTGCAGAGTTGGACACGACTGGGCACATACACACTTAGAATAAGGTCACCCTTATTCACTTGCACTGCAGTCTACACACGCACACACACACACACACAGGGTGTATAGCACAAGGAACTCTGCTCAGTGTTAAGGGACACCCTGACTGGGAGAGGAGTTGACGGAGAATGCATGTATACACATCCATGGATGGCTGAGTCCCTTCGCTGCTCACCTGAAGCTATCATAACATTGTTTGGCTATACTCCAATACAAAATACAAAGTTTAAAATAAAATAGACAGTCTCTCTTCTATCTGGCACAGCTTATAAGGAAGCAACTAAATTCTACTGCTGCGGCTGCTGCTAAGTCCCTTCAGTCCTGCGACCCCATAGACAGCAGCCCACCAGGCTCCCCCATCCCTGGGATTCTCCAGGCAAGAACACTGGAGTGGGTTGCCATCATGAAAGGGAAAAGTGACAGTGAAGTCGCTCTGTTAAGTCCAACTCTTAGTGACCCCATGGACCGTAGCCTACCATGCTCCTTCATCCGTGGGATTTTCCAGGCAAGAGTACTGGAGTGGGGTGCCATTGCCAAATTCTACTAATAATACGTTAATTATAAATGAGTAAAATTTTAAAAACGTGAGTTACTCTGCTGTAAGGCTTTAGTTCTCAGGCTGAGGAAGTAGAGGGGAGACAGGCGTCTCCAGTGGACCCCGTGGCACAGTCTAGCCCAGGCCGGTCCGCCTCTGCCCCTCACCGTGCCCAACCTGAGCCATAGGTTCAAATGGACAGGTGAGCCAAGTTTGCCCAAGATTGCGCTGAACTTTTTAGGAAAATCGTCTTTATTTTTTTCTACTGACACTGTTAAGCTGATACGATGTAAGCCTGGAGGAGCTGGAGTCCATTCCACAAGCAGAACCTGCCTAAGAACGAAGCCAGGAAAAGAGGAAAGCAGGAGAGAGACGTCCTTGACACTGCTTCCCTCTGTGCCTGGGTCCTCTTCGCTCCCCTCCTTCACACGTATCAGTAAACCCCATTATGCTTAAACCAGTTTCTGTCACTCGCACCTCAAAGAGGCCTGATGGATATATCCAACCGCTTATGCTGTGACAGGAAAAAAAAGAATGAAAATCAGACCTCTGGAAAAAAACAGGGCAAACTTTTCTCCAACCACTTAGAAATAAAGCACTAGACACTCTGAGTGAGGCTGGGTGAATATTTCAAAGAAACAGAAGTCCACACCAGCTGAACAGCAGATTGATTGAGAAAATAAACCAAGTGAGTTGCAGCACAGCTCAAGATCTGAAGATATCTGGGGCTGAGGACCGATCTGGGAGCAAGGGCAGTCATGCCCCAGCACTGCAGAGGGCCGGATGCAGGGGAGACTAGCGCAGCCCCGGGTGCTGTCCCGGACACAGTCTTGTCCTGGTGCTGCTGCCCCGGAAGTGTCCTCTGCTATGTGCCCTGCAAGAATTCTGTGTGCTGACTGACACTGCTGCTTCGTTAGAAAGTTCAGACTCAAAATGCCCAGGCAGGGGTGTCCAACTGGCCCGGCCTGCTTCGTGTGTCCAGTGGCTCCAGCGTCCTCCTCTTGCAGGCTGTGCAACAGCTCGTTGCGCTTTGGGTGCTCGCCCCAGCATCACGTGTCTACATCCTGCTGCAGGGGGGCTGGGAAGTGATCTGGCCATTTTGGCTTCTAGGTGGAAGGCAGACTACACCTCCCCCTGAGTCTTTGGGCAGCAAAAAAATAGTGGAATGGAAGGCAGTGGAATGAAGTAGAGAGAAATGGAGTAGAAGAAAATAACTTAAAATAGCACAGGTCCACTGTGGTCCCTCTTCCTCTTCCTTGGCCCTTAGCAACCGCCACACCTCACCTCCTCTCCCTTTGGGTTAGCCAGAACCCATGACCTGACCAGCCCTGCCCACCTCTGAGTCACTCCCCCGGGTCACTCAGTGATTTCCCTGGAACACGTCACCTCCTTGGGCTGTCAGCTTCAGGCAGTGTGCTTTCCAGAAAGCCCTTCACCTGTCTCAGGCCGCCGTTGAGCAGACTCTGACGCCGTCCATAGCACTGAGTGACAACTAATTATCATATAATTAATCATATAATTATCAGCGCAAGGCTGTGCACAGTCCGCTCTGCACTGTGGGCAGGCGGAGAGCCGGTCGGGAGCAGCGCCAAGCAAGCCAGGGCCTCATCCAGCCTCCCCCCTTGTCATTTCCCTATTGTCTCCCTGGAAACTAATCCCATCCCTCTTGACAAATGCACAGCGAGGCTGTTTGCTCCAGTGATTGTCAAGGTAGCTTATCCCCTCGTTAATTAACTACTCAGAAAAAAGCTATACCACACTGTGCTGTTTGGCTTCCAGCTTGTTAACACAGGGGATCTCCAAAGAAACTTTTGACCTGGCCCAAGGCTGTGAGTTGAATGACTCAAGAAAAAAGCTGGATGCTGCTGCTGCTGCTAAGTCGCTTTAGTTGTGTCCAACTCTGTGCGACCCCATAGACGGCATCTCACCAGGCTCCCCTGTCCTTGGGATTCTCCAGGCAAGAGTACTGGAGTGGGTTGCCATTTCCTTCTCCAATACATGAAACTGAAAAGTGAAAGTGAAGTCCCTCGGTCAAGTCTGACTCTTAGCGACCCCATGGACTGCAGCCTACCAGGCTCCTCCACCCATGGGATTTTCCAGGCAAGAGTGCTGGAGTGGGTTGCCATTGCCTTCTCTGAAAAAGCTGGATAAAAGAGCATTTTTCCCCCAATGGCTCACCATCACTTTCGTGGACCTTGGGTTGGATAGGTAGGCAGAGTGGGAACACAGCTGCCATTGGAAGACTGCTTCCTGCCACCTGAAGCTGAGGGTATCCCTTGCGGGGCCCTGGGAGGTGGGGACTGGATTATGCGGCCTGAAATTTAGAGTCTGACAGGTTTGCTGGAAATGTTAGAATGCGTTAACCTCTTCGTTTGGGTAATATTCTCCTAAATAAGAGATCAAAGATCAGATGTGGCTTAAACCTGAATTTAATTCAATAATATGTACTTAGCATCCATCATACGCCAGTCATTATGCAGAGACCAGGGCTTCCCAGGTGGGGCTGGTGGAAAAGAACCCGCCTGCCAGTGCAGATGTAAGAGACGCAGGCTGAATCCCTGGGTGGGGAAGATCACCTGGAGAAGGGCGTGACAACCCACTCCAGTATTTTTGCCTGGAGAATCCCATGGAGAGAGGAGCCTTGCGGGCTATAGTCCATAGGGATGCAAAGAGTTGGACACGACTGAAGTGACTTTGCACGTGCGGGGAACTGAAGAAATAACCACCCATGACATAGACCTCCCTCAAAGAGGTCAGTCTAGTTGGACAGATAAAACAATGGAATGGGCTGCTGTAGTGCAAAGGGACAGTGAGCTACCGGGTAATCAGGGGGTGTTGTGGGAACACAACTGAGGGGAACTGTATTCGTTTCCTGTAGCTGCTATAGCAAATACGATGTAGCTTAAAGCAGCAGAAGTGCATTCTGTCCTAGTTCTGGAGGCCAGAAGCCTAAAATCAGGGTGCTGGTAGGACTGCACTCCCTCTAGAGGCTCCAGGAGAGAATTTGTTCCTTGTCTTTCCAGCTTCTGGTGGCTGCCTGCATGCCTTGGTTTGTGGCTTCCTCATTTCCGTCTCTGTCTTCATCTTGTCTTCACATCACCTTGTCTTCTATGTATGTATCCGTTCTCTCTCTTATGAGGATATTTATGGTGGCTTTTAGGGTCCATCCAGAACATCCAGGATAAGCTCCTCCTCTTAAGATCTTTAACTTAATCACATTTGTTTGCACAGGTAAGTTTGCCATATAAGGAAACATTCAGAGGCTCCAGGGATTTCAGTTCAGTTCAGTCGCTCAGTCATGTCCGACTCTTTGCGACCCCATGAACCACAGCACACCAGGCCTCCCTGTCCACTGCCAACTCCTGGCAAACTCATGTCCACCGAGTCAGTGATGCCATCCAGCCATCTCATCCTCTGTGGTCACCTTCTCCTTCTGCCCTCAATCTTTCCCAGCATCAGGGTCTTTTCCAATGAGTCAACTCTTCTCATCAGGTGGCCAAAGTATTGGAGTTTCAGCTTCAACATCAGTCCTTCCAATGAACACCCAGGACTGATCTCCTTAAGGATGGACTGGTTGGATCTCCTTGCAGTCCAAGGGACTCTCAAGAGTCTTCTCCAACACCACAGTTCAAAAGCAACTCTTCGGCACTCAGCCTTCTTTATAGTCCAACTCTCACATCCATACATGACTATTGGAAAAACCATAGCCTTGACTAGACAGACCTTTTTTTGCAAAGTAATGTCTCTGCTTTTTAATATGCTGTCTAGGTTGGTCATAACTTTCCTTCCAAGGAGTAAGCGTCTTTTAATTTCATGGCTGCAATCACCATCTGCAGTGATTTTGGAGCCCCCCAAAATAAAGTCTGTCACTGTTTCCACTGTTTCCCCATCTATTTCCCATGAAGTGATGGGACCAGATGCCATGATCTTCGTTTTCTGAATGTTGAGCTTTAAGCCAACTTTTTCACTCTCCTCTTTTACTTTCATCAAGAGGCTCTTTAGTTCTTCTTCACTTTCTGCCATAAGGGTTGTGTCATCTGCATATCTGTGGTGATTGATATTTCTCCCAGAAATCTTGATTCCAGCTTGTGCTTCTTCCAGTCCTGTTTCTCATGATGTACTCTGCATATAAGTTAAATAAGCAGGGTGACAATATACAGCCTTGACATGCTCCTTTTCCTACTTGGAACCAGTCTGTTGTTCCATGTCCAGTTCTAACATTGCTTCCTGACCTGCATACAGGTTTCTTAAGAGGTAGGTCAGGTGGTCTGGTATTCCCATCTCATTCAGAATTTTCCACAGTTTATTGTGATCCACACAGTCAAAGGCTTTGGCATTGCCAATAAAGCAGAAATAAATGTTTTTCTGGAACTCTCTTGCTTTTTCCATGATCCAGCGGATGTTGGCAATTTGATCTCTGGTTCCTCTGCCTTTTCTAAAACCAGCTTAAACATCTGGAAGTTCATGGTTCACGTATTGCTGAAGCCTGGCTTGGAGAATTTTAAGCTTTACTAGCGTGTGAGATGAGTGCAATTGTGCGGTAGTTTGAGCATTCTTTTGAATTGTCTTTCTTTGGGATGGGAATGAAAACTGACCTTTTCCAGTCCTGTGGCCAGGGATTAGGGGTTAGGAAATAAATATATTTTCAGGGAGGGAATTTTTTGGCCTACCAAACTCCCTAGTCCAGCCTAGAATGGGGGCAAGAGAGGGTTCCTAGGAGAATTAGAGACCTCTGGTCTTAGGGCCCCTTTGCCCTCAGACCCAGTTCCCTTCCTGATCTACTCTGTGTCTTGGGGAGGGGGAAAGCCCCTGAAGGCTGTGGTTCCTGTGTCAACTGGCTTCCATCTGAATTCTCTCAAGGAGTCATTCGTTGGAGATGTTGGAGGAGCAGAATGGGAGGGAAGGAGAAGCTTTTTTCCGAATAGCCTCTTTGGTAGTATCTGTGTCTCCTGGGCCATTGCATTTCCTCCCAGATGGGTCCTTGGGCTCTGGTAACATAATCTTGCTCCCTTTGGGCCTCCAGCCTAGGCTTGGGAACAGCTTCCACTGTTGCTGTGAAATAGCTCAGCGTCATCTGTTGGGCTCCCAGCTCCTCTGTCACCTGCACAGCATTTCCCCTGCATGAAATTCTCTCTGTAGGAAGCGCTTGAGGTTGTTTCAGTTTTCCTGGTAGCCCCCTGACCAGTGCCAAGTCCAAGCTGGGATTTGAAGAATGGAATAGTCTAGGACTGTTGTGCCAAGAGCTGCAGTGGTGAACCAGCCAGGCAGATCCGGCCTCTTTGGAATGCTTAGTTGAATGGAAAAGGTAGACCCTAATTAACTAACCATCCAGTTAAATGCATGATAACAAACAGCAGTCAGTGTATGAAAGGGAAGTAAGAGAGCTTTAGAAAAATATAATGGTGGGATATCCAGCCCAGGGTGGAGGGTCATGAGGGCTCCTTGTAGAGAGTGCAGTTAGGAGATGTCCCAACTGAGATATTCCAGAGGGACACCAAGACATATGCACAAGCCCTGATGCAGGAGGGAGCCATCTGAGGTCTGAAAGAAGATGCATGTGACTGGAACACCAACATCTCAAGTAAAGGGCTTCCTGGGAGGGCAGAAAGGAGAAACAGAAATGGATCATGCAGGATCTTGTGGCAATTGGGTGTGGGAAGAGGAGTCAATGATATTGTGTCCTTAGAAGGGAGAAGAATGTAATCCAGGCTGGAAGCTGCCTAAGGCAGGGCCCGGCTGAGCCACAGAAGGTCAGGGACAGATACCACATCACTCCCCCAACCCAACTGTAGGGTTTGAGCGATGAGTTTTCTTCTCAGGTGATGACGTAGCACATACTGGACATAGAGGCTACGTGAGAGAATCCTGGGATCCAGACACCAGGAAGAAGTTTCTAGCTACAGAGGGGCCTGCCACCTCCCAGGAAGCCCTGGAACTCAATGATGGATAGCCAGAGTGAGGAAGGAGAAGGGATCCAAGGTGGCTTAGCACTTGTGTTCAGGCCCAGAGACTGGGGCTGGCCACCGGAGAATTCTAGACACGTTTGCTCAAAAGATAGTTTCTCTGGCCCCATCTCTGAGGACCCAGTTTTAGTATTTCTGAGAAGGGGCCTGACATCTGTAGTCTCCACAGCTCCCTGGAGAGTTCTATGCATAAGCAGGCTTAGCAGCCAGTGCTCACCATCTGACCTTGGGGAGACCCCTGCCCCATGCCTTGTTTGTGGTGTGATTATCGCTTCCTCTGTACTCCTCACTTCTGGTGGCTTGCAGGTGCATACCTTCTTCAAAAATGCTAGGTTCATGCTGTGATTCTCTTTGGGTCAGCTCTTCCAATGCCCGTTGTTGTTGTTGTAATTATTGCTGTGGTGGTGGAGGCAAAGAACAACTATTTTAAGAAAAAAAAATTGACGGGAAACCAGGTTGGCAGTGGCAAAGAATCTGCCTGCGAATACAGGAGACACGGCTTCAGTCCCTAGGTTGAGAAGTTCTCCTGGAGAAGGAAATGGCAACTCACTTCAGTGTTCTTGCCTGGAGAATCCCATGGATAGAGGAGCCTGGTGAGCTACAGTCTATGGGGTCGCAAAGAGTCAGACATGACTGAGCCGCTGAGCACATACATACACACACACAGGGCAACGTGGACCTCAGCATTTTACAAAGTCCTTACTGGACCCTTCGTAACATGTGCGGTGTCTTCCAAGGCTTCTGAAGCACGATATAGCTCCTGGCTGAGCTGAGAACAACTTAGGAGGAAGGACAGACTTCTCTCACCAGTACCAGACACCCCCGACCCACCACACACACGCACAATAAAGGAGAGAGGGCTGCTTAGTTCCCACCTTATCTCAAACCATTGTCCTTTGTTAAAGAATCCAGGGACTGTCGCCTTGAGAACCGCAGTGGGACCGTCTAATGCAGAGAGGCGTGGATGTTGGCATCTAGGGGCACTTCTGCCCTCTTGCCTTTGTTTCTCCACCTTCTCAGAAACCAGGGATGCCCCACCCCCTGTAAGTGACCTGGAAAAACAAGATAGATGGTAGGAGATTAAAGAGAATGGGAAGGGACTGGGGAGATGCCAACCTAATTTTAGAACTTGAATAGTGACTGTGGATGCTTGGATTCCGATCCTAGCTCTATGCCCTCCTGCAAGTCACTTCTGCTCTGTTTTTGTGTAAAATGGGGCAGCTGGCCTGTGTAACCTCTAAGCTCTTGGGAAAAAGGTGTTTGTGCTCCTTGGCCTTGGCCATTCTCTCAGGAGAATAAAAATCGATTATATAGGATGCTCATGCTTTTTGAAGGCCACCCTGTGACTGAGAGTGGAAACACTGTTGGCTCTCGGGCAGGACGGTTGGTGTTTTTGCTGAGGATGCTGGCCACCTCAAATCAAGGCCTCTGGGAAACGAGGAGCACCCATGGAGTTAAGTTTGGGGCTGATGCTGACTCCCTGGGCTGGGGGTTGTGGGCTGGCACTCTGTGGCTGAGTCAGATGAGGGTCAAAGATGCCAACGCTGGACCAGCTTTGAAACAAGAGGGGCAAGATGGTGCTGCTTGTCAGTCAGTGCCCATGTCATTTCTGCTTGTGGCTTCAGCACACTCTATCCGCTGAGAAAATTACAGAGGGAATTTTCATGAACTCATTGATCTTCCATTATTCCAGAAACCAGGGAGGGGATGGATCAGCATTAGGACTGGGGTAGGCATTGCATCCCACTGGCTGGTCTCTTTAAGACTGTGATCCCTCTTGCTGAGCTGGGTAGGCAGTGTTCAGTTTGGGTGTGGACACCAGGCAGTGGTAACTCACAGCAGCAACTGGCTTCTGGTTTCCGTTTCATTGATTTTCATTAAGGCTTAAACAGCCATCCGTGTGGCCTGGATTTGGGGGATTGGGGTGGATGTGGACAATTAAAAGTCCTTTAAGTTTTGTAGGTTATATCTGAGTAGAAAAAGACAAGAGAGAAAAACTTCTCCCCTCCCCTTGCCCCCTACTCTTTTACTGCTGTGTTAGTTGAAGAGATTTCAGTGGGATTAATTGACTGTCGAAATGATTTGCATTTTACTGCCCAGGTCTGCTCACTGGGTCAGAAGATGTCATAAAAGCAGAGGCCCAAGGTTGTTGACAGCCTCAGAGACAGCAGGCTGTTCCACAGAGAAATTGGACCAGCCAGTCTTACTCTTTATAACTCGGTGGTATAATAAGCCACATGTGTTTCCAGCTGACCTGCTCTGGCTCCAAGAGTCAGGTTTTGTGTTTTTCCAGGACCCAGGGAAGCAGGGAAGCTGGAGCAGAAGGAGGGGTGCTGAATCAGAGAAAGCCAGCAACATGGGGTCTAGAAAAGATTGGACTTGGATAGCAACCCAGAAAGAATTTTCTCCTAAAGCCTGGGTAGAAATCTAATGTATGGATTGGTGCTGTGAACTTGTATAAAGTTTAGAGCTGTAAGTCCTTGTGGTCTGTAATGGGGATTAGACACTCCTGCTGGGAAAAGAAAGTAACCTGCGTGGGTGAAGTTGGTCAGGTGGCTAGTGGAGGGGACTGGGTTTCCTCTAGCCCATAGGAAACCTTCCAGTAAATAGGAAAAGGGGCCCCTTCCTCCCCGTGGAAGCCAACTGGGCCAACTTTGATTTCAGAGACACAACCCCCTCCCACCACCACCAACCAAATGCAGTGGCCCGCCTTCTGAAAGGGGCTCTCGCCAGGCAGTGTTTGTCATGCAAAAAGGTGTGGGCCCAGCTTCCTATCACCTTCTGGTTTTTTGTTTTTTAAGGAAACTGGAAACTGAATTTTTGTGTGTGAAATAGCATGATTTAAAAATGTAAGCCACCTTTTTTGTTTCCCCTTGGTAGTGTTAGAGCCCAAGAAAATAAAATCTGTCACCTCAAGGACATCAAACCAGTCAATCCTAAAGGAAATCAACCCTGATGCTGAAGGACTGATGCTGAAGTTGAAGTTCCAACACTTCGGGTACTTGGTGCGAAGAGTAGACTCATTGGAAAAGACCCTGATGCTGGGAAAGATTGAGGGCAGGAGGAGAAGGGGACGGCAGAGGATGAGATGGATGGATGGTGTCACCGACTCAGTGGGCATGGGTTTGAGCAGCTCCAGGAGATGGTGCAGGGCCGGGGAGCCTGGTGCGCTGCAGTCCATGGTGTCACAGTGAGTCAGGCAGAATTAAGTGACTCAACACCAACAGAGTGTTAGAGTGAACCAGCAAGGTGTGGCTGAGAGTAGACTGCACTGTAGTTTTGTAGACTCTGATATTATATTGTGGAAGAGTTACTCATATACACCTCTGCTCCTACACACACACACACACACACACACACTTCAGTTCAGTTGCTCAGTTGTGTCCGACTCTTTGTGACCCCATGGACTGCAGCATGCCAGGTTTCCCTGTCCATCACCAACTCCTAGAGCTTGCTCAAACTCATGTCCATTGAGTCAGTGATACCATCCAACCATCTCATCCTCTGACATCCCCTTCTCCTCCCGCCTTCAATCTTTGCAAGCATCAGGGTCTCTTCAAATGAGTCAGTTCTTCGCATCAGCTGGCCAAAGATTTAGAGTTTCAGCTTCAGCATCAATCCTTCCAATGAATATTCAGGATTGATTTCCTTTAGGATGGACTGGTTGGATCTCCTTGCAGCCCAAGGGACTCTCAAAAGTCTTATCCAACACCACAGTTCAAAAGCATCAGTTTTTTGGCACTCAGCTTTCTTTATAGTCCAACTCTCACATCCATACATGACTACTGGAAAAACCATAGCTTTGACTAGATGTATCTTTGTTGGTAAAGTAATGTCTCTGCTTTTTAATATGCTGTCTAGGTTTGTCATAGCTTTTCTTCCAAGGAGCAAGCGTCTTTTACACACACACACACACACACACACACACAATTGAAACAAAAGATATGAGGATCTGAATTCTTTTGATTCTTATACCAAAATGGATACACTTTTGAAAAGAACAAATGCCAGGTCTGAACATGTTGACACTGGTAAGGAGCTGACTGTTCTCCCAGAGAAGAGAGGAAAATCCCAAGGAGATGCAGAACCTTGAGAGGGCTGGGGGGATAGTTATTCAGGGAGTCAAGCAAAGTTAACAGGATGGACAGTTCTGCTCCAGGTGGGTATTTTCTGTACCTCTAATGAGTTCCCTCTCTTTAGTTGCCTGGCAGACTAGAAGAATTCCAGGTCTCCCCTGGGGCCCCTAAACATTGGGAAGGGGGAGGAGGAATCCCTGGAGGGGCTGGCGTGCCAGGCCTCTGGTGGACAGAGCTCTGAGCGGTGCCCTGTGCTTCGCAGAGGCCAGCTGCAGCCCTGAAGGTGTAGACCTCCCTGCTGAGCCCAGATTGAGTAGAGAAATGGCTAATTAAACCCTGAACTGGCAAACACACCGGAGAGGCACTCCTTTGAAGAGCAGGTCACAGGGACAGCTTCCTGTTTGCCAGTTTGCAGCCCCGGATCTCATCAGTGTGGGATTGTGTTAAGTTTAACTAAGGCATGTTGATGGCATTCGACACTGCAGCTGGAGAGTGCTAATCGTGGATTGGCGGATCTCTTTTCAGCCCAGTGTTTCATCTTCAGATGCCTGTGCTTTGCAGAGAGAGGGGGTGTTAGATATGTCAAGCTTTCATGGCCCAGTTAACCCACAGACTCTTTACATAAGAATCTGTTCTCTTAAAGGAATAGATATGTGTCCTTCTGCCCATCAATGGATTTCACATGTGTATTCAGATAACCATATGTATTTGAAACCAAATGCACATAATATATATGGAAGTAGAATCAACAATGAAGTTAGTTTTGTTTGGGGCCTTCATGTGTCCCATTCCCCCTCTGAGGTAACTAATTGATTCCCAGATAGACATGCGTGCAGAGGAATAAAATTCTGATTTTGGAAACATGATGTCACATATGGTAGTCATTCACAAAGATCAGATTATCTGATTCTGCGATCACTTCATTTTCTCTGGAGCTGGAAGAAAAAATGGATGAGTTCAGTTGAACTGGTGGGAGCACATTTATCAATGACCTGTGAATGATGTTATTGAAACAAGGAGGGAGCAGGGATAAACTTAGCCAAAAGGGCTAGGAAGCTGTGTACAATTGCTGATGAAGGCACCGATCTGAAGTGAAAAGGAACCTGTGGTTCTTACAGGGGGAAAAAGTGTTAACTAACTTCCTGTCATTTCTTCACTTTCTTCCAGGGTTGCCAGGATATTCTGAACTGATTAAATGGCAAATTGTGGTAACTCTTAGCCCTGGTACAGTCATTTCTCCCATTCTTCACATAATTTTGTCACACACACACACACACTTTTTCAAAGCCCTGTGCCTTGGGGTCAAAGGGGCAGAATACAGCACATCAAGAGACAGACATCCAACCTTGAGCTCACAGTGTGGCAGAGGAGGCTTGTGTGTTATTTTTAAAAATAGGTTTTCTCATTCTCTTTTGGAAATAGGTGAAGCATGCTGCTGCTGCTGCTGTTGCTAAGTCACTTCAGTCGTGTCCGACTCTGTGCGACCCCGTAGGCGGCAGCCCACCAGGCTCTGCCATCCCTGGGATTCTCCAGGCAAGAACACTGGAGTGGGTTGTCATTTCCTTCTCGAGTGCATGAAAGTGAAAAGTGAAAGTGAAGTCACTCAGTCGTGTCTGACTCTTCGTGACCCCATGGGCTGCAGTCTACCAGGCTCCTCCATCCGTGGGATTTTCCAGGCAAGAGTACTGGAGTGGGGTGCCATCGCCTTCTCCGTAGGTGAAGCATACTATATTCTAAAAAATCTATTTCATCATTATCGTAACTCAATAGTTGGCCAAAAACTCAAACTGTAGGTTCTGAAGATTTAAAAACAAATCTGAGCATAGTCTACAAGCCCTGTATCTTCAGTGTCTGTGAGCTTCCTTGGGAGTGGAGGATAAAATAGAAAAAAAGCTAGAAAAGTTTGAGAACTTTAAACTAAACCATGGAAATAAGTAGTTAGTTTAGGGTAGGTTTGCATTCATAGACCGGTTTGCTGGGAAGGTCACAGGCTGCAGAGTTCTGGCTAAGGACACTTCCTTCATTAGTGTCTGCAAATCCTGATGCCTATCTGAGCTCTGTCTTCCACATGTGCAAAATATGTTAATTATAAGGACTTTGCAGGGAGTTGTTTAGGTTAAAAGAGAAGTTGAATCTATTTTACCTCATGCAGTACTCACTCAGTATTGTGGTGTGGGGACTGGAGTCAGACTGGCATGGGCTCTGACGCTGGCTCTGCAACTCTCCAGCTGTGCGGCCTTGGGCAGATCACTCAGCCCCTCTGAGCTTCAGTTTCTTCAGCTGGAAACCTATGATGCGTACGTGTATTATCATGAGCAGTGTGTGTGTAAAAAGAGCACCGTGCAGCAGGTGGTCTTGAGCCAATTTCTGGTAAATCTGAAGTGTTCTGAGCTGCTGTGGGTGTAAGTCCTTCCATCCAGCCTGCTATACCCACCACCACTACCTCCACTAGCTCTCGGCTGAGCGGGGCATGTGCTATTGAGTGGAGGAGCTTCTCGTGGCTTCTGGGACCTTCCCAGAGCAGGCCTGTCAGCTCTGCATCCCCCACTCCTCGGAGGCACTGATGAGAGAAAGTTCTGAAGCCTCCAGTTGATCCAAACTATGCCATAAAAACCCCAGGAGGAAAGAGCCCGTTAGCACCTGCACATTTGGGGACAAGTGTCAGCAAAATGGCTGGAAGCTTCCTGCCGAAACCCAAGGGCATGGCAGGTTTACTGAGGCCCTTCATTAAGATGAGTTATGAACCTGCGGGTCTCTCTGGCTCCATTTGGCCCAGGCTGGGAGGTGGAGACCCAGCCAGCCCCCTGCCTGTACCAGCGTGAAACCCTCCTCCTCTCCTCCCCTCCCAGACTCCTTTCTACCCTGCCGTGCGCCCCCTGCCCTTGTTTAATGAAAGAGAAAGGCATTTACCCGTACAGGGGGTGCTCAGCGCTAGAGTTCAGCCTGGGAAAATTGTTTTCTTGTAAGTGGCAGGCACCTGGCCGACCAAGCTTGGCCCGGGTCCTCGGTGACTTGTGCAGAGCCTTCGTGTCTGTCCAGTCCTCCCCCACCTCCCCAGGCCATTTCCAAGTCCGCACAGTCTGCGGGGGAGGGAGCAAGGGGTGTGTGTGCAGCCGCAGAGCCGGCAGTTCAGTCATTCCCGTCCTGAGCCACAGGTCAGAGGCTATCCTGTCAGCTCCTGCAGGGTGCCTGACTTTTTATGTTTTTGTTTTCTTTCTTTCTTTCAAGCTCTGAAATATGATAAATGGTTGTTCAGAGAAGCCAAGCACAAATGCTGTCTAGAGCAGTGGTTCTTAAATGTTCATGGGCTTGCGAATCACCCGGGAATCTGGTCATAGCAGGAGTCATAGCAGGGAATGCCAGCGGCACCAAGGTGCCCTTTGGGGGCCGCCAGCTGAGGACTGAGGGCTCACCAGCAGCACCAGGAATGCGGGATAGACCCTGCAAAGGTCTCCTTTCCTGATCGCAGAGTTGGCTGCATGGTAAAGTATAGAGTGGCTGATGGGTCAAGGGGGCAAGGTTTATGAGAACAGCCTCCCCAGAGGTGTTTTACCATAATAAGGAGGAAACTAACATTGACTGAGTGTCTGCCACGGGCTCTGTAGCTTTCAGTGGGGAGTAATAACAGATGTGCCTGTACAGGTCTGGGGACCAGAGAGCCTGGGATCAAGGCCTGGTTCCGTCACCTACCCACGGGGGATCTTAGGCATGTTATGTCTCCCAGCACAGGCTCCTTGCCTTTACCTGGGCATGTTGATGGTATCTACCTCACAGAATCATTTCATGTGAGTTTAAATGAGATCCTATATGTAAAAGCTTCCGTGGTGGCTCAGGTGTTAAAGAATCTGCCTGCAGTGCAGGAGACCCGGGTTTAGTCTCTGGGTCAGGAAGATCCCCTGGAGGAAGAAATGGCAACCCACTCCAGTATCCTTGCCTGGGAAATCCCATGGACAGAGGAGCCTGATGGGCTTCAGTCCGTCAGATCGCAAAGTCAGACACAACTGAGCAACAAACTCTTTCACTGTTTGTAGAAGCACCTGGCATAGTGTTTGGCGTATAGATGCTCAACAAATGCTCAGCGCTCTCACTGTCTTTATCCTCAGCAGCAGCAGCATCTTCTCGTGGGGTCCCAAAGCTGGGGATCCCGTCCCTGACCCTGCTCTCTCTGGCCGGTCAGTGGGAGTCTTCCTTTCCATTGAAAGAACTGAAATTCTCTCTGTCAGAGACCCCGGATGAGAAGTAGGTAAAGCTTCTTTATTTAGCAAGAGGCTGTGAAATCTGAAAACAAAACAGCTGAAAGGAGGCAGGTACATGATGACACTCCTCACTCGCTCATTCTCTGGTTTACACAGCTACCCGGGCAAACCCTGGCCTGAAAGCCTTGGGCCCCTGGAAGTGTGTTCGTTCCCAGATGGAAAAAAAAGGAGTTCATCAGTGAGTCATTGCCTTGGGATACAGAGGGCTGAGGGCCAAGCATCTGCTTTTCTGTCTTTCCTCCCACCTCTGTCCCTCTGGCTCTCTGTTTTGTCTTTTGTTTTTGTTTTTTCTGTTTGAAGAGTTAAAGATGAAGGTTGATTCTGGGAGGCTATGATTTTTTTCATATGCTCCAGAATTCTGTGGGCTTCCCAGATGGCGCTAATGGTAAAGAACCTGCCTACCAGTGCAGGAGACACAAGAGACATGAGTTCGATCCCTGGGAAGATCCCCTGGAGGAGGGCATGGCAACCCACTCCCGTATTCTTGCCTGGAGAATCCCAGGGACAGAGGAGTCTTTCTGGTGCCAATAGCAAGCTTGAAATCTGGGGTCAAAAAGGAGGATTCTGGGTTTGAACTAAGCCATTGAGAAGACTAATAAATTTTTCCAAGACTCAGTTTATCTTTTGAATACAAATGATAATGGGAGTATCTACTGAACTGTAAGTGACTTGAGGGTAGGGATTGTATCCTTTTTTAACTTATTTCACATTGAGTGTCATATTTGTGATATTTTCTGTGCTGTTAGTATTCAGTAAGTATTTGAACGAATGCATACTACTTGTCCTACTGAGTTATTGAAATTATTTATTGGGATACTATGTCTGAAAGCCAAGCTCGGTTTATTTCCATTGTATGTTTATTTTTTTCTTTTCTCACCTTAGATGTGCTCCTTAAAAAGAGGAGGGATAAAGAAAGGAAAGTGATGGGAAGGGGATGCTGGAGAAAAAGTAGAGAAGGAAATGGAGAGGTGGGGAAAGGAGGACTCCTGGATTTGGAAGAGGCCAGCCTTTTCTCACCCCCTAGGTCTGTGATTTCCCCTTGGCCATATGACCTGAGTCTAGATTCCTCGTCTACAGGATGGGAGTGAAAACGTTGTGTCTCCAGAGAGACATTGGGTTGGCCAGAAAGTTAGTTTGGATTTTTCTATACCCTCTTATGGAAAAACCTGAACCAACTTTTTGGCCAACCCAATACATCTGTGACCACAGTGCCCAGACTTGCTGGCATGCCTGGGATACAAAATGCCATGAGATCTGAAGGCAGAGAGGATAAGAGAGGCAGAGAAACCAGAAAGAAGCAGAGCACGAAGCAGGGAACGCAAAAGGAGAGAAAAGGAGGAGCTTGGAGTTTTTATTTCAAAATCCAACCTGTTCTCACTGCTTTAGGCCAGTTAGAACTGGCTGGACTCGGGCCTGAGAAGTCATTGCACTTGGACATCACCTTATCGCTCAACCTTCTTTGTAACTTGATGTGACTCAGGTGAAGCAGCAAGTGGTTGGGGTCCAGAGAGGGTGATATGTGTCTGGGATACATTCCCCAGGGGTCAGGGGGTGCACAGTGAACGTGGGGCCCCAGACCGTGTCCCCAAAGTTATATGATGTTTCCCAGAGTCTGCGCTTCAGACCGCTGGCTGTCGTGACCCTGTGCGGGCTGGCGGTGAAGGCTGCCTTTGTCAGTTGGTCCAGGCAGCAAACTGGCTGTGTGTCCAAAGAGACTCAGTGTGAAAAGAGTATACCTGGAAAGTGTTGCTATTTAAAAAAATAATATTTAATATTTTATAATGGCATTTTCTTTTTAAGAATTGAGGAACTTGTGGGCATTCATTTTGAAAATTTTGGAAAAGGTAGAAAAGAACACCTATAAGCACATCAGGAGATAATCCACTCTTGACTTTTTGATATATTTGCCTGCACATGCCTTTCTCCTTGATGAGGGTAGTGTAAAATTGGGGTACATTTTTATTATTTTCTAAGTACTTGCTGCTGCTGCCGCTGCTGCTGCTAAGTCGCTTCAGTCATGTCCGACTCTGTGCGACCCCATAGACGGCAGCCCGCCAGGCTCAGCCGTCCCTCGGATTCTCCAGGCAAAAACACAGGAGTGGGTTGCCATTTCCTTCTCCAATGCATGAAAGTGAAAGGTGAAAGTGAAGTCGCTCAGTCGTGTCTGACTCTTAGCGACCCCATGGACTGCAGCCTACCAGGCTCCTCTGTCCATGGGATTTTCCAAGCAAGAGTACTGGAGTGGGGTGCCATTGCCTTCTCCATCTAAGTACTTAGTTTTCCCAAAATCCATCAGTTCAGTTTATTTCATTGACTGTCTATCACATCCTGTACTGAGTGAAGTGAACTAGATTCTATTTCTGATTAGCTTTTCTCAAGCCCCTGAAATTAAAAAGAATTTTCTTGGGAAATGTTAATTGCAATATTCTCCAACCTATTCTTGAATACCCAAAGACTGGGATTTCCATGGATTGAGTTCTACTATGTCCTCTACTTCTCATAGGCTTGCAAGACAAATTTATTCTACCCTCTCTCCCCTCTTGGAGTAAGTATGAGAGCAGGAAAAAACTAACTTTTGGCTGTTTCTTTCCTACATATATTGTATGAAAAGAGGTTTTAGCAAGCTGAGGAGAGAAGTGGGGAGAGAGATAAATGAGAAAGGAAGGGGAGGTAGGAGAGAGAGAGAGGCGGTGACGACAGTGGAGGTGGGAGGGCAGAAAAGCGAGAGCCCATCTGGCGGCGCTTCCCTGCAGGGTGGGCCTGTAGTACTGTCCATCTAGCTTAAATTCATTGAATGCCCCCCAAAGGCCAGTGCTGGGTAATAATCATAGCCCCCTGAACACACCCTGGCCCTAATACATGGTCTCTCTGATCTCCTTCAGTCTAAAAAGGACCCTTGATGCCTTTGGCCTTTGAATAGCACTCTTCGTAAACTACTGGAGAAACTCAGTTTATCTTCTTTCCTGTAATTCGTTTGCAACTCCCTGCCTGCAGCCAGGGTCGGACCCACTGAGCACCAAAGCCAGCACCGGGCCTGCTCTGTCCTGAATGAAACCTCCTCTGCGGGCCCTGCCCTTGGTGGTGGATCTCCTGCAAGGACCTTTCTCCCAGGGTAAAATGGGGCTCAGCTTTGGTAAGGAGCCTTCCTAGGGCACCTCTCTCCACACTGCAGGTACACAAAGAGCGGGTGGAGCTATCACCTCACCCCGAGATCCTGATGCCCTTCCCTTCACCTTTCTGGTGGGATTTGTTGAATTAAGACCCCCCAGAGACAGACTAGATAGGTAGATCAATTGATCCATCCATAGAGAGGGAGGGTTGGGAGGGTGCATCTTGTAGTCACAGTTAATTGATTGATTGACTTATCCATTCATTCTAGAATTGTTATTGAAAAATAGATATGTGTGAGTGATGGATGCATTAATTAACTAGATGAGGGAAACTTTTTACAGTATATACGTGTATCAAATCATGATGATTATACCTTATATCTGATGATTTTTGTCTATACCTCTATAAAGTTGAAAAGAATAAAATAATTCATTTAGGGAAAAAAAAGTTATTGAATACCTACTCCAGTCATGCATCAGGCATTGATCTTGGCTTGGAGAACACTCAGATGAACCAAACAAACAATTTCTTGGTCCCACCGAGGCTTCAGAGACTACAACCATAAAGACAGACTGAAAGTAAAGTGGACATGTCAAGTTTTATTAAGTTCTGTGCAGAGAACAAACTTTGGAGGAGGTGGTTAGGAGTGGGAGGAACCCTGCTTAGGAGGCTGCGATGGTCAGAGAAGGTGTCCAGGGTGACAGGAAGGAGGTGACCTTCAAACTGAGTTCTGGTTCAGTGGTCTCATGCTTTGACTTGGAGGGAATCCCCTGGGAAACCTTGTTAAAAATGCAGATTCTGATTCAAAGGGCTGAGTGGGGCTAAGACTTTACATTTCTGACAACTTCCCAGGAATGCTGGCATGCTTTGTTGTGGGCTAGACCAAACTTTGAGGAGCAAGGTTCTAAATGCCAGGAAGGAAGAGCCAGCCCCACCTGGGAGGGTGATCACACCTTCTTGTGAGATGAGCTCTCCAGGAAGGAAATCGAGGATGGCAAAGCAAGGGAGCACTAGTTTGGCCTGTTAGGAACATGAAAAGCAAAGGAGCGTGGCCGGAGAAAGTACTGGATGAAATCAAAGAGAGAAGCAGAAAAGAGCCAGATCAGGTAGGGCTTTGCATGAAAGGCAGTGGGAATCCTGAAAAGAATACTGTCATTAATCGTTTTCCGCTTGATCACTCTGTCTGTACATAGGAACCTGTCTCCTGTGCTTCTCTCTAGAGTGTTTCTGGGCATGAACCAAGCTCAGTCAACCAATCACAGATTTGTGTGGGAGGGTCTGCAAAGAAAGCCTTTAAATAGCCCACTCTAGCATAGCTAGAATTTAGGCAAACACTTACACTCTGGAGTTTTAGAAGGGAAAATCTCTTAACAAAATGCCTTCTATCCCCCGGATTTGAGGAAATGGCTTTTATTATTTGCCAGGATTTAGACACATGTAAACCAGCAGCACCAAAACCAGACCAACAGAGAAAGCTCCAGGTCCTCACCAACCCTCACCCCCGCCCCCACGCAGAAGACTTTATTCCCCAAGTATGCTCTTATTGTAGTTGGTTCAAGAAAAATAAATATAAAAATCTGGCACCGGCAGATCCCCTCCACCCTCCCTTTCCCACTGGACTCATGATTACTTTAGACTTCCTCATGGAAAGAGAGAAGACGACTGAAATGTCAAACCCAGCCATCATCCTCGAAGTGACTGGTCCAAAATTAGAGCAGAGAGAAAACCATCAGTCATTCCCAGGTGACGACTCATGACCCAGCCATTAGCAGAGCCTCACCATGATGTATTGTGTTTATATCTGACTCTCTGGCTCGACAGGTGGCCTTTAGTGGTGGGTTTCCTGCGTTATAAACCTCCTCCATATGTGAGAACAGCTCGGTATGCAGAGCTCTTCGCCTAATTAATACAACCATGGGGTGGTGATTGAGGTCAGCAGTGATGTGTCCAGAGAACACCCTCTGTCCTCCAGCAGCCAACTCCCCCCAGGGCTCCAGACCCCTCAGGTGGTTCTGTATTCAAGCCGCTCTGGGGGCTAGACCCACTTTGGACCCTGGCTCTGTTGTTTGTAGCAAGACCGACCAAGGGAAGGGGCCACAGTTTGGTCCATCTGGGAGAAATTTCAGCCTCACTGCAGAGGACACTTGAAGATGTAAAGGTGTGTATGTGTGTGCACTCAGTCGTGTCTGACTCTTTGTGACCCCACGGACTGTAGCCCGCCAGGCTCACTCTGTCCATGGAATTCTCCGGGCAAGAAGACTGGAGTGGGTTGCCATTTCCTTCTTCAGGAGATCTTCCTGACCCAGGGATTGAATTCGCGTCTCCTGCATTGGCAGGCAGATTCTTTACCACTAGCACGACCTGGGAAGCCTAGGAAGGTGTAAACACTTCCCCTTAAAGAAGGCCCCTCACAGGTCCAAACACACAGGAGCCAGAGTTAGGACCTCCAAGCACGAGAACTTGAATTCTGGATTGCGTTCTTAAGCCTGCTCCTTAGGAGACGGTCACAGGAAGGAGTGACGCTTGAGACCTGTGTTACCTGCCTCTCCAGCTGCTTCTTCCACCAGAAGACAGGGCTGCTCACAGCACTTACTTCAGAGACTGTTTTAGGAGTAAATGAGCTATTATATGAAAAACTTTGGGACGGTATCTGGAATGTGAAAATACAAATTTTATGGGAATGTTATTACTAGCATTATTTGTGTCATTCCTGGCTTCAAGCTACAAAATCGTATTTAGCTCATTTGAGCAGAAGAGAAATGCATTAGAAACGGTACTAGCTAGGAACTTGCCTGGTGGCCCAGTGGGGACTTTGCCCTCCGGTGCAGGGGCGCAGGTTCGCTCCCCGGTCAGAGAGCTAAGATCCCACATGCCGGTGGCCAGAAAACCAAAACATAAAAAGCAGAAGCAGTATTGCAATAAGTTCAACAAAGGCTTAAAAAAATGATACTGGATGGCCTACAGACTTGCTCAGAGAGAGATGGAAAACGTGACCTGGAGACCCCCTACTCAGGAATAACACCCCAGGTTACCCTGGATACTTGCCCTTGAGGAAAACACTGCTACCTTCACTGAGCTCCGGAGGTTTATGGTGCACACCACTGCCCTCTCCGGCTGCCACCACCCCAGAAACCCCTCTTGCCCAACCTCTGAAAAGGATTCCTCCAGATTCCCTTTCTTTGAGGAACCCACTCCTCCTTTGCCTGGGGATCTGCTCTGCTTGGTAGAGTCTCAATGGTCTGTCTCTGTTATTCCTCCCGGGGCACCTAGGAAGCAAGTGTCTGGCAGTGTCTGGTTTTGCTATAGAAACAGGCTTTGCATCCCAAGACTCAGAATTCAGAGAATTCCCCACATATTGGAAGGAAGGGGTGTGTTAAGCTTCTGCATGGTGGTGACTGGTGAGTATACAAGCCTCACCCCCTTTTAGTGTGTTGGTGCTTCCGGAAGGACCAGACAACTAAGGAATTGAGTTCCCCCCGCCCCCCTGCCCAGCCCCAATGAGAAACCAAGTGACGGGGGAGGGGAGGGAACAGTGTAGGAAAAGGAGCGTAAAGATAAAAGCCTCACAATGGGATGTGAAGCGTCCAGTCTGAAGGATAAATTTCCAGTGCTCTCCCTGCTTCCTGCAAGGCATGAACATTTACCCATAAATGTTTAATGAATGTGCTGTAATTACTGGATGAGCCCTATGGCCACCTGAAGCCACAAGTGTGTTCCAGGTAGGCTGGTGTCTCCCGCGGAAGCTGCTGGCATTTCAGCAAGTGGCCGGTGCCCTTTACTGCATCATTTGGGCCTGCTGGGAACACAGGCCTGCTAAGCAAGGGGGAGGGTGCTGGAGGCTGAGCGTGGCCAGAGGCAGCAGAAAGAACCTCCCAAAGCTCAGACCAGGGCTGGGTGTGAGGTTGCCTGAGGGATTCTTCTGGCCACTGAGCCAGCTGTGTAGATGATCTGGTCTGAGTTCTGTCTTCCCTGGCTAGTACCCCGTGGCTCTGGACTGACCCCTGAAGTCTAGAAACATCCCTAACTCTCTCCCTGGGTGCTATGTCAGGATGATGAAGCCTCTCTAGACAAGCTAGACCCAGCACAGTGGCTCTGTTTGATCTATCAGGGACTCTCTAGCCTTCAGTAAGTCACATCATTATTTGTACTCACCTCTCATCACAGCCCCTTTGGAGCTGGAGAGACCTGATATGAATAATGGAAGAGATGATTTTATACACAGACGTACCTGTCTTAAGTCATTTGCTCCTCTCAAGGGCCAGCAGATATTTACCAAGCTTGTTTGCTAGATGAGGGAGGTGAGTGGGGTTCAGAAAGCTTCCGCGACCTCTCCAAGGTCACACAGCAACAGAAGAGGGCTGATCTCAGGCTTCCTGTCCCCTGATGCAGGGCCAGGGTGATCGTCTCTCTCCTTGTCTGGAGATACCTCTGTGTTGGAGGTAGAGCACAGTGCTCGACAGCCCCCGGGCTGGACGCAGCCTGCCAGGATGCAGTCAGGACGAAAGGGGATGATGCACGTCAAACACTTAGCACGTGGTCAGATGGCAGCTCTCAGTCATGCTCTCATTGTTCATGTTTACCGTTATCCTCTGGCTCCTGTCTGGACCTACCACCACCCTGCTAGCACCACCAATGTCCCCTCTGTCTGGGTATAGCACGTTCACGAGGGCGCCATCTTCCTCTCCCCTCCCTGGTTTCTGGAATCTGGGGGTAACGATTCTCATACCTGTTAATAAAGAACTGTTTGGAAATCAAAACTGAACTATTGTTCTAGTCCCAACTCAAGCCAGCTTAGACCCAAGAAACGTCAAAGGGAAAGCTTCTGTCCCTTCCCAAGGCATTCTGAGAGCCTGCACCTGCACCTCCCCTTCCTTTTCTAGCCATCACGACCCCGTACCTCTCCCGCACCTGCCCCATCCCACCCACACTCCCGACCGTTCACACAAGGAGCCGAGAAGTCAGGGTAGCTGTTCCCTGGATGAGAGCCTGAGCCAGTCGTGGTGGTAACTCAAGAACACAAGGCCTTCATGCTGGAAAGAGACAAGGTGGGCAGTTTCAGTTGCAGTCGCAATCCTGGATCCTCGGCTCAGCCCCGGCGCTGACTCGCCATCAAAGGGCACAGTCGCAATCCTGGATCCTCGGCTCAGCCCCGGCACTGACTCGCCATCAAAGGGCACAGTCGCAATCCTGGATCCTCGGCTCAGCCCCGGTGCTGACTCGACATCAAAGGGCACGGAAGGTCCTAAAGGGATGCCTTAAGCTTGAGGAAACTTCCAGAGTGGGCAAAGCCCTCCTCACATGCCCTTCCCTGGCACAGTCCTGTCAACTCTGTGCCCTCCACAACAATCAGTGTTTTATGAACATCCTTTTCCTTGAAGTCTCTTTCTCCTCTCTTGTGTTACGCAAAATAAGAGAATTGAATTAAACTCTGGATTTCTCCTGCTGCTACTTCTTCGATTGTGTAGAAATGGTTTTATCTGTTGCTTCTGCTTATAAAAAAGAAGGAAGACAAGCACATCCCCTGGTTTTGTGTCAGCTACATGGGCCCCTATCGGGGACTGAACCTAACCCAGCACCTTCTATGCGATTCAGTAACAAAGACTTTTGGATCATAATGACCTCATGTATCAAGAACTCCCCATTTGCCACCACCAGGGATAAGCATAGTCTCAAGACACATCTCCTATTAGCCTCCCTGTAAGCCAATGTCCCTTCCAAGCTGCATTTTACACATGAGGAAACTGAGGCTTAAGGTGGTGAAGTAGCTTGCCCAAGGAATCCTGAAGGCAAGATTCAAACCCAGCAGGCTGGCTCCTGAGCCCAAGTACCTAACTGCTCTGCATGCGTCTTTTTACGGAAGGGGTTAATGATGCTGAAGGGGCCTCAGTAATATGGGATTCCAGAAAGTTTGTAAGGTCAGTTCAAAAGCTAGGGCATTAGGCTTCTCTTGGAGGAAAAAGTAGAAAGCAAGTCTGGACGCGTGTTGGGAGACCTAGCATGATGGCATTCAGGCGATGGGTGTGGGAACTCAAGTGATGAATCTGGCCTTTGCATCTTTAAATACCTTAGAAGGTCAGATTAGCACAGAAACCCTGATGCTGAACCGAACACTTGGCCCTCCCAGTTGGCAAACATTAGCTGGTTGAAATACTTCCTGATGGAAATACCGATAACATGCTGACAAAGTTCAGGCTTCTTCCTAAAGGGCACCTCAACCAGTGGAGCAATTAGTTCAGGTTTGCCTTTTGCTTTTCCCTGGTGAGAGTTTTAGCCGAAACTTCAAATTTTCATCCTCTTTGCAACATATGGTCAGTGACAGGAGGCAACCTGAGATTAGACTTGATATAGAACGGCCAGTGATCAAAAATTTCTTTTCATGTGGGCCAGAGCAGGGTTCGAGATTGGCAAGGCTGCAGAGTGACGGGGAGCAGGCTCTCCCACTGCAGCCTCTTCAGCCCATCTCATGGACGACTCCCCCGGGCACTGCCTCCCAGATGCGCCATCTGAATGAATGCATCACAAGCCCCCGAATATTGCCCCGTTGGAACTCCTGAAGCCCCCTCTCTGTTGTGTTGCCTTCAGCCAGCTCCCTAGGAACCCGCTGCATCTTTCCTCTTACCCAGCGTCTGGTAAGACTGTCTGCCTCCCTACACTCTCTTTTCCTTTCCCCGCCTTTTCTGTTCCAACTGCTGCTGCCCTCATGCACATCCCATGCCCTTCCACCCGACCTGTCTGCATCCCACCTTCCCATGCCTCCTGTGCACCCAGGTGGAGTGACTCTTCTAGAATTTGACCTTGACTTAGTCTTTCTCGAAATCTGTGAGAATTCCCCACTGCTCTCAGAATATAACCCACTCTTCCCTGGACTAGACTGGCCCCTGCTCGCCTCTCTGTCCTCTCTCATTGCGCGCCCTCTGTGCTCCCCTCCCCTTCTTTTCACTTCACGCTGCCTCTCCGTGTGTCTGCCCCGACACCCTTTCCCTGCTCCTCCCCTCACCCGCCTTCTCCTATCGCCAAACCCAAAGAGGCCACACGTTTTCCATGCTATGTTGCCTCTGCCTGTAATAATCTTACCACATGGAGCATATGCTCAGCCTCCAACAGTAGTTAGATATCTCCCTCCTGGGTTTCCCAGCCCTCTGGGGTCTCTCCCACAGTCTGTGCTGCTCAGGAACTGTGAGCACAGGCTGTTTCTCTGGTGAACTGCAGGGAACCTGGTACATGGTAAACGCTAAAAGCAGCCAGTGGAGCCAGTGGGGCCTGAATGAGCCTCCACTGTCACCGCTCACCCGCTGACTGTGGTCCTGACTGTGGTCACACACCTCCTGCCTGTGCCCTCTGGGCCCTCCGTGGCCATGCCTCTTCTCACCCACCCCCTGTGGGCTGCTGGTCACTCCTCTGCCCCTCGTTCTTGTAGCGGCATCTGGAAGACAGTCCCCGCCATGATGGGTGGTCTCTGGAGCTGGGGCTGCATTCACCTTCCATCTCTGACTCCAAGGATCTATATGCCTCTTTTGAAAAAAAAAAATGATTGGAGTAGAGTTGTTTAGAATGCTGTGTTAGTTTCAGGTGTACAGCAGAGTGATCCAGCTATGTTTAGCTGCATCAGATTCTTTTCCCGCATAGGCTGTTACAGAGTATCGAGTAGAGCTTCCTGTGCCTGCAGTAGGCCCCTGTGGCTCACACCTCTTGATATGTACCTCTTCTGTCCATGGGGGATAGAAATTGTCACTCCCTGTAAGGTGATGGTGAGGATTCATTGAGACAATTGTCAAAAAGTGTATAGTCCATATCTCACCAGTCAGCAAAGGGTAACTGCCGCTCCTGTTATTTCTCACCCATGCCTTCTACTCCATGGCAGCACTTTCTGCATGCATGCATGCTAAGTCGCTTCAGTCGTGTCTCGACTCTTTGCAAGTCAATGGACCGTAGCCTGCCAGGCTCCTCTGTCCATGGGATTCTCCAGGCAAGAATACTGGAGCGGGTTGCCGTGCCCTCCTCCAGGGATCTTCTTGACTCAGGGACTGACCCGCGTCTCCTGCGTCGGCGGGCACACTCTTTACCACTAGCACTGCTTGAAAGAGTGTCTGCCTATCCACTTCTCCACTTCTCCTGTATGTTATGAAACAAACTCAATAAGCTTATTAATCGAAATCGAACTGTCCCTGAGCCACTGCTATTTCAGAAGGTAATCTTTTCCTTTGAGATTGTAAGAAAAGCATTCTGCACTGTTCTTTTGAGGCTTTTCCGGTTTAGATGTTTAACAGGCATTTCCCCATAACGAATAGAGTAAAAGCACTCTGGTGAGGCTTCTCCAGCCTGGCGGGCCGTGTGTGTTGCGCACGAGTGCACGTGCCCAGGTACGCTCTGCCATCCAGGGTCCTCGCTGGCCTGTCTCACTGAACATCTAAGTATTTGGACCTTGTTGCTTTAGACATTTGGAGAGTGACTGCTGCTTAACAGCAGATGTTGTAAGATACCAGGAGCTTCATGTGGGCACGACCTGTGAAACTTGCCAGGGTATTGCCCCTCTGACGGTATGGTTGGGAGCACTGTGTTTTGGAAACTCACCAAAGAAATCCCATTCAGCCCTTGGTGGCCCAGAAGTACCCTATAGAATGATTGCTACCTTTTGACCTTTTGTATCTCTCTTTGAGTTGGCTGCTAGGAAGCTCAGAGTATAACTTACAACTCACTTAAACAAGTCCCTCGGATGATCGATATCTGACTTTACCTCAGGTTTCATCTCAGTGGCCTGCCTTATTTTCCTTCTACTTTAGTCTCTTTACCTCAGCACCAACTCAGTGCCTGACCCATAGTAAAGAGTTATTAACCCCAGTCTAATTTCCAAAGACTATCACCCCCTTTTTGAGAAGATGGCAAAATATAAATGAAGAAACATTATTAACATTTCTTTCTGTTTCCCTCTCTTTTTTCCTCCTTTATTGTTTCTTGTCTTAAAGCATAATGAGAGTTCCCTTAAAGCAGAATTTATTGTACTTTTATAGCTGAATAGGGAATAGTCCTTACCAGCTCTGCTGGTGGAAAATTTCCAGGCTGCACAGTCCACTAGTTTATATTACCTAATAGAGAGATAAATAAGCCATGATTCTTCTTAAGGACTGGCTTTTAATTAGATTTTTAATGGATCCTCTTTGACTTTCCCAGGCATAAGTACTGCTGTATTAGTTCATTATTGTGATTAAAAGCAGCTAATAATGATCATAACTAAATAATTTCCCTCAAGTGTTCCAGTCTAGTTCAGTGCCCCGTGTGTTAGCCGTGCTGTGGCTGGCCTCAGCCTCAATCTTTTTCTCTGCAGCACACGACAGACCTGCTGTTTTGTTTTGGAGGCTGGGGTGCCTGCAGACACAGGAAAGTACTGTGAACAGACAGCACTATCTCTCAGAGCTCCTATCTTTGGGTTTTATGGAGTGCTGCCCATAACACCTCCACGGCCTTCTTCTTGATGAAAGAGGCTTCTGGAAGCTAACCCAATTAACCCAATTGGAATATTTCCCTGGGCATATTTTGATCTCTAGTTGAGGTGTAAGTTGGGAAGCCCAGCTAACTGGAGCTATGTGAATTTGCAAATGGCGGACTCAAAGGTTTGTCTGCATCGGCCATTGGGCTGAGGATTGAAACTTGCAGCATCCTCCCTCTACGTGCTGGCTCTTTCTCCTCAGATGGGCAGAGGAGAATGAGTTGTCCCTGTCTATTATGTGGGGAACCTCATTGCCTATGTAGGGTAATCAGTCTTCATTCTTTGTTCTTATTGTTCAGTCTCTAAGTCATGTCCAACTCTTTGCGAACCCATGAACTGCAGCACACCAGGCTCCTCTGTCCTTCACTGTCTCCGGGAGTTTGCTCAAACGCATATCCATTGAGTCAATGATGCTATGTAACGTAACATCTCCTTTTGCCTTCAGTCTTTTAGTAACAGTCCTTCCAATGAATATTCAGGGTTGATTTCCTCTAGGATTGACTAGTTTGATCTCCTTGCAGTCCAAAGGACTCTCAAGAGTCTTCTCCAGGACCACAATTTGAAAGCATCAATTCTTTGGCACCTAGCCTTTGTTATATCCAACTCTTGAATCCATACATGTCTACTGGGAAATCCATAGCTCTGACTATACAGATCTTTGTTGGCAAAGTGATGTCTCTGCTTTATAATATGTTATCTAGGTTTGTCATAGCTTTCCTTCCAAGGAGCGAGCGTCTTTTCATTTCATGACTGCGGTCGCTGTTTAGTCTTTACCTTCTAAAAATATGTGTATTTTAAAAACAAAGGTGTGGTCACTGTGGAAATTTTTGAAAATGCCTTGAAGGAGCAGAATAACAGCCAGCATTTGTTTCACTATTAATATCACGTGTTTGTTCTTCTTATATTTTTATAGGGATATATTTATCTCTGCTTTCTTTTTCTTTTTTTTCTTCAGAAATGGCTTCATGTTGTTGCCTTAGCAATATATCATGAACATTTTCCCATGTCACTAAACCATCTTCTACCAAATCACTTTTTAAGGGCTGCAAAGTATGTCATTAAATAGATGTGCCATAAATTATTAATCTCTGCCAATTGTTGAATGTTTGAATTACTTTTAAGCTTATATTATTATAAGTAACACTGCAATTAATATCCTTTTTGAAATATACTTGATTACTTCCTTGAACAGAAATTTTAGATGTCGGTCAAAGGGAATGGAGAATTTTAATGTCTGTATTAATGTTCTCTACAGTGAGAATTATCATGTTTATGATTAATCTTCTTTTCTAGGTTTCAAGGCCCAGAGAACAGTAATTGATTTAATTTGAGCTTGTTTTCTTTCCATACAATTCAGGTTGAAACTTTGAATGTTTCTTCATGCATGTTTTGGTCATTTGCATTTATTTTGTGAGTTGTCTCTTCTTGTCCTTTCTGCATTTTGTGTTGTGATGTTAACACTGATGTGGTTATCTTTTGAGGGGCTCAGAATATGCTACTTTACCAAAAATAAAAAGGAACTGAATGGCTATGTTGCTGCATGCCAAAGGGGGGATAGCGTGACCTCTGGGTTTGGTGTTAGGGAAAGTGTAATGGTACCACTGCATCCAAGTCTAGCAAAGTGTGCACAGCACCTTCCAGACTACCCAAAAATATTTAACAATTCATTGCCAATTCTGGGGTCATGTGTGTCCTTAAAGTTAGACCATGTTTCAGTCCTGACTGCCATTTGCTAGCTTTGTGAACTTAGGCCATGTTGCCTCACCTCTCTGAGCTGTAGTTTTCTCATCTTCCAAGTGGGATAATGACCCCTATCTCACAAAGTGTTGTCTAGTAGCCAGTGTGATCAAGCTTATAAAACACAGTGCACAAAGATGGTACCTCTGAGAGATGCCATTATTATCATTCTCATCACTTAACGGACTGCAGTGTCGGGTTTTCTGCTGTAACATGTCATTTTTAAGTAGCCTTGATGTAACCCTTGGGACCTCCCTCAACCTCTCTCTGTCACTCTGCTGAGGGCATGAGCAGAGATGGGTACATGCTATGTTAGAAGGTCTTCCAGCTCCCATGGGCTGGGCCCTCTTGGGAATTTGCAGATATCAGCCCCCCCTCCCTCCTGACCCACAGTGCTGTGGGAATAGAAGTGCTCCCAGGACTCAAGGGCACCTTGGGGAGGACGACTTGGCCTCCACATGCCCTAGCAATAAGTGGGATGTCCGATGTGGTCAGGTCAAAGGTCAAGACAAATGTCAAGTCAGAAAGAGAATCGCTGTGGTGCTCAGGCTCCTCTAATTCATTCCTGAGGGACGTGGGCTTAGAACTTCTGGGGATACCAGGACATTGGCTCAACTCTGCAAGCACTTCATAGGGGCCACCGCAGTGGAGGGGGGGACTGGAGACCCCGCCGTGAGCCTTGGACCCTGCTCTGTGCGTCAGCTTCTGCATTAGCCGTTTGGGACAGAGGAGGGAGCGTTTCTTCCACTGGTTTTGATTCCAGCATCTTCGAAACACTGTAAAGAGCAGCTGCTCCAAGGTCGGCGCTGAATGTTGTCTGCTCATCCTGGAGATGACACGACTGCGTTTGGAGCTAGCTCAAGAGAGACGTTCATCTTATTTCTCTTGAATACCTGGGACTCTCTAAAGATCCTCTTGGAGCACTTCGGGTACAATCTGCAGGTGGGCTTCCCTGATAGCTCAGTTGGTAAAGAATCTGCCTGCAATGCAGGAGACCCCGGTTTGTTTCCTGGATCGGGAAGATGCCCTGGAGAAGGGATGGGCTACCCACTCCAGCATTCTGGCCTGGAGAGTTCTATGGACTGTATAGTCCATGGGGCCACAAAGAGTCAGATGTGACTGAGCGACTTTTGCTACAGGCCCAGCGCTGACCCTTCCTGTCAGTACTACATACAACAGTCTAACCATATGACCTTGGCTCTTCGGGGCTCCCCGTTCTTCAAGAACAATAGTAGCAATTTCCACAGCTGCCTCAAAGGGAAACTTTCAAGGATAAAACTAAATAGTAGAAGTGAAAGCTCAAAGCTCATATGGTCAAGGTGAGCCATGTAGGCCAGGTTTTAGTCTCAAAACTGCCGGGGAAAAGCCCTCTGGAACCTTTATTTCTCCATCTTTAAAATCAAGAGATTGAAATGAGCCCCTTAGAGCTGTCACACTCTGGGAGTGTATGTGCAGTGTCCAGAAGGATTCAGCAGCAGCACATCCCTAGAATATTGCTGTTGAAAGAAACGCAGCTTCTCAGGACAGACACCATGCAGCGAGGGGATAACCTGCTTTTCTTCCAGTTGCAGCCATGCACAGCCTGTAGTGACACTCAGCAAACAGGCGGTAGGGCATTAGAAGTATGTGGAGTTTGGGGGCAGAGGGCCTGCATGCAGATCTTGGTTGGGCCCCTTTCTAGCTCTGTAACTGAAAATGAGCCGTTTCACCTCTCTGGCCTCAGGTTCCATCTACGTTTTCTTTTTTTTGTTAAAAAGAAAGATAATGTATCTGCTGGTCTTATGAGTAGCAAATCAGCTCATGTGTCTAAAAATGCTTGCGTATTAGAGGGCCTCACACATAGTGGGCAGTTATTAATGTGACCACCATTGCTATCATTGGACTAAAACAGAGAAGGCAAATTCCTATTTCAGCCACCTGAAGCATCGAGGGGCAAGAGCCAAGAAATGTTGGAGCAGGCAAAGATTGTCTGTTCTGTGCCCCTGTCTCCCCTTCCCACTTCAGTTAGGGTCCTTCCAGGAAGTCACAGGTGAATCATAAAAGTTGTTTGATTTTTCATACCCAAGAATGTGCATCTATGTATCTGTTTAAAGAAGAACAACAGAATCCACTTTCCTGGCACCAAGCAGAATGGAAAGGTGTTCATCTGTAATGGACTGGTTTCGTGCTTAAACCTTTCCCTTATGAAAATAATTTACCCTGCTAATTACATCACATTAAGCAGCTACTCCCGGTATAGATTAAAGGACAGCCTTTTCAAATCATTCCATAAATTAAAAGCAGTCCTCCCTGATACATGATTTCATGGATAAATACTGCATTTGTGTTGTCAGGATTTATATTGAGAGGAAATGGAGGAAATGTATCCTTAAAGAAATATTTTGCAGTAGTTGTTAACACCTTTCTCTCTCTCTGCTTGCTGCTTCTAGTACCATAATATAAATGTGCAAGCTGTTAGCGTGAGATGAACATTCTTTAGGCAGGGGCCACCTGCGTGCGTGGCTGGCTTGTTATTTAAATTGCCTTTGCATTTCACAGATTTAAATACTGCCAGGGCCCTGATTTATGGTGTCTACATCACACACATAAAACTTCCACTCGGATCACTCTCTTTCTCACGCATGGGAGGAAGTCACTTGTGGCCACAGGTGGAGTGGACTGGGGAGCTCATCATCATCAGCAGTGTGTAAAAACCAGGAGAGAGCATCCAGAAGCCAGTGGCACGTGGAGGTGTTTGGGAGCCTTGGTCCTGACAAGTCTGTCCCTACTCCTTCCGTCAGCCACCAAAGAATTAAGAGAGCGTGGGAGGACGGAAGGAACAGAGACATTTAGGGGAAGAAATACTGAGGGGCATCATCTTCTCCTGGTGGGGAAGCGATCTGCAACCCCCTCCTTCCAGAGATGGAGCTCATCCAGAGGAGCAGTCCTCTAAGAGGAGATGGAATGAGGTGACCTTGGAGGACGCAGAGCTGACTGGCAAGGGCCCACATCTGGCTCCATGGCAGTTCATGGTCCTCTGTATACAGCTGTGCTGGGGCACAGTTGGCGTTTAGGATTCCAAACCCCCCTCCTCTGGGTGTCTGCAGCTGCCAATGTGCTAATTTGTCCAAGCATCACATTTAAGTTTGGCAGACAGTCCAACAGGTGCATTTTAAACAGTTCAGACAAAGTTTCCATTTCAAAATGTAAGGAACATCTTAGCCAATGCTTGATTTTGAAGAGGTTCACACTCAGAGCCTCTCTCTTTCTTTTTCTCTCCTCTTAAAGACCTTTCTCCTCCCTGGCTATGTTGAGAACCTCTCCGCATGGTTAAGGTGGTGAGGGAACATTACTGGGAAGATGAGGGTAATAAGAACTCTGTTATGCCTGACTGTGTGCCCAGAGACTCATGGGCAACAAACCCTCGCTGTATGGTCTCTGTTCTCAGGGAATTTACTTTGTCTCGGGGAGGGGCAGACCAGAAGACCCAAAGATGAGTAAATGAAGTGTTTTCAAAACATACTAAATCATGATTAAAAGGCACAGTAGGATGGCTGGTAACAGGGGCGGGAAGGGGCTTATCACGTTCAAGGGGCAGAGAGGAGGAAAGTGCACCCAGAGCACAGCAGGTGGGGAGGGGATGGAGGCAGATGAAATCAGACACAGGCGCAGGTCAGGCGGTTCAGGGCCGAGGTGGGGATGTGAAGGTGGTGAATTGTTGCCTACACCGTGAAAGGAAGAGGATTAAACCAGATACTGAAGTCTATCCCTAAAGAAGTGAAGTCTCTCAGTCGAGTCCAACTCTTCGCGACCCCACGGACTGTAGCCTGCCAGGCTCCTCCGTCTACGGGATTTTCCAGGCAAGAGCACTAGAGTGGGGTGCCATTGCCTTCTCCGAAGTCTATTCCTAGGCATCTGTATAAGCTCGATGAGTGGTCATGGGGTTGCTAAAGCATTGCTGCTGCTGTTGTTTAGTCACTAAGTCGTGTCCAACTCTTTGCAACCCTGAGACCCTATAGACTGTACCCCGCCAGGCTCCTCTGTCCATGGGATTTCCCAGGCAAGAATACTGGGGTAGGTTGCCATTTCCTTCTGCAGGGGATCTTCGTGACCCAGGGATCAAGCCCGGGTCTCCTGCAGGTGGATTCTGTATCTCTGAGCCACCAGGGAAGCCCTAAAGCATTGCTGAGCACTGAGTAAAGGGGTGTGCGTGTGGGAGGGGGTTCTTCCAGCAATGAAGACCCTAACTGGAAGGATGACTGGTGGGGGTCTGTGAAATGAACTGCCTGGAGTTCTGTCCAGAGTAACCTAGGTTCTGACTCCCCCATCTTCCCCACTGTACAGGGATTGACTCAGCCTCACCAGGCACCTTTCTGGCCCCAGAGAGTGGAGGGATTGGGGTGAGGGACAATTCTGTCATCCTGACACTGGTCTCCAGCTGGAGTAGAAGGGGACTGTTTCTTAAGCCCAAATCATGACCCTAGATGAATGATGTTCCAGTATTTTCCCAGGAAGGGCTGGTCGCATCTTGTTGATGCTTTTTTTAAAGTCTTTCTATTCCGAGTGCTCAGGGTTTCTTGTATACTGTTAAAGGCCTGTAGGACAGAAACATGACCAGCCTAGTCCTTCCTAGCTCCTGGCTGAGGTTCAGGGATACATTCAATTGAAGGTGGAACAGGGCATCTAATGCTACACAGGATCATCTGTCCATCACCCTCAGCTTGTGTGGTTCACAGGACGCTCTCTGCAGTCAGGACTACGGGGCAGACAGTGGGGAGTCAAGTGCAGGGACGTAGGCTTCTAGGCGGAATGGCATTTATAGTTAGGGGTGAGAATTATGCAGAACAAATACACAACTGAGGGTCAGGCAGACTCAGGTTCTCGTCCAGTGCGTGTCATCCATCAACGTCCAGTCCTGTGCACAGCAGATGGGAAACAGCACTTCAGAGCTGCGCTCTCCCCACCCCCACGCTGGATCAGAATTCTGAGAGAATGCCCCCAAACACTGCTGAGGGCACACGGCATCCACACCCTTGTAAAGGGGCATGCTCCTCCCTGGGCTGAGTTGAAAATCCTTCTAAGACATTCAGGAAGGAAACATGAACAAGAAAATGGTAAGAGTGGCTTCTGTTTATTTCATGTTTATCCCACATCCGATGCCAATGCATGACTTCACTGGGACTCCCAGCCTCCCAGCGAGGTGGCCTCTGTTACTACCTCCAGTTTGCAAGTAAGGAGATGGGGGTGTAGAGAGGTGAAGGGTTGCGTAAGATACCTGAGGAAGAAGTGGCTGGGCAGGACTTGAGCCCACAGTCCCTGGCTGTGTCCCTGGGGGCACCTCTGCAGCTCCTCCTCAGGACGGATGGGTATTTCCTCATCAGTGCGCAGGGGAGGGGCTGTGGTTTTCCCAGGAGCACTTAGACAGCCTCGGGCTGGCCGGCTGGCTTTCCTCCTTCCTTCCTTCCTTCCTTCCTTCCTTCCTCTCAGTCTTTCTTTCCTTCCTTGTCTCTTTCTTTCTATTTTTTTTTTTTTTAAATGTGGGCCATTTTTTAGTCTTTACTGAATTTGTTATAGTATTGTTTCTGTTTTTTATGTTTTTGTTTTGGGGGCACAAGGCATGTGGGATCTCAGCCCCCTGACCAGGATTGAGCCCCCACCCCCTGGACTGGAAGGCAAGGTCTTAACCACTAGACCTCCAGGGAAGTCCCAGCCTTGGGTTTTCTAATCCAGGCCTCACGTAGGTCAGACCCAGGTTGGGGTCAGTGCCTCGAAAAGCCCGATGAGCACTATCTCATCCTGTGCTCCGAGGTTTCTCTCTGCCTGTGCCTGTGCTTCTGGACAGCCTCAGGCTGGAGTCTGGCTGAGGAGCAGAAGAGGAGGCTGCATCGTTGGGTGCAGTGGAGAGCGGGAGACCAGAATACAGAGACTGTGGAGTCCCGATCCAGAGCCTGGCAGGTGGTGCTCATGCTGCACTTGTACCCAAGGTGGTGGTGACATTAAGCGATACACACAGGGCTAGAGAATCCACGAGCCTGTGGGGCTGGGCAGGTCACCCAATGGCCAGCAGTCTCCTGTGAGTCTGTCTTCTGTCAAAGGGAAGTCAACTGCTCCTCGATTCCTGCCTGCTAGGCCCATGGTCATGTGGGGCCTGTGTACTCAGTCTTTTAATTTTTGTAAGTCAAGACTAGAGATCTCTTTAAGAAAATTAGAGATATCAAGGGAACATTTCATGCAAAGATAGGCTTAATAAAGGGCAGAAATGGTATGGACCTAACAGAAGCAGATATTAAGAAGAGGTGGCAACAATACACAGAAGAACTATACAAAAAAGATTTTCATGACCCAGATAACCACGATGGTGTGATCACTCACCTAGAGCCAGACATCCTCGAATGTGAAGTCAAGTGGGCCTTAGGAAGCATCTCTACGAACAATGCTAGTGGAGATGATGGAATTCCAGTTGAGCTACTTCAAATCCTAAAAGATGATGCTGTAAAAGAGGTGCACTCAATATGCCAGCAAATTTAGAAAACTCAGCAGTGGCCACAGGACTGGAAAAAGTCTGTTTTCATTCCAATCCCAAAGAAAGGCAATGCCAAAGAATGTTCAAACTACCACATAATTGCACTCATCCCACACACTAGCAAAGTAGGGCTCAAAATTGTCCAAGCCAACAATACATGAATCATGAACTTCTAGATGTTCAAGCTGGATTTAGAAAAGGCAGAGGAACCAGAAGTCAAATTGCCAACATCTGTTGGATCATTGAAAAAGCAAGAGAGTTCCAGAAAAACATCTGCTTTATTGACTATGCCAAAGCCTTTGACTGTGTGGATCACCACAAACTGTGGAAAATTCTGAAAGAGATGGGAATACCAGACCACTTTACCTGCCTCCTGACAAATCTGTATGCAGGTCAAGAAGCAAGAATTAGAACCGGACATGGAACAGCAGACTGGTTTCAAATCAGGAAAGGAGTACGTCAAGGCTGTATATTGTCACCCTGCTTATTTAACTTATATGCAGAGTACATCATGTGAAATGCAGGGCTGGATGAAGCACAAGCTGGAATCAAGATTACTAGGAGAAATATCAATAACTTCAAATATGCATAACACCCTTATGGCAAAAAGCGAAGAGCTAAAGAGCCTCTTGATGAAAGTGAAAGAGAGGAGTAAGAAAGTTGGCTTAAAACTCAAAATTCAGAAAACTAAGATCATGGCATCTGGTCCCATTACTTCATGGCAAATAAATGGGGAAACAATGGAAACAGTGAGAGACTAATTTTCTTGAGCTCAAAAATCACTGCAGATGGTGACTGCAGCCATGAAATTAAAAGACATTTGCTCCTTGGAAGAAAAGCTATGACCAACCTAGACAGCATATTAAAAAGCAGAGACATTACTTTGCCAACAAAGATACATCTAGTCAGAGCTATGGTTTTTCCAGTAGTCATGTTTGGATGTTAGAGTTGGACTATAAAGAAAGCTGAGTACAGAAGAGTTGATGCTTTTGAACTGCAGTGTTGGAGAAGACTCTTGAGAGTCCCTTGGACTGCAAGGAGATCCAACCAGTCCATCCTAAAGGATGGACTGAATATTCATTGGAAGGACTGATGCTGAAGCTGAAACTCCAAAGCTTTGGCCATCTCATGTGAACAACTAACTCATTGAAAAAGACCGTAATGCTTTGAAGGCAGGAGGGGAAGGGGATGGCAGAGGATGAGATGGTTGGGTGGCATCACCAACTCGATGGACATAAGTTTGAGCAAGCTTCAGGAGTTAGTGATGGACAGGGAAGCCATGGGGTCGCAAAGAGTCAGACACAACTGAGCAACTGAACTGAACTGAACTGAAGGCAGAAATTTAAAGAAAAAACAATTTGAGTAAGCTGATTTTCAGTAAAATTTAAAAAAAATTAAATTTCTGCCTTTGAGTATTATTGGAGTATAGTTTATTTTCAAGGGCTTCCCATGTAGCTCAGTCAGTAAAGCATCTGCCTGCAATACAGGAGACTTGGGTTCAGTTCCTGGGTTGGTTGGGAAGTTCTCCTGGAGAAGGAAATAGAAACCCACTCCATTATTCTTGCCTGGCAAATCCCATGGATAGAGGAGCCTCGCAGGCTACAGTTCATGGGATCACAAGAGCCGGACATGACTTAGCGCTATCTTTCTTTATTTTTAATGTTTTGTTAGTTTCTGCTGTGAAACTATATATATATATATATATATATATATATATGAAACATATACATATATCCACTCTTTTTTAGATTTATTTCCCCATATAGATCATTACAGAGTACTGAGAAGTTTCCTGTGCTTTATAGTAGGTCCTTATTAATTATCTATTTTATGTATATTAGTATGTATATGTTAATCCCAGTCTCCCAGTTTATCCCCCTCCACCCTGCTCTGCTTTCTCCCCTGGTACCCATAGAAATATAGGTCTTTAAAGGTAAAATCTCCCATCTTTACAGTGTCGGAGACTGACTTTTAAAAAGTGTTGTGTTTTTTTAAAATTTTTTAATTGAAATGTTTTATTGAGTATAGTTGCTTTACAATGTTGGGTTAGTTTCTGCTGCGCACTGAATTGAATCAGCTATGTGTATACATATATCCTCTCCCTCTTGAGCCTACCTCCTACCCCACCCACATCCCACCCTTGTAGGTCTTCACAGAGCACCAAGCTGAGCCCCTGTGTTATAGACAGCAAGTTCCCACTGGCCATTTGTTTCACACATGATAGTATATTTATGTCAAACCTAATATCCCACCCTCCCTGTGCCCCCGTGTCCACATGTCTGTTATCTATGTCTGAGACTCTGTTCCTGCCCTGCAACTAGGTTCATCTGTACCATTTTTTCTAGATTCTTCATACATATGTTAATATACAATATTTGTTTTCCTCTTTCTGACTTACTTCACTCTGTATGACAGACTCTGTGTCCATCCACATCTGCACCAATGACTCAGATCCATTCCTTTTTCTGGCTGAGTAATCTTCCACTGAATGCGCACCACACCTTCTTCGTCCATCCCTCTGTCGGCGGGCACTTAGGCTGCCTCTGCGTCCTGCCTATTGTAAATAGTGCTGCAGTGCTTTTGATGATGTGCTGGGCATGTTGCGTACATCTGTGGGCTAAAGGAAGCTTACGGGCCACCCATTCTGAGACTCCTGCAGTACAGTGGAAGACTAGAGAAAGGGATCTGGGACAGTCAGCGCTGGGTTCAAACTCCTGCTTTTCTGCTTCCTGATGGTGCAGTTTGCTGAATGGCCTGACATCCTGGTAAAATGAGGCCCTAATACCACCTGGCAGGCTTGCTGTAGTGTTAAGTACACTATGTAATACTTTTGAAATACCTAGTACAAGGCCTGGCAGGTAGAAAGCACTTAGAAAATCTTGCTATTATTATCCTGTATCACTGCACTGGAATGCCAGTGGAGAGAAAGGCGATGAATACCTAGTGTAAGAACAGCGTGTGCAGATTGCTCACCACTCTTGCCACCTGGGAAGATGTGAGTATATAAGCCTCTGTATTTTGCCCCATCCTATGAATGCGGTGGATGTCACAGGGTCCGGAGAAGCCACCTGAGAGGGGAGGCCTTTTGACAGGCAGAATACTTGAGAAGCAGGTTAATGAGTAGACCTAGCATGTGCAAGCAGGGCAGTGCTACATCAGCTACAGTGCTCATTTGACGCTGAGGGAAATTCCACTCTTTGTACCTTACGGAAAGGGCTGATCTTAGGCTTCCCTGCTGGCTCAGACAGTAAAGAATCTGCCTGTAATACAGGAGACCCAGGTTCAATTCCTGGGTTAAGAAGATCCCCTGGAGAACAGAATGGCTACCCACTCCAGTATTCTTGCCTGGAGAATTACATGGACAGAGGAGCCTGGCGGGCTATAGTCCGTGGGGTCACAAAGAGTCACCTTCATTCAGCACACAGTAGGGCAACAGACAAGGTGACATTATTTTCTATAGCCAATCTCATCTTGATTTCAAGCCCCCATTCTGCCAAAAGGGTATGATCCCTAACTTTTCTAACAGAAAGGAAAACCATCCATTTGGGGCACAGAGGGAACCTTACATACCTCTCACAGCATGGGTGGAGGTAAGGCCCTTATATCCGTGTGCCGGCACCATCTCCCTGGGTCTCCTGACGCCCATTGCTAACACCCATGGCAGATGAAACCTGTGGCGTCCTCTCTCAGCACAGTGGGGCGTCACGATAACTCCACCCGCTCCCTGAACCTGGGATCCACCTACCTTCTGTAGCTTCTCTGTGTCTCCAGCATGTTCTCCCTGCAGCCCCTGCCTTCGTCCTCCCTCTGCTTCTTGCTAAGGGATCCTATCACCTCCACATAATGACCTCCCGATGGAACCACCAGCTTCCTACTTTTCGCCGCCTTTCTCAGCCCCTGTCCCGGGGTCACGTGCACTTTTCAGACTCTGCTTTTCCTCTCTCAGGGCTCGATTTCTTGGTTCTCTTTGCCTAAGCCCACAATACCACCGGAGCTGCTCCAAGCTGGTGCCAGAGCACTCGGCAAGGCAGTCTCCACCTGGAAAAGGGGAGAGAAAGGAAATGAACCCCTGTCCTCAGCCCCTTCACTGACTGTCTGGGGTTATACTCCTTGACACATCCTTCTAGACCTCAGCTTCGGGTTACAGGGTAACAACATCTTCCCGCCAATCCCACCCTCAAGTCTTATCCTCTGAATTTCTCCTGTAGTGTCCAGAAGAGCATTCTTTTCATTTCCTGATAGATGAGAACTCACCACTCTGCCTTATCTTGCTTCTCACCTTCCCCAGGTTACAGGTGGTAGCTGCCCATTTTGTTCCTGGAATACCAAACATCAATATGGCTTTCATGGCGTGTTATCAATAGGATGCAGTGATAGAATCTTACCAAAAAGAGGAAAATGTATCAGGAATTCTTTTTCAGATATTAATACCTTTTCACTTGGCTTCCCAGATGGCTCAGTGGTAAAGAATCCACCTGTCACTGCAGGAGATACAGGAAACACAGGTCCGATCCCTGGGTCAGGAAGATCCCCTGGAGGAGGAAATGGCAACCCACTCCAGTATTCTTGCCTGGAAAATCCCATGGACAGAGCAGCCTGGTGGGCTATAGTCCACGGGGATGCAAAGAGTCAGACAGTACTAAGCAACTGAGCACATGCTCACCATTTCATTTACTACATTCTTATCATCATGGGGACAGCTGAGAAAACGGGGGCTCAGCGAGGTGAAGAGACCCGTCAAGGTCACACCGCTTGTGGGCAGCACAGCTGAGAAGAGCATGTGGGTGTATTTACTCTCGGTTGAGCCCTCCTTCTGGGCACCATCCCTCCTCCCCTGCTAGGGTACCCTTCCCCTTGTCGGGGCTGTGAAGTCAGTCACAGGGTACCCTCAGCTCTGCCAATCTGCTCCCCTGTCCCTTAGAGTGATTATAAAGTAGAAACCATGAAATCAGCAGCTGCAAGAACTGCAGGAATTCTGCCTCAAATAGACACAGATCCTGGAAGCCAGGTTAATAGCTAATGGCAATGGTTAATGGCAGTTAATGCTGAAGTCACTGTGAGATTCATTTTTTTTTAAGACTGCTTGCTCTGACTATCTGGGAGGTGGCCAATCATCCATATTAAGCAGTAAATAATTTGTAAGTCAGACCTCTCTATTGATGGCAATGTGATAGCAAGCTCACTCAACAGCCTACACTGAAAAGACAAGGCAGTCGCCCCTGGGCCTCCCTGAAGATGGTTTGGGAAGGAAACACATGCTTATGTAAGTGTGTATAAGCATATGCATTTAACGGAATGCAGAAAACAAAAACCGGCTTCATAATCAAGGAATCTTTTGACCTCCACCCCGCTCTCTCTTTGCTGGAAAGCCTGCTCAGCCCAGAATCCACAAGGCCTCAGAATGCAGTAGGAGCCTTCTTTTCATCTGCTGGGCCCAGGAGAAAGCTAGGCTCCTGCTGCTTTAGCAAAGGCCCCACGACCTACTCAGATCTGTTTCTGTGCAATAGCCTTACCTGAGGAGAAAATATGGGACACCCCCACTCCAGGCCCCCTTCAGCTCCCACCTGGATGACCACGAAAGCTGCCTAAGCACTCTCTTTCACTCCACTCTGCCCTTTACTATCTATATCCAGGGAGAAGGCAGAGCAGTCTCCTGAGAACCTAGGTCAGATCACACCTTGCCTCTGCTGAAGCCCAGCTCCACTCGTGGCCCACGGTATCTGTAGAGGATCCCAAGTTCACGCCGTTGTGGATAACGCCCTGCAGCTCTGGCCTCCGACTTCTTCCTGCACCTCTGCCCAGTGCGCTCCCTAAGCTGCAGCCTCTTCTCACCCTCTTGCTCTTACTTGAACAGGCCAAGCTCTCCCTGCCTTTGGGCCTTTGCTCAACTTCTGTCCAGCTTTTCACTTGGCACATTATTCAAGTCTAATGTCAAATGTCACCTCCTCCGAAATAGGTGCTATTACCCGGTTTTATGTCTTAGCAACTACCCCGTTTTATTTCTCTTAGATGTATCTCTACCTGAAATATACTCATTTACTCAACTGTTAGCCATCCCCCTGCAATGAAGGGGTCTGGGAAACAAGGACTCTGTCTTCTCACGGTGCGTCCCCATGCTTAGTGCTGCTTGGCTCACGGTGAGCCTCTTCATGAGTGTGATGGCAGGACCGATGCCTCCTCCCCACCACCAACCCGACAGTTCCCTTTACCAGTTGAGAAATGACCATATTGAAATGTATCAGAGATTCAGTCTTTCATTTTTTTAAATTTATTTGTTCAACAGACATGTAGTGATTCCCTACTACAGGGATCCCTAACCCCTAGGCCACGGGCTGGTACCAGCCCATGACCTGTTAGAAGTCAAACCACACGGCAGAAGGAGAGTGGTGGGCAAAACCCAAACCATCCCCTACCCCCAGTCTGCAGAGAAATTGTCTTCCATGAAACCAGTCCCTGGTGCCAGAAAGGTTGGGGACTGCTACCCGACTATTTCTAGCCTGTATGCCAGGTCCTGGGGCCACCAGGCAGGCGCTGACTTCAAAGAATTCACGATCTAGAGAACTCCATGATATTTGTTCAACATGATAAGAAAATAACAGAGGTATGTGTCATGAACACAGAAAATGGACCTCTAGGTCAGGGGTTTCAAAGAAGGGATTTCAAAAGGAGATAAACCTTGAACTGTAACTGAGAGGACAGGTAGGAATTAGGCAAACAAGGGGTTCCGGTGTTCTTAGCAGAGAAAAGCGAATCGCAAGAAGTCCAAGAGAAGGACTTCCCCGGGGGTCCAGTGGTGGAGTCCGCCCTGCAACGCAGGGCACGTGAGTTCTATCCCTGGTCGGGAAACAGATCCCACGGGACAACTTGGCCTGCATGCTGAAACTACTAAAACTCGATGCAGCCAAATAAATAAGTATTTTTTAAAAAGAGGTCCATGAGAGCCTGGCAGACATCCTCCTGTATGGCTGGAGTAAAGGATTCCCATGAAAGAGAAGTAGGAGCTAGAGTGGTGATAAGGGCTAGATTATGAAAGACCTTTATAATGTAGAAGTTTGGACTTTATCTTGAAAAAACTATGAACTTTTAGCAAACTTTGGCCCCAATGGAGAGGATGTGTCAGAGGAAGAAAACACTGGTCTTAAAAGACCCTTGGGGCTGGACTAGGGGACTGGCACAGTTTCTTAAGCCTAATGTAACAAATTATGACCAAATGGGTGTCTTAAAACAGAAACTGACCCTCTCATAGTTGTGGAGGACAGGATCCCAAAGCCGAGGTGTGGCTAAGGCCAAGTTCCCGTGGAGGCTCTGGCGAGGTACCCTCCCTTGACTCCTCCAGGTGTGCTCCTTGGCTTGGGCAGTGTTACTTCAGTCTCTGCCTCCGTCTTTACACTGTCATCTTCTCCTTTTCTCCCTGTCTTATGTCATGTTGGACTAAGGCCCATGTTAATGACTTCACGTTGATTTGATCTTCAAAGACCCCACTTTGAAATATGTACACATTCATAGGCCCTGGGTTATCTTAGTAACAAAATAGCATAAATTCTTAGTGGCTTATAAACCATAGAAATTTATTTCTCACAAGTCTGAAGGCTGAGAAGTCCAGATTTAGTGTCTGCTGAGAACCCTCTTCCAGGTTGCAGATTGCTGAGCTTTCCTTATATCCTCACGTGGCAGAAGGAGGACTGGAGCACTCTGTGGACTCCCTGTACAACGTTGATCCCGCTCATGAGGGCACTATCCTGGCAGATTACACACTTCCCCAACTCCTAATACCATTACGTTGAGCGTTATTGTTGTTCCATCGCTAAGTTGTGTCCGACTATTTGTAACTCCATGGACCGCAGCACACCAGGCTCCTCTGTCCTCCACTATCTCTTGGAGTTTGCTCAAATTCATGCTCATTGAGTCGGTGATGCTATCTGACCATTTCATCCTCTGCTACCCCTTCTCCCTTTGGCTTCAGTCTTTCCCAGCATCAGGGTCTTTTCCAGTGAGTTGGCTCTTCACGTCAGGTGGCCAAAGCCCTGGAGCTTCAGATTCACCAACATTCCTTCCAGTGAATATTCAGGACTGATTTCCTTTAGGATTGACTGGTTTGATCTCCTTGCTGTCCAAGGGACTCTCAAGAGTCTTCTCCAGCACCACAATTCAAAAGCATCAGTTCTTTGGTGCTCAGCCTTCTTTATGGTCCAGCTCTCACATCCGTACATGACTACTGGAAAAACCATAGATTTGACTATATAGACCTTTGTCAGCAAAGTGATGTCTCTGCATCGGACATTAGGTTCCAACATGTGAATTTTGTTGTTGCTGTTCACTCACAGTTGTAGTCAACTCTTCGCAACCCCATGGACTGCAGCACGCCAGGCTTCCCTGTCCTTCACTATCTCTCAGAGTTTACTCAAACTCATGTCCATTGAGTCAGTGATGTCATCCAACCATCTCATCCTCTGTCATCCCCTTCTCCTCCTGCCTTCAATCTTTCCCAGCATCAGGGTCTTTTCAAATGAGTCAGTTCTTTGCATCAGGTGGCCAAAATATTGGATTTTCATCTTCAGCATCAGTCCTTCCAGTGGATATTCAGGACTGATTTCCTTAGGATGGACTGGTTTGATCTCCTTGCAGTCCAAGGGACTCTCAAGAGTCTTCTCCAATACCACAGTTGAAAAGCATCAATTCTTCTTCATTCAGCTTTCTTTATGGTCCAACTCTCACATCCATACATGACTACTGGAAAAAGCCATAGCTTTGACTAGATGGACCTTTGTCAGCAAAGTAATGTCTCTGCTTTTTAATATGCTGTCTAGGTTTGTCATGGCTTTTCTCCCATGTCTTCCATGTGTTTTAATTTCATGGCTACAGTCACCACCTGCAGTGATTTTGGAGGCCCCGAAAATAAAGTCTGCCACTGTTTCCACAGTTTCCCCATCTATTTGCCATGAAGTGATGGGACCAGATGTAGTAGAGGGTGAAGCCATTCATTAAAATATAGAATATATTATACCCAATTCATTTTCTTCATCTTCAAATACTTACCCTGTCATCCAAAGCCATTTCAGTAGCCTAAAGAACTCCCCTAGAAAGAAGGAAGTGACCGAGAAGCAGTTGCATGAGTAAAACAAGAGGGGACATTACCTTTTTTCAAAATTTAGACTAGAAGCTGAAATGGAAATCAAATTACTGAATTCAAGTGATTTCTTAAAAATTAGAGCCACAGACACAACCTCAGTTTTCCTTGTGGAGGAACGGAAACTTGTTTTCCTAGCCGAATCTATTGACCGAATCTATTCATTCGGAAGCCAGGTTGAAATCAATAGTGTCTTGTTTGGTTGGAAAAACCTTAGAAAAGGGAGGCGGACTCTAGCCACAGAGTGTATTTCAGAAGAGCATTCACACGCATAGGAAACAGCACCGTCCACGCTGGCCCCAAGAACCCAGGGCCTTGTTCTCACACGGTCCATCCGGTGCCTGTTGCCGAGCCTCTTTGATGTGCAGACCAAATAAGACCCACTCTCCCATAGACGTCAGTGCCTTTCAGCATGTTACCTGGAGGCCATGGTTCTCTGCAACATCCACCTGTGCTTTGAAACAGACTGAAAAGGCTGATTGAATTTGCAGTCACCAGACAGAGGCAATGATACAGTATTTCAGCAGTGGTCTGGGAGGAAGCTTGGGTTGGTTTGCGCAGAATGAAATCTACCTTCCTTCTTCTTCGCACCGATTCAACCTTGGAAGACCTCAACCTTGCGATGGCTTACTGGGGCTGAGACATTGCCAGGTCAAGGCCAAAAAGAGTGTGACCCACCCACTTTTTGCAGATCGTTGACAGATGGACTTAATGGCCCTCACACTCTGTATTCTTTTGGATGTTTTCCCTCCCTCAGTTCTTCTGACAGTTGGAAAGTCTGATACGGCTTCGCTGGCTTTGACATGCTTTTGCCTGAGGCAGGGAAGGCACCTCTGCTCTTAATCTGACCCAGCAAATTGGCCCTGAGGAAGTCAAGTGTGTAGCGAGAAGAGCCATCTTTGACTCTTGCCTTGTAGAACTCCTAAGTATAGGAGACACAAAGGGCGACCACAGCCTTCTTATAAATCTGTTATGGCCTCTTGACCTCTGAGCAATAATAAATAGTACGCTCTCAGGCTGTCCTGAAGATATGAAGACGTTTTTGTGAGAACATCTGGCATTCATTGACTCAGGAAAAGGAAGGAAAAAAAAAAAACTCACAAGCCCTGGGACAGAATTTCATTTTCTTTTCATGTTGCCATGTGGGTGAAGGAGCCCTTCTTTGTCTTTAAGCAAATGGGTGGCGTGTGTGTGTGTGTGTGTGTGTGTGTGTGTCTGTGCGCGCGCGTGCACAGGGGGAGGGAGGGGTGCTGGTGGTGGGACGTGAATTCCCTTTCAAGTTTTGAAGGAGGCATAAAAATGCACATGCATTTCTGCGCAGACAGTGTCTGGCAGGGAGGCGTCTTTCTGAAGAGGCCTGAGGATGTCCGGTCAGTGGAAGGTGCTGTTGGTGTGCCTTCGCCCCTTCTGCTCCTGTGAGGTTTTCTTTGCGCCACCCTCTGGGAAGACCCGGGTCACAGATGGTGGATTCTGTAGGTTGCTTAGGGGACAACAGCTTGAAAAGGACAAGAGCCCAGAGGACTAGTGTCTAAGCTCGCTCTCTCTTTCTCTCTCCCCCACCTCCCCCACCTCCCCCACCCCACCCCAGCTCTATAGAACAGCCTGGCTCATAAGCTCAAAAGCCACACGTGGAGATCTCCCCTTGGTGTGCTGTGGAAGTTCACTGCCAAACAGTTGATTTTCCTCCTTCCCACAGGATGAGCATATGCCCTTCTTCCCTCTGCACAAAAGTTGGCCTCTCTTTGATCAGTAAGTTTAAATCAGAATAAGTCTTAGGTAGCCAGAGTGGCTTAAAATGTTAGCAAACAGTGGAATCCCTTTTAATTTTTAGAGGGAACTCTAATTCTACCCTTTATGACTTGCTTAATTATCCTGCCCCCCCCCCAACAGCTGTCTATTGATTCCAATTAACATGATTGACATCTCCTCTGGAAGGTAAAAGCTAATCAGCTACAGGATCCCCCACTGAGAATTCATTTCCTTCTTGGAGTCACTCCTGGGCAGGAGGAAACTTAAATAGAGATTGAGACATGGCAACCACAGCTCTGATTTACTTTTTTATATATGACTTAGCACGGCACACATACAGCCTCACAGTGTCTTGTAGAGGGGGGAAAATGGGCTAGAGATCTTTTTTTTTAGTGGTGATTTATTTTTGCATCAAACTAACGTTAATTCTGTTGGCTTTCATTTTTATTCCTTTCTATTTTTTCATGAATCTAAATTGACCCCATGAATGTTTGGTTTCCCTTTCCTTTCCTGTTCTAAAGGACCCACAAAGTCTACTCTTGATTAGTTCTGACAAGTTCAAAAGTTGACATGAACTTTCTGGTATAGCCAGATTTCACTTTTCCATATTTTTTCCCAATGATTTGAATGCAGATCTTGATGGCTTCCTTGTGGTCTTTTCAGATTTTTTTTTTTTTTTAAAGCAAGTAAGAGAAAGGTTATGTCAGATAACAAACCAGGCTTCATAAAGATAGTAGAGGGCTGGAACGATGCTGACTCTAAAATGAAACATAAAAGAAATAAAACCAACAGATTCATTCAACGTGTATTTCTGTCTGTTATGTGTCAGGTACATGAAAACTTCTAGAAGCGGTGGATGTGATCTGACTGTGATGCCAGTGGCATCCCCTTCACTCTGTGTATTCCTCCTAGTGAGAGAGAAAATCTGAGCACTACAGTTGGCATCAAACTCAATATGAGCACGGTTATGTAGCTGAGAAAAAATGCTATTAATATTATAGGCTGCACAGTTTCCAGTTCAAAGAGGTCAGTGGTTAGGCAAATCCTAACATTAATTGGCACTTCCAGTTCAGTTCAGTTCAGTAGCTCAGTCATGTCCGACTCTTTGCGACCCCATGAATCGCAGCACGCCGGGCCTCCCTGTCCATCACCAACTCCCGGAGTTCACCCAAACTCATGTGCATCGAGTTGGTGATGCCATCCAGCCATCTCATCCTCTGTCGTCCCCTTCTCCTCCTGCCTCAAATCCCTCCCAGCGTCAGAGTCTTTTCCAATGAGTCAACTCTTCGAATGAGGTGGCCAAAGTACTGGAGTTTCAGCTTTAGCATCATTCCTTCCAAAGAACACCCAGGACTGATATCCTTTAGAATGGACTGGTTGGATCTCCTTGCAGTCCAAGGGACTCTCAAGAGTCTTCTCCAACACCACAGTTCAAAAGCATCAATTCTTCGGCTCTCGGCTTTCTTCACAGTCCAACTCTCACATCCATACATGACCACTGGAAAAACCATAGCCTTGACTAGACAGACCTTTGTTGGCAAAGTAATGTCTCTGCTTTTCAATATGCTATCTATGTTAGTCATAACTTTCCTTCCAAGGAGTAAGCGTCCTTAATTTCATGGCTGCAATCACCATCAACAGTGATTTTGGAGCCCCCAAAAATAAAGTCTGACACTGTTTCCACTGTTTCCCCATCTATTTCCCATGAAGTGATGGGACTAGATGCCATGATCTTTGTTTTCTGAATGTTGAGCTTTAAGCCAACTTTTTACTCTCCTCTTTCACTTTCATCAAGAGGATTTTTAGTTCCTCTTCACTTTCTGGCATAAGGGTGGTGTCATCTGCATATCTGAGGTTATTGATATTTCTCCCAGCAATCTTGATTCCAGCTTGTGTTTCTTCCAGCCCAGTGTTTCCCATGATGTACTCTGCATATAAGTTAAATAAGCAGGGTGACAATATACAGCCTTGACGTACTCCTTTTCCTATTTGGAACCGGTCTGTTGTTCCATGTCCAGTTCTAACTGTTGCTTCCTGACCCGCATACAGATTTCTCAAGAGGCAGATCAGGTGGTCTGGTATTCCCATCTCTTTCAGAATTTTCCACAGTTTATTGTGATCCACACAGTCAAAGGCTTTGGCATAGTCAATAAAGCAGAAATAGATGTTTTTCTGGAACTCTCTTGCTTTTTCCATGATCCAGCAGATGTTGGCAATTTGATCTCTGGTTCCTCTGCCTTTTCTAAAACCAGCTTGAATATCTGGAGGTTCATGGTTCACATATTGCTGAAGCCTGGCTTGGAGAATTTTGAGCATTACTTTACTAGTGTGTGAGATGAGTGCAATTGTGTGGTAGTTTGAGCATTCTTTGGCATTGCCTTTCTTTGGGATTGGAATGAAAACAGACCTTTTCCAGTCCTGTGACCACTGCTGAGTTTTCCAAATTTGCAGGCATATTGAGTGCAGCACTTTCACAGCATCATCTTTCAGGATTTGAAATAGCTCAACTGGAATTCCATCACCTCCACTAGCTTTGTTCATCGTGATGCTTTCTAAGGTCCACTTGACTTCACATTCCAGAATGTCTGGCTCTAGGTGAGTGATCACACCATCATGATTATCTTGGTCGTGAAGATCTTTTTTGTACAGTTCTTCTGTGTATTCTTGCCACCTCTTCTTAATATCTTCTGCTTCTGTTAGGTCCATACCATTTCTGTCCTTTATCGAGCCCATCTTTGCATGAAACTTTCCCTTGGTATCTCTAATTTTCTTGAAGAGATCTCTAGTCTTTCCCATTGTGTTGTTTTCCTCTATTTCTTTGCATTGATCGCTGAGCAAGGCTTTCTTATCTCTCCTTGCTATTCTTTGGAACTCTGCATTCAGATGCTTATATCTTTCCTTTTCTCCTTTGCTTTTCACTTCTCTTCTTTTCACAGCTATTTGTAAGGCCTCCCCAGACAGCCATTTTGCTCTTCTGCATTTCTCTTCCATGGGGATCGTCTTGATCCCTGTCTCCTGTACAATGTCACGAACCTCCATCCATAGTTCATCAGGCAACTTATCAGATCTAGTCCCTTAAATCTATTTTATTGGACTGTAAATTTTATTAAGACAGACACAGTGGCAGTCTGGCTGATCACCACATTCTGATAGCCTACCAGAGAGCTTGGAATTTCACAGATACTGAACAGATAGCTGTTGAATGAATGAACTATCTTGGCACAGACCTAATGATTTCAAAGAAATATGGGCCAACTTTGTGCTTGGAAAGCTGGTCACAAACAATAATTATTGGAAAGATGGGTGGATGGATAGATGAATGGATGAATGGATTGACAGATGGGTGGATGAGTGGATGGATGCACAGGATCAAAGGTGATAAGAAGAAATGCAGTGAGATTTTTGTTTTGGACAAATCCAGAATAATGGATAATGGGCAAATAAGGCTCTTTCTAGAAAGAGCTTTGGGTGAGTGTATGTGAGAGATATAACCAGGTGTTGAATAGCTCTCCTTAATTTAGGTTTGGGCCATAAGTGAGAAGGGTGGTGAAGGAGCCCTGGGCATTAAGCACTGTGGTCCAGGAAACCCGGGGTCTGCCCATGTGTTTAGTCCACTGCCTGGAGAAGGTGCTTTTCTACTCACACACCTCTTCTTTTATCTCTCCTGGAGCCGTGTCATTTATATAAGGGAAGAATGGGGAGAAAAGGAAATAGCCAAGAAGGAATGCAGGGCTCAACGATGCCAGGAAACCAGCATCCACGCCTGACATGGCAAGGCTGCCACCTCCCTGGTAAAGAACATATGCTCCCAGCAGATTTCTTGACCACAGTGGAGCCAAAGACAGCAAATAAAAACACCAGCACACCCGCACCCTGAGATCTACTGAAACACTGTTGTTTTGTTTCTCTCGCACCCGCTTCTGAATTTAGGGTTCCCTCTGACAGATTGAAGCACGCTGCCTGTGTCGACCCCGAGTGCCAGCCTCTGTTTCCCAACGTGGCTCCTTGCCGCTGAGGGAGGAACCTCCCAGCTTTCCTGCAGAGTCTGGCTCCCTAGACTGGACTTCCTGGGGGTGACAAGCGCTTCTAATACGTCCTTTCGTGATCATTTGAAAGATTACAGTCTCTCTACCCTTTGGATTATCCGCTTCACTTCTCCATTTCTGTTGCTTGTTGGTTTTTCTTGGTTATATAGCTTTTCTGAGGGCCAGAGGAGGTGTTAATTACATAGGAAACCAAAAGTCAAACAAAGCAGCACCTTTGTAAACACAGTAATACAGTAAATACGTACACTGATCCCTGCTGACCTGCACTGAGGGCCTGAGAAACCCTAAGAGCTCTTACGTCTGGAGGAGTCCCATACTCCCATCATAGCAAACATAGTAAATTATAAGTATATCACACCTTAAATAGCATAAATTTGCAGAACAATTAAAGCACTTTTTTTAGTATTCTTTATTGTAAACAATGAGATAACAGTGTCTAAGTGTGCATTTGAAGGATAACTGAAACCTACTTATAATAATCAAAAACATCACTTACCTATTTAGGAATAGCTTTTTTGTTGGTTTTACATTAATTTAAGATTATCATATGCCAGGATCATCTAATCTTGTCATATAGTTCAGGTATTAAATCCTTAACAGGAAAAGACAAAATTTGGAATGCATGTTATGCTTTTATAATTTTGCTTATATATTGGGGCTTATATATTTTGCAGCTCCGAACATTTTCATATATCCTGAGAAAGCTCATGTGACGCAGGTATTGACTCACATAGGAATGTCTCCTCTTTCCATAGCAATTTCAGCAGCCCTCTTACAGGCTGTTGGCTTTCTTAAGAATGTCATCTGACTGTCCTCTGTGTTCAGTCAAGCTGGCTTTTCATTATCCACTCATCTGTTGATGGACTCTTAGGTATATATATATATATATATATATATATATATATATATGTTCAATGGAATACTATTCAACCATTAAAAAGTGAAATTTTGCTGTTTGCGGCAATATGGGCGGATGTCGAGGTTATTATGCCAAGTGAAATAAGTCAGAGAGAGAAAGACAAATCCCGTATGATATCAACTTATATGTGCAGTCTAAAAAATACAACAAACTAGTGAATATAACAAAAAAGAAGCAGACTTACAGATAAAGAGAACACACTAGGGGGTACCGGTGGTGAGGGGAGGGCAACATAGGGGTGGGTAAGTAACATGTACAAACTATTAGGTATAAAATAAGCTTACAAGGAGTATTGTAGAACAGGGAATATAGCCAATATTTTATAGTGAGTGTAAATGGAGAAGAATCTTTACAAATTGTAAATCACTATGTTGTACACCTGTAACTTATAAAATATTGTACAGCAACTATACTTCAGTTAAAAAGCTGGATTTTCAGCCAGCCACTCAAGGTTCCGCACTCCACTGGTCAGGGCATTACTCAGCTTCCAAGGGCTCCAAGCTCTGGCCTGTTCTTGGCTCAGTCAAATCTGATGCTCCAGATTTCAAAAATAGTATGTCAAGTAGGTGGAATATTTTTCCAAGCAGCCAAACCACTGGGGCAAGGGACCTGGGTTCCCTTTTCCAGACTGTGATTCCTTCCAGAAGAATTTCATGCCACCTGCAGAGACAGGATAAAAGTGATAACTATAACCACTTAATATGATTGCTATCTGAACAAAAATACTATGGAATTTCATGTACAGTACTCTATTAGAACTCAGATCTGAGCTCACTTTTTATATTCAAAGCTAAAAAATACAAGCAGTGTTGAATCCTTGGCAGCAACAGTAGAAGCCTGTAGGCAAACCAAATAAGTATTGCTGTGACTGGTCTTATCTATGGTGATGCTTAAGTTACAAGAAGTCTGGTTTAAGAAAACCTCTCATCTTTAACCTACCTGCCCCCGCCCCCCCCCCCCCCCCCCCCCGCCACATCTGCCAACACACACACTACCAGCTTCACCAGGGCAGAGACGGTCTTATAGTTTGAGGAGCTGTATTGAGTAGAAATCCCCAAGGACAATATAAGCAATAATCATTAAAACTCAATAATTGAATGCTTACCAAATCCCTGGTTCTGTTATCAGAATGCTTTTACCTTATCCCACAGTCAAATGTTTAGGCAAGTGTTTGTAGAGAGCTAATGATTCCCTGCTTAAGGAGGAGGACCTGAGGCTTTGAGAGGTTAAGTCCAAGGCCACTGTGGACAGAGTGCGAATATTCACACCTTTGTCTGCTGTAAAGTCTGTGCTTTGGGGGACATTCAAAGAAACTAAATGAGTTTGAGGGATAGTGTATGGATCTTGAAAGCAGTGATGGAGCAGAAGTTGGCCTTTTCTTTTTTTTTAATTTATTTATTCATTCTTGGCTGTGCTGGGTCTGCCCTGCTGAGCGCAGGCTCTCTCCAGCTGTGGCAAGCTGGGGCTGCTCTTCGTTGAGGTGCACGGTCTCTCACTGTGGGGGCTTCTCTTGTTGCAGAGCACGGTTCTAAGGGTCCCCGGGCTTCAGTCGTCGTGACTCTCGGGCTCCGTGGTTGCGGCTGGTGGGCTTAAGAGTTGTGGCACACAGGCTGAGCTGCTGTGCGGTATGTGGACCCACGTTCCCTGCACTGACAGGCAGATTCTTAACCATTGGACCATCGGGGTTCCCTCGTCTCTCCTTCTTTCCTTGCTTCCTCCCTGCTACTTTCTTCCTCCACAAACACTTAGTAGATACTCTGCTAAGTTGCTGTAACCTGATCCTGTTCTCAAGTCACTCACACCCCGGGAGAGGGTGTGGCCACACAGTGCATCCTTGCGGCACCACCGGCCAAGGATCGCCACAGCGCTGTGTGCTGGACTGCCGTAGCACAGGGGCCAGAGCAACCAGGGGAGTGAGCAGGGCAAGTCTCCCAACACAGAAAGAAACAGTTTGTGTGTCAGGATCCAAAAACAGGAACACACACATCTATTCAAGGGGTGACGGCGTAATTCGGTCAGACCAATTGGATTGACGGAATCATCATGGAAAATGGATATGAGGCTAAGTGGAAAGATGATTAGATTCATGCTGGGAAGACCTTTGGAGGCTGTTGAAGGCAAAGACCCCTATATAGGCAGGGCCTTATGTTAAGCCAGATAGTCACAGAGATGAAGGAAGGGTTGGATTGAAGAGACATTTCAACTGAAAAATCCACAGGACGTGGAGACATTTAAAAAGGGAGAGAGCAGGAATGGGGGTATTGTTTACCAGCAAAAGGACAAAGAGGTGGCTTGAGGAGGTGGTCTGGAGTCAGTGTGGGGCGTGTGGAGTCTGAGATGCCCACAGGACATCCAGGTGGAGAGGTATATTTTTTAAACTATGCATTGTTGTGGTTCCCTGCCTCCCACCCCAATCTACAAATAGAACTTGAATCCTCCTTAAAGAACTGAAGTTGCCAGTAAAAATAATGTTGGAATTAGTGTGTCTTGACTCTGGCCAGAGTAGAACCCCTGTGGCAAAGCCCAGAATATCGAAAGCAAATGGTGTTTTTGGCGGTATGGGACAGGCACCCAGCTGCTAAGTAGGGGTTTTGGCCTGGGGAGGGGGCAGGGAAAAAAGAAGGTGGGGGAGGGTGGAGAAAAGGGGGGCAGGAGAATTATCTCTAAGAAGAAATCACTTTTGTTTTTAATTTTACACACATGGGGCTCATAATACTGTAATTCTTGCAAGAACAGGGTTTAGCGATGGAGAGAGATGGAGAGGACGCATGAGCCTCCCTGCATGACGGGGGCACTGTTGCTCGCTGCTAAGCAGATTCCGGTGCTCACAAGAATGTATTTGGGGTGAAGGGCAAGGAGAAAGTGATTCCCAAGCCTTCCATGGCTTTCTTTATGCTTTCCTAAATGTGCCGTCCACCTCTCAACTCTGATCGGCCCAGGGCATACCTGTGAGGTTGTGGATCTGCCGTAGTTTCAAGTAGGCTGTACACCGTTGCCTCTTGTGTCTTACTTTTACCCACTTGCCTACTTACTTTGAAAGCAGCATCGAAGTGAGCCAGGACCCTCTGCAGTCTCTCTGATTCTGAGAGCCTCACCTCCCTCCTTGTATTAATTTGGGAATGTTTCATTTCTGCAGAAGTGATGCTGTGATCTTTGCTTTTCTATGCACGCCTTTCATCTGACACTCACAATGTGCAGTACAGATGTTCCCCTGCCAAACCCTGGTGCCCCCTAATTTGCCTTGAGATCCCTGGCAAGTTACAGCCCCTTTCAGCAATACCACCACTTTACCTGCGACGAAATACACAAACAAGATACCCTGGGGGCAGGGTGTCCCTCTCTACACCGCCTTCCACTTCTCTGCCCATCACAGCCTGCTCATATTCTTCCTTCTCTGCTCAGTCTATATAAGTCCAACTCATCAATTCATTCCCATTTGTTAAGTCAGTATGTCTATATGGAGTGATGTATTGAGGACTATATCACCAGGGACATAGCAATGAGCAAAGCGCATTTAGTCCCTGCCTCTCAGACCTCGCATTATAGTCAGGGATGACAGAAAAGAGGGCAGGACCTTGCAGTGTGCTATGTAGACACCAAAATGGAGGTGAGCACTGGCTGCCGTGGGAATGCGGAACAGGGCCGCTCCTCGCTCTGGTGAGGCGGCGTGCCTCCTGTGTGCTTGCTGCGATTTGGATCCTGAATCAGCTGTTCACAAGCTGTGTGACTTTGGGTGAGTTACTTAACACCTCTCTGCGCTGGAAACATGATACTGAGTTAGAAACCTAGTAAAGGAGCTAGGACGCTTTTGGTGTTTAGTCACTGAGTCCTGTCTGACTCTGTTGTGACCCAGTGGATTATAGTTTGCCAGGCTCCTCTGTCCATGGGATTTCCCATACAAGATTAAATGGGTTGGGTTGCCATTTAATCTTTCTGACCCAGGGACCAAACCCGTGTCTCCTAAATTGTCACATGGACTCTTCACCACTGAGCCACCTGGGAGGCCCAGCCAGCTCATAGAAATGCTGAAAAGGCACATATTCACGCGTGCGTTCATTCATCCCTTTACTCACTGCCATGCAGTACATTCATCGAGCTCCACCCTGTGTCAGGCAGTGTTCTTGGAGGTGTGTAGAGGAGTGCCCAGGTCTTAGAACATCAGCACTTTTACAGAGTTCATCACTTTATATCATCCTTTTTCTTCTGCCTGGACTATATATGGGAAAATCTAAAAGTGATATTAATAATTCTCTTTTGCGGCTTGTTGAAGCAGCAACCAAACGAACTTTCCTGGAGGTGAGGGAAAGCCCAGGCAGTGAGGAGGTCGTCTCGTAAGCTGCACTGCTTGTTGAAGCAGCAACCAAGTGAACTTTCCTGGAGGTGAGGAAAAGCGCGGGCAGTGAGGAAGTAGTTAAGCTGCACCCAACTTACACTTTGGAGAGGATCATCTCCCCCGCAGCTCCAGGCTGCCACCCATTGGTCCAGGTCCCCAGGAGTCGCCCTCTCTCACCATCACCTCCCTTCTCACCCCCATCTTGAATTTATGTCTGCTCAGCATGGTGAGATACATAAGAATGCACTCTCATCCTCTGTTGCTGTCAGAAATAGTCTAAAACCCAAGTCAGGTGCCTTGGAAATTTTACAAGTGCCCACTGCTGCTGAATACTTGAAATTCTTAGAAATAAAATGCACAGCTCCCAGAAGCTTTTCCTCAGGGAGAACTTGGCCTTCTCATGCACGTGTCCAGCCACAGCTGTTTCACATGGAGTGAGGAGACTCTATGAACTGCTGACCCAGCTGAAACCTTAGTGTGACCCAGTGACTCAACTCCAAACCATGGAGGAGTCCTTCCCTCGCTGTGATGGACAGGACTGCCTCTCCGGAAAAGATAAGCTTGTGCAGTAGGGAGCTAAGGAAGTGATGCTTACTGGCTGTGGTTGAAGGAGGCTGCAAAAAGTAGCCTCCTTCCAGAACACACAGCTGGACTCTTCAGTACATCAAACTGAAAAACTGTTACAGCACCAGTGCTTTGACCTGTTCTCTTCCCAGTTGGTAACTTTCCTTTCTTTCAGATTCAAATAGCATAGTATTCTTTACCATAAAGTACAGAATTCAGTTTTAGGACTGTTGTGCTGCCATCACAAGGATCTAATTCCAGAGCATGTCCATCACCTCGAAGAGAAGCCCACCGCCCATTAGCAGTCACTTCCCCTGTTCCTCTCTCCAGAACCCTGGTAACCACTCATTTACTTTTTATCCCCATGGATTTTCCTTTGGAGGGCATTTTATATACATGGAATCGTGTAGTAATTGACTATGTGGAATCGTGTAGTAGTCTGACTTCTGTTACCTAGCATGTTTCCAAGATTCATTTATGCTGTAGCCGATGACTACTACATTCCTTTTTTATGGCTAAATAATATTCCACTGTATGTCTACCATATTTTGTTCTTCCATTCATCATTGAATGGGCATTTGGTTGTTTCTAGCTTTTGGCTCCTAATAATGAACATTTTTGTTTAAGGTTTTGTGTGGATGTATGTTTTCCCTTGTCATTAGTTTATATCTGGGTGTGAGGTTACTAGGTCATATGGTAATTCTGTATTTAATGTTTTGAGGAACTGCCCGAGTATTTTCCACAGTAGCTGTGCCACTTATACCCATACCAACAATGCACGAGGGCTCTGGTCTCTCCATATCCTTGCCAACATTTATTATGGAGATGTATGTATATATGCACATATGGGCTTATCTGGTGGCTCAGATGGTAAAGAATTCACCTGAAGTGCAGGAGACCTGGGTTCAGTCCCTGGGTTGGGAAGATCCCCTGGAGGAGAGCATGGCAATCCACTCCAGTATTCTTGCCTGGAGGATCCCCATGGACAGAGGATCCTGGCAGGCTACAGTCCATGGGTTTGAAAAGAGTCGGACATGACTGAGAGCACAGCACAGCTTATAGATACACCTGTATCTCCGTTATAGTGCCTACTCGATGGGAAATGGTGCTGTTTCTTATGTGTATTAATTTGGTCACTCTAGGCTTTTTCTGCTTCTCTCTACCAGTCACTCTTATCACCATAGTTCCCTCCCAAGTAGGATCCAGAATTTTTCCTAAAATTCTGAAAGATGGTGGACAATTTTTAGTATCTTGTATGTCTCATAGTTGTATCATTCTTTCTGTTAACTTGGCCTGAGTCTGCCTCATCCCAATCTTGAGCTCCCAGTTCACATGTCCTCCAAAGATCCAGAACTCTTTTCCTCACATTCTTTGCTCAATTTAAGGCCTGAATTTCATAAGACAGAGATAGCTACTCCCTCTTAAACCAGCCACCCTTCCTGCCCAGGCAGTGGAGAGAGAAGAGCAGGAGCTCATGGTTTTCATTTGTAACCTCTTGCTTCTCTTTATTTCTAAACCAAGAGACTGATGATTTGTTCACAAAGCTTGGTTTGGAAGAATTGAAATGTAAAGCATAGTCACATTTGACTTGGTATTCAAGAATTTGTGATCTCTTGGAAATAGCTGGTGTAAAGTGTCTTCAAAAGAGATTAATATGCATGTTATCAAGTTAGACTAAACCAAATTAAGGCAGCAGAGTATTTTCATCTATTTTAGTGATGTGTTGGAATTATGACTTATAAATAGTCCTCCTTATTAGAGTAAGTCCTGAAGGATCTCCAGCAAAGATTGAAATCGCCAGTTCCTGGGGTACGCTTGTGGACTATCTGTGCATATTTTGTAATTCAGACTTTTCCAGCAGATTTACGCTGCCATGTGTCTCAGCCAGCCCAAGTTAATGAGGCTTTAGAGTATGACCCGTGCGTCTGACTCTGAAGAAGATCAAAACAGTGGAGTGCAAAGCAAAACAGACTTTGGTTTGAATTCCAACTCAGCTCTAGCTGTACGACCTCTGGCAAGGATTCATTTTTCCCTAGAATAAAATGAGGTTCTGCTATGTTGGTCACAGGGCTGTTTTGAGAAGTAGATGAGACTACTTACGTAAAGTGTCAAGGACAGTCACATAAATAGTAGACGTTCAAGAAAGGGAACCCATTGGTGGTTAGTAGTACAGTAGATGCATCTTAGACACTTAGGAGTCCTTTTTAGTTTTGTTTTGTGGACAATGAACCATGATGTTCAAGGAACCCCGTGGTGAGTCCTGCTTGTAAATGGGACGAATCACTTCTAGTTTTATCTGGTTTTGTGTACATTTTATTTTGGATAGCAGGATTTCTGACCATGGGACACACTTGTCTAGAGCCTGAAGCCTCCGTCTCCTGCCTCTGTTTGAAAAATGTCACAGTTTCTAAGGCTGGCAGATGCTGGTGTGGCAGACAAACAGTACCTTCCCTCGATGTGACTGGGCTGCGTGTGCAGTTTCAGGGTCTCTGGATTCAAGGAGGTACTGGTTCCTGGGAGAAAAAGACTGATCTCACTAATCTTATTCTCCATCGTGCTTTGAAAGGGAAATCTCGCAAAAGCCTTTATGTTAAAATGAAAACAGAAGTGCTCCAATCATAACAAGGATCTCAATTCTAACCCCGGGAGAGCTGATGGGCACTGAATTTGATAGAGGGAAACTTTTTAGCACATCTGTCTTTGATAACTTCTAATGCCGAGAGTGGGGCCTTTGAAATTAGTTGGTCACTCCAGTCTTTTTAATAATGCCACTGAGAACTTTTCGTTGTGTAGTAAAGTCCTGACTCGTGCTGACTTTGAGGACTGAATTAATTTTTCATGAGTTTATAGTGCTTCAGGCTACCACTCCAGCCTCTCCTAGTTTCTGAGAATTTTTCCATGTGTAGGGTGATTTGTTTTAACCGTCTCCGTATGAAGGTATTTGAGGAGCTCTATTTTCTCTTTGGTCATCATGTGGAGAGTGATTCTGCTGCTGCTGCTGCTGCTGCTGCTAAGTCGCTTCAGTCATGTCCGACTCTGTGGGACCCCATAGACAGCAGCCCACCAGGCTCCCCCGTCCCAGGGATTCTCCAGGCAAGAACACTGGAGTGGGTTGCCATTCCCTTCTCCAATGCATGACAGTGAAAAGTGAAAGTGAAGTCGCTCAGTCGTGTCCGACTCTCAGCAACCCCATGGACTACAGCCTACCAGGCTCCTCCATCCATGGGATTTTCCAGGCAAGAGTACTGGAGTGGGGTGCCATTGCCTTCTCCGAGAGTGATTCTAGAGAGACTGAAAATTCTCCAAGGGGCCCTGTGAGCTAGCCTGTCCCACTTTGCGACTGCTATTCTTCCTTCAGCTTCCTTTGCCTTGTGTTCCCCCTCACCACGCTGTGTACGAGCAACATACACACAGACACTCAACCAAGAAGGCAAGGAGGGGAGCAAGCTTCCCTCTCGGGAGAGAAGTGCCTTCTTCAGCGCTGCAAGATTTGAATGAGGAATCAGATCTATACCTTATTTTTTTCCCTCTTCCTCCTGGACAGGGGTCTTGGAATTCTCTGTGGGCCCACTTGGGTTCCTAAGAGGATCTACCTTCTATTCTGCTTGCTGGAAATGCAGATTTTGCCTAATGGAAGGAGGAAGTACTGACCCCACTGTTAGCATGTCTTAGAAAGCAAGCTCAGCCCCGTTTCTTTTTTTTTCCTGTAATCTTGAATCCCTGTGTTACATATCACATTAAAATTTTTTTAATTGGAGTGTAATTGCTTTACAATGTTGTGTTAGTTCCCCATCTTCTTAAGCATCTCCTGAATACTCTAATCCACACAGATTACCCCATTCTCTGAACTGCAATGGGAACCATACAATTTGTGAGACGTTGGGTATAGCATTTAATCATCTAAAGTCACTTATATACATGGCAAGAAAAAAAAGAAAAAACACCTTTTAGCCTGCTCTTCTTCCCCATATGTTAGATTGTAAGTGCAAGAATTGAAAAGTGTCTGACCTTTACTGTTATAGAAAGCGATGGAAAGAGGGAGTGAGGGAGAAAGGAAAGAAAAAAGGGCAGATGCTGTCCTCTGGTGTCAAAGGCTTTGTCTAAGTGTTGAGGCCACTTAGGTGGAAGGGAGAAGGGAAGCTCTGCAAACCCTTCTCTGCTGTCCTCCTGAGTCTAGGCAGATGCCACCCCTGTGTGTCCCTGCTGAATCTCGTCCTTGGCTTCCTCCAGCGCTGTTCTTACCGAGTTGTGACTGTCTGTGTGCATGCCTGTCGCCCACTCCACTGTGTGCCCTGAGAATAGGGAACTTGCTCTGGATCTATGTCTTGCTTACAGACCTATGCCCAGTGCTTTGCACGCAGCCTATACATGGCCTATACATGGCTCAGCAAATGCAAATTTCTCAAAGGAAATGATACTGAAAAATAGTACGTACATACCCAAGATATTCAGAACAGATTCAGAGAATAATACCGTACTTCTGTAATTCAGTTCGGGCATAATGCTATCAGGAATCATGGAAAGAGTAACGAATATGAAATATTGGTTCAGGAAAGAAATTCTGGGCAACTGAAGGTTTTGCAACCCTCTTTGTGTCGTATTGACAGTACACCTATTAATCACCACCGCCATCAGTTTATCAGCCTCACATTAAGGCATCGATCATCATTTGCAAAGGTGGAAAGTCAGAGAAAAGAGCTTGCCTGTAAGACACATTCTCATTCTCTGAAGGTGGCTAGTCAGCAAGTGATGCCTATTGGTGGGATTCTTCAGGTCACAGTGTATGCACAAGACCTCCTTTTTCTCTTTATTAAGGGATAATTGATTCAGGTCAGAAGTTTTGGGGAGTCCTGGGAGATTTTTAATCCAGTGCCATCATGCAAAGTTTGCTACATCAATAAGACAGTTCCATGGGGGATGGAGGAGTAATTGAGATGCCTCACCAGCTGGAATCCAGATGAAGATACATTTGGAAGCTTAATCACAATCATGTTCTACACTAAGTATTCATCCGTCCGTCTCCCAAAGAAGACAGGAAATTAAGTTGTCAAGGGCGGGGGGGATGAGGTTCAGCTGAAAGAAGAAAGCCTCACCTCAGCCTTAATCTCTAAATATGCAAGACTGTCTTAGGTAGTTGAAGCAAAGGCCTCTGCTTTCCAGTTTTATTTCCTGAGAAATATTTGAGCTGTTTATTCACAATTTATTAGCTCTGCAGTTACCAAAATGGACTGCTCAGAGAGCTCAGCCTCCTCACTGTGGGATAAATACAGATGAGCAATGCCATCTCAATAGAAAAATGCTTTATTGAGCCAATATAGAAAAGCATTAAAGTTGTGTAAACATGCAGGAAAGAGCAGGGGAATTCCTAAACGGAGCTGAAGGGCTATGATTATATATGCCTTGATGCACTGTGTCCTGGAAGTTAAACGAAACCCTGGATGTAGTCAGAAAGCATTATGTTACTTGTTGTGGGTTTTCTTTCATTTCTTTTTTGTTTTTGTTTTTGTTTTTTTTTTAATTCCCAAGTTAAACTTTTTATGATGCCTTCAAGGCAACTACATTTCATTTCAAAGGGTGGTTTGAAAAATGTATGTTTCTGCCATAAATTAGATGATGGTTTCTTTTCAAATTCTGGCCCAACAGTGCAGAGCAAACATCGGCTTTTTTTAAAAAGGGACAGTGTGAAGCTCAGTGTCCTGTTGTCGTTTTAAAAGGCTGCATGAGACAGGGGTCCAGGACTGCAGTGGAAAAGCCCCACTGGAATTAGTTGTATAAGGAATGGATTAATAAGTAGCTCACATGTTGAGTCTTTGGTGGGAGACAACCCAGATGCAGATGGCTTCCCCTGTGACTCAGCGGTAAAGAATCCACCTGCAACGCAGGAGATGTGGGTTTGATCCCTGGGTCCGGAAGATCCCCTGGAGGAGGACGTGGCAACCTACTCCAGTATTCTTGGACAGAAGAGCCTGGTGAGCTGCAGTCCATGGGCTCCCAAAGTGTCAGACTGAGCAGCTTGGCACGCACGCATGCACCCCAGATGCAGGAGGTTGTCATGCCTCTCTGGCTCTCTTGCTGCTTTGTCCTACTTAGAGCTGCTACTGCTATTGCTAAGTCACTTCAGTCATGTCCGACTCTGTGCGACCCCATAGATGGCAGCCCACCAGGCTCTGCCATCCCTGGGATTCTCCAGGCAAGAACACTGGAGTGGGTTGCCATTTCCTTCTCCAATGCATGAAAGTGAAAAGTGAAAGTGAAGTCGCTCAGTCGTGCCAGACCCTTAGTGACCCCATGGACTGCAGCCTTCCAGGCTCCTCCGTCCATGGGATTTTCCAGGCAAGAGTACTGAAATGGGGTGCCATTGCCTTCTCCGAGCATTGGCCCTTAATTGGGTCTTAGGTGGCTGTAACACGTCTTAGTCATCATATCTTTTTCTAAACATTTTAAAATTTGTATTTTTTTTTTAAACTTTGTATTTTTATATTGGAGTATAGCTGATTACTAGCGTGTGAGATGAGTGCAATTGTGCGGTAGTTTGAGCATTCTTTGGCATTGCCTTTCTTTGGGGTTGGAATGAAAACTGACCTTTTCCAGTCCTGTGGCCACTGCTGAGTTTTCCAAATTTGCGGGCATATTGAGTGCAGCACTTTCACAGCATCATCTTTCAGGATTTGAAATAGCTCAACTGGAATTCCATCACCTCCACTAGCTTTGTTCGTAGTGATGCTTTCTAAGGCCCACTTGACTTCACATTCCAGAGATCAAATTGCCAACATCCGCTGGATCATGGAAAAAGCAATAGAATTCCAGAAAAACATCTATTTCTGCTTTATTGACTATGCCAAAGCCTTTGACTGTGTGGATCACAATAAACTGTGGAAAATTCTGAAAGAGATGGGAATACCAGACCACCTGATCTACCGCTTGAGAAATTTGTATGCAGGTCAGAAAGCAACAGTTAGAACTGGACATGGAACAACAGACTGGTTCCAAATAGGAAAAGGAGTATGTTAAGGCTGTATATTGTCACCCTGCTTATTTAACGTATATACAGAGTACATCATGAGAAATGCTGGACTGGAAGAAACACAAGCTGGAATCAAGATTGCCAGGAGAAATATCAATAACCTCAGATATGCAGATGACACCACCCTTATGGCAGAAAGTGAAGAAGAACTCAAAAGCCTCTTGATGAAAGTGAAAGTGGAGAGTAAAAAGTTGGCTTAAAGCTCAACATTCAGAAAACGAAGATCATGGCATCCGGTCCCATCACTTCATGGGAAATAGATGGGGAAACAGTGGAAACAGTGTCAGACTTTATTTTTTGGGGCTCCAAAATCACTGTTGATGGTGATTGCAGCCATGAAATTAAAAGACGCTTACTCCTTGGAAGGAAAGTTATGACCAACATAGATAGCATATTGAAAAGCAGAGACATTACTTTGCCAACAAAGGTTCGTCTAGTCAAGGCTATGGTTTTTCCAGTGGTCATGTACGGATGTGAGAGTTGGACTGTGAAGAAGGCTGAGCACCGAAGAATTGATGCTTTTGAACTGTGGTGTTGGAGAAGACTCTTGAGAGTCCCTTGGACTGCAAGGAGATCCAACCAGTCCATTCTGAAGGAGATCAGCCCTGGGATTTCTTTGGAAGGAATGATGCTAAAGCTGAAACTCCAGTACTTTGGCACCTCATGCAAAGAGTTGACTTATTGGTAAAGACTCTGATGCTGGGAGGGATTTGGGGCAGGAGGAGAAGGGGACGACAGAGGATAAGATGGCTGGATGGCATCACCAACTCAATGGACGTGAGTCTGGGTGAACTCCAGGAGTTGGTGATGGACAGGGAGGCCTGGCATGCTGTGATTCATGGGGTCGCAAAGAGTCAGACAGGAGTGAGCGACTGAACTGAACTGATAGCTGATTAACAGTGTTGTGGTCCTTTCAGTGGACAGAAAAGGGACTCAGCCATACATTTACGTGTGTCCATTCTCCCCCAAACTCCCCTCCCATCCAGGCTGCCACATAACATTGAGCAGGGTTCCCTGTGCTGCACAGTAAGACCTTGATGGTTGTCCGTTTTAAACATGGCAGTGTGTACACATCGATCCCAAACTCCCTAACATTCTCTTCCCCCAGTTCTTCCCCCCTGGCAAGCATAAGTTCATTCAGTCTGTGAGTCTGTTTCTTATTTTGTAAATAAGTTCATGTGTATCCTTTCTTTTTAGATTCTATTTATAAGGGATGTCATGATATTTCTTCTTCTCTGACTTACTTCACTCAGCATGACAGTCTCTAGGTCCATCCATATTCAGCCGTCGTATCTTGATGCTTCAATCTCTAGAGGAAGAAGGGGTATAGGTCTTTCTCTTGGGAAGAAGTAAATGTCCTGGAAGCCCAACAGTAGACTCACTCTCACTTGAAATCTGCCGAGGCCAGCCCATCGGTGACTATTTTAAAGCCCCCTTTGCTTGGAGGTGGTGGTGGGACAGCATCCATCCTCTTGGTACCCTCTGTGATGTAACCCATGACATCACCACGGAAAGAACACACACTGTGGAGACAGACAGTCGTGCGTTTGAATCCAATTTCCATCCCTATAGAGCTGACCTTGGTGAGTCACTTATCTTCAGTGAGCATCACTGCCCCTTGAGTGCGAGGTGAATGCACATCATCCATAGAGAACTTGGGAGAAGAGAGTGTAGAGCACAGCGCAGGGCAGACACTGCTCAGCCATAATTCCCCTTTCAAACGCGCTTTTCCATCAAGTGGCTCTTCCACTTATGCTTTCTTTTTCTGAGGTACGGCTCTCCATCTTGTAGTCCTATCTTTAGTATGTATAGGGCGTAAAGGATAATTTGACTGTATTTGCATATGGCTGTATTAGAATGATTGTATCATATGTGTATATAGATAATATATTTATATATGTGATATACATACATCCACGTTCAATCAGCTGTTACATTCTGAGATATATCGGATGTACCACCTTGTTCCAAGCAGTCCAGGGTTTCCTGGTTTAGCGCTACTTGAAGTCTGGTCCACAGATGTGTACCAGTTGGCAAACTGGGTTACTAGTCGGGAATAGGATGCGTACAGAAATGAAGCCTAAGCATTTAGACATATTTACAAGAATTTGACACTGCTGAGCCCTCTGTGCCCATGTTTATTTTTCTAATACTCCATTTTTATTGTAGTCTGGAAAAGTTTGGGTGTGTGATAGATTGCAAAAACCAAACCAAAACAAAACAAATGGTTCCCCTTCACAGAAGCGCTGGAGAAACTTGCTAGGACAGACACGAGCTCCTTTTTGCCTTCCAGGGGCTAAGGTTTATTTGGAGTGAGAAGAGACGATTACACAAAGTTGTTTAACAAGAGTGTAAACACAATAGTGAAAAACAGTGTCATAAGGCCATCATAAATGACCCAGTGCCATATCAGTGACTGGGAGAGCACTTGCCCCCAAAGCCCACAGGAGGATGAGGTCACGGTGCGGCAGCGGTCTGAAAACTCTTCTTCCCTGAGCAGGCGGATCTGTCGTGACTTCCTCTGCATCCCGGGCCTCCGGTCAGGGTCTGCTGTGTCCCTCTCACCTGGCGGCCTGATGGCTTAATTTCCCGGTGAGCGAGGGCCTGTGAATGAAGCCAGACAGAGTTATGTGTCAGCCTGCAGCGCAAATGCACAGACTGTCCCTCTCCGTTATCCCTGACGGGGCTTTGATGTGCACGTAGAACATGTCGGATTACACGGGACCTCCTCATGTCATGCGTCGCATCAGTGCTGGGGCTCCATCCTGACATTTTAATTAGCACGGCAGAGGTAAAAGGTGTATTGTTTTTCCATTTCAAGGCCAAGACACTAACCACTGAGAACTGTTTGGTTATGCCCAAGCCTGAATGTGGTCTTCTCTCTAACAAACACAGCCGGTACCCCCTGGGACGACGGCCGTAATGTCAGCTCGTGAAAAGAGCCGTGGCCGGGAGGTATAAGCCTCACTAGATTCTCGTTCACGGGAACAACTTGTGTGAGTGCGCTGCCCCCGGCGACCTCATCTTCAGCAACATACATGCTCATCACTTATTGACTTTGCAGGTTTCATATTCCTAAAACGTGCCTGCGTGTGCGTGCTCAGTCATGTCCAACTCTTTGCGATGTCATGGACTGTAACCTACCAGGCTCTTCTATCCATGGGATTTCCCAGGCAGGAATACTGGAGTGGGTTACCATTTCCTTCTCCACAGGATCTTCCCAACCCAGGGATCAAATCCACATCTCCTCCATCTCCTACATTACAGGCAGATTATTTACCACTGAGCCACTGGGGAAGCCTACTGACGCTCTTATGCATCTCACAGGAGCGTTCGTTGCTGAAATGAAGGCATGTCCATGGCCCTGTTCAGATGCCATGGCTGCTATGAAAGGGCGAGACAGGCTAAGAGGGCGAGGGGGCCGGAGGAGATGCCATTATATGCTTTGGCTATTAGGAACCCTCAGCCAGTTAGCAGCATCGTAGAGCACAGCTGGAAACAACTGAGAATTCCTTGCTTTGCTTGTAACCGCCACAAGCAGGTGTGGCTCTCGGGTGTAAGGGTATATTCCACCCAGAAAAGCTCCTAGGCATGGCCTCAGCCCTTCACCGTTTGTGAGCGTGGCCCTGAGTAATGGGAAACCACACTTTTCTCCCTGCTCCTGGATGAAGGTCGCGCAGCTCAAGACTGAGTGAAACCTCTGCATGTCAATAAGCCACATTCACTCTGACATCTAGACTCTTGTGTAATTAAGACCTCAGGTCTGGCGCTTGGTGTATCAGTGTGTGTCAATTCTCATTTACATAAGACTTTGGTTTTTCCTACATCTCTACACAAATGCCACCAGAAAAAACACTGCTATTAACAATGAAAGGGCTGAGGATAGAGTTACATAGCCCAGTGTGCCTCTAATCCCCACTTAACATTTGCCTTAAAAAGAACGTTGCCAAATTTGGAAATTAAACACTGTGTGTTTCGATGTCCTTTATGGAGGGAGAGGGTTAAGTAGACTTTCCGCTGCTTTGTTTTGAGCCTGAAAAACATCCGATTTCACTGTCGATTTTTCATCTGTGAAGTGAACTCTGCTGCTTACGGAAGGGAGGGGTCTTCATCTCTCTTTCAGAAAACAGCAGGCTCGTCTCACCTGCCTGTGGCTGGACTTTCAAAACCAAGCTAGCTAGACTCAAAGATCCTGTGGGTGTGCTGATGTAGTCAAGTTCATTCAGACCTAAGGCTGTTGGGTGTAACTGGATCCTACAAAGGAGCAAAGCAACTTCTGGGGCTGCTGGAAGCCATCCTTCGTCTCCCACCCCAACTCCTGGGAGGAGCTTCCTCCAGGGCAAGGAGCCGTGGGGATCCAACACTTGGCATGCCTCGCCTTCTTCCAGCATTAATGGCTACAAGGCAGAAGTGTTTATTTCTGCAACTCACATGAGGAAAGCCATGTCCAAGAGAAGTTATGGGACTTTCACAAGACTACACATGTAGTTGGGATTATAAGACACGAGAAATAGTACACTGTCTACAGTTCTTTATTTTCACATCGATAAATTGTGCTCTTCTGTAAAGTTAGAGGAAATAAGTCTAATAAAATGGCACAGAGAAAAGAGATCCTGGCATTTATATAATAGGATTCCAGGCGCTAAGGTACATGTTTCAATAGGAAGCCAAAAAAGGATGGAAAATTGAGGCGTGCCTTCAAGGAACCTTCCATTCCAGCTCTACCACATACCTACTGTGTGATCTTGGACAAATTACTACACGTCTCTGGACCGTGGATGCCTCATCTTGGAAGTAGATCAGTATGGTGCTGCCTTTGCAGTGTTGCTATGAGGATTAAAAGAACTAATTCTTATAAAGTACTCAGAAGAGTAACTGACATAGTTTTCTTTGTTGCTGTTCAGTCCTTACGTCATGTCTGCCTCTTTGTGACCCCGTGGACTGCAGCATGCCAGGCTCCTCTGTCCTCCACTGTCTCCCAGAGTTTGCTCAAGTTCATGTCCATTGAGTCGCTGATGTTATATAACCATCTCATCCTCTGCTGCTGCCTTCTCTTTTTGCCTTCAGTCTTTCCCAGCTTCAGGGTCTTTTCCTATGAGCCTGCTTTTTCACATCAGGTAGTCAAAGTGTTGCAGCGTCAGCCTTCAATTAATGTTACCTCTGTATTGCTAGTAACTACAGCACAGCCATTGCGCTTATCCAGATGGCTCCCTTGTTACTGGGTTGACTCCACTATTGCAGGCTCTCCCTATCTGTCCTCAGTGTCTGTCCGATCTTAGGAGTCCTAGGCAGTCCTGGAAAGTATCCAGGAATCTGGGTCCGTGCTTCTCAACCTGGGTTCATATAACGATCATCCTGGGGACCTTTGAACAATACCAAGGCTTGAATCCCATGCCTGGAGATGATTTAATTGATCTGCAGCCCAGCTGGATATCAAGAATTTCTAAAGTTCTCCAGGTGATGTTAATGTTAAGAACCACTAGGCCAGTGGAAGGCCTCGTTAATTTTGACAGTGAAAAAGCTCCCAGGGATATGAATGGTATAAGCTATTGTTTCCTAATATAGCATTTACAGGGGAAGGGGGAAGCAGGGAGGGTGTTATGTGAGATCCTATTAGATAGTTTAGATTATTGGTGTGTTAACAGTTCTACAACTTTTTTTTTTTTTTTTTAATTTTCACTTTTTGGTCACACCATATGACATGCTGGATCTTAGTTCCCCAACCAGGGATTGAACCTGCACCCCCTACATTGGAATTGCTGAGTCTTAACCACTGGACACCCAGGGAAGTCCCGTCCTCCAACTATTTTAGTGCAAATTAGAAAAAAAGTATAACTAGCATTAGCAACCCTGTGATTTCATAGGTAGTATTCTTTAGGCTAAAATTTCTTTTAAAAACAGGAATATATATCAATTCACATTGAATAAAATATCAAGTTAATATTTACACACTGATGGTAAAAAATGTGACTTTGATACATAAATGACTAAAGCGTGGGGAATGTATGAAACAAATGTGATTATAATTCTGAGTCAATTTGATACTTTGAAAGAATAAAATTATTTTATTCAGTAATTGTACAAATTTCTTCCCTGGTGGCTCAAACAGTAATGTGTCTGCCTACAATGAGGGAGACCCAGGTTCAATTCCTGGGTCGGGAAGATCCCTTGGAGAAGGAAATGGCAACCCGCTCCAGTATTCTTGCCTGGAAAATCCCACGGATGGAGGAACCTGGTGGACTACAGTCCACGGGGTCACAAAGAGTCGGATGTGACTGAGCGACTTCACTTTCACTTTCAGCATTTGAAAAAATAAAGTAGATTAATGAAATCCAGTGACACATAACTAATCTAAGGACACAAAGTTCTTACTTTCTGGTAATTTACTTTCAGGGCACAATCCAGGATAAAAATGTTATTCCATATTTACTCAGAACTGCAATTATAATTACTTTATATATTGACATGGTTAATGGTAATGACATCCTGTGTTTGAATAATGCTTTGCTGTTTACAGAGCACGTGCACTTATATTATTAATTGGGCTTCCTAATAATGTGCTGAGGTTGGGTTTTAGGCCCTTGTCACAGATAGGAAAAACGAGGCCTCAGGTGGGGGTGATGCAGTTCAATCGCCGGTCCCGCCTTCCACAGCTAAGTCGTGGTGGTGCGGACGGGAATCCTGCCACCTCCACCCAGGGTAGAACTCTTACTCTCTTCACCACTATTGCTCTTCTATACTTCCTGTTGTCTGCTCTCTCTTCCACCTTAAATTATAAAGTCCCTCAAGGGCACCCTTGATGCTGTGATGGTGAATTTCCTTTCTGATAACTTGCGCTGAACTCAAGAACGTTATATGTTACATAATCAGAAATTGGGCTGGTTCGGTCACAAATAAAGGAAAACCACCTTATAGTAACCTCCTCCCAGATGTCTTCCCTTCTACTCTTGACCGACCCCAGTTTTGGTTCTCCGGGCAGTAGCCAAATCATCTTTGAAAATGTGCCCACTCATTGTGACACTCCATACATAAATCTCTGCAGTGGCTGCCACTTTGAGTCAATTCCAAGCCCCACTCTTCTGGTCCTGCTCGTGGGGTCAGCCAGCCTCATCTCTTTGCGAGTCCCCAAACAAGCCAGCACACTTGTCGCTTCGTATTGTCTAGACAACCCTGTTCATGTGACAGCAGTGTCCTCCCTCTCCACCTTGCTGAAAACCGAGCTTCAGTGCTACCTCCAAGGAGTGGAACTCCTTACCCCCCAGTGGGATGAGACCCCTCCTTGTCCCTCTTTCCTGCAGCAGACAGATCTTTCCTTCGTGGCTCTTACTGTGACTCAGAACTGCTTATTGATATGTTGCTACATGAAGGCAGAGGTGGAATCATCCCGTATTTTTCTCAGACTAGAATGTCTCAGCACAGAAGTAAGTGCATAGTGGCTGCTCAACAAATATTGCTGAGTTAACTAACCGAGTAGGAAAGGCACATAGGTGGCTTCCCCTCTGAGGACAGGGTAAGTTTTCACTGCCTACATGGAGAGCAGGCCAGGACAAAGTGCCTGCAAGGATCTGGGGACTGATCAAGGCCACCTGCCACTGTATTATCCTGACGCTGCTGTCTGCACCTCACAGCTACTATATTGGAAAGGAGAAACTGCCAGTGGTTCCCAGCTGCTTTTTAAGGGAAGGAGTATTCTAAGTTAACTCTCAAGTGCTATGCCCAGTGAGAGTTGCCTGGTGGCTCAGATGGTAAAGAATATGCCAGCAACACAGGATACCTGGGTTTGATCCTTAAGTTGGGAAGATCCCCCAGAGAAGGGAATGGCTACCAACTCACATATTCTTGCCCAGAAAATCGCATGGACAGAGGAGCCTAGCGGGCTATAGTCCATTGGGTCGAAAAGAGTTAGACACAGTTGAATGACTAACACTTTCATGGTTTTTACTTTGCACAATACCCAAAGCCCTGCCTCTCTGTGACTTCCCCAGAAGTTCCTGAGGCAGCACATAGGAACCCTAGGGCTCTCAGGAACACAAATTCAAAACCACACATCCAGTAGATAAACACAGCCCCAGAAATCGAAAATCAGCATTCTCTTCCCATCGATGCTACTTTCTACTTCTGAGTCAGTAAGTTGCTTTTATTGACCAAACTTTGTTTTTCTTACCATTAAAATAGGTATAATATTACTCATCCTACTTAATTCATTGGGCTATTTTGTAGACAGGATAAGATTAATGCAAACATTTTGAATAGGTAGAAGCGTTTTACATTATTATTTGAGCCCCAGTTACACATATATGACATCTTCTTCTCCTTAAGGGCTTTTAAATGAAGGAAGATACCCTGATGTTCATAGATACAAAGACATTCCAAAGACATAAACAGAGTGAAAGAATGACTGTATAATTCATTAGCTTTATGGATTTAGGTGGGTGGTCAGAAAGACACAGTGTTCTATAGCAGGAAGATCTTCATCTGCAGATCAGGAGACCTGGGTTTGAACCTACCTTGTCATCCAGTTACTAACTGTGGGAGTTTGATGGGTCATGTAACCCTTGGAAACCTCAGTGGCCCCCATCTGTAAACTGCAGGGAGTGGGTGTGGGTGGGGAAGTGGAGAATGGTAATGACATTATGGTGGTTTGCAGGATCAAATGAAACAGCCACAGGGTAAGGCCTTTGGAAACAGCCAGATGCCTTAGTGAAGGCATTTATATGATCCAGGCACTTGCCTAATTTAACCAAAGGGCAGTCAGGAGTTCTCAGGGAGGGCTGCCCAAAACAGCAAGACTGACTTGAATGATGGCAGGAACAGGGCAGGTTTAGCCGGAGCATGTGTGCTCCAGGCAGAGGTGCATCCTGGGACAGGCTCACTAAGGGGCTGGCAGGACCCCGCCACAATGGTGGTTGTTCCCTCCTTTCCAGGAGCTGAAGTGGCTTCAAAAAGCTCTGGATTATAAGGCTGAGGACACCATCCAGGTGTGCAGTTAAAAGGATCCCAAGTACACTCAAAGATGTTTGTTTTTGATTAGAAGATAAGGATTAACTGGATTAATGGAGGCTCGTGGATGGAGAATGTGCAGACGCTAATTGCCCCTAAATTACAGTGGATTCCATTGGAATTGTGTATTTTCCTCCAAAAGCCTAACCGCTGGCCCTTCTCTCCTCCCTCCCTCCCCACCCAGTGCTAAAATGAACATGTCATTGTAACTGAGATGAAAGGCCTTGAAATTTATTTTCCACTTCCCTCCAAGAGCTCTTGTTTGCAAAACACAAGAGAAACCAGGTTACTAAGCTAGTTCCAATTTATTTCATACCGAAGGAAAAGTATTCCAGGGACTCAGGTTTCTGAAGGTTTTTGCAAGCCCTCTTTCCTTGCTAGGTTTCTCTATCATACCGGCGACTAAAATTAGCAGTTCTCAAAGTCGGATGTGCCTAAGAATTCCCTGCAGACCCTGTGCAAACATGTCTCTGGGTCCAAGCCTGAGTCTCTGATTCGCTGGGCCTAAGGAGGTCCCCCAAGCTTGTGTTTCTGGCAAGTTTCCCAGTAACACTGATGGTGGGGCTTCTGAGACACGCTCTGAATGTCACAGAACTAGGGAAATATCAAAGTATTTTCAAGCAGTGGTCCCCAGCCTTTTTAGTGCTAGGGACCAGTTTCGTGGGAGACAGTTTTCACACTGAGTGGCAGGGGGACAGTTTCAGGATGAGTCACGCCTGCTACACTTATTGTGCTAATGGTAATCTGTATTTGCAGCTGCTCCCCAGCACTAGCATCACCGCCTCAGCTCCACCTCAGATCATCAGGTATTAGATTCTCCTAAGGAGTTTGCAACCTAGATCCCTCGCATGCGCAGTTCACAGTAGGGGTCATGCTCCTATGAGAATCAGATGCTGCCGCTGATCTGACGGAGGTGGAGCTCAGCTGGTAACGTGAGTGATGGGGAGAAGCTGTCAATACAGATGAAGCTCCGCTTGCTCGCCCCCACACGGCTGTGCTCCCTGGTTCCTAACACGCCATGAGCCCTGGCAGTTGGGGATCCCTGTTTTAATCTGGTCAAAGAAAAGAGAATGCACATCTCAAAGTTCTGGGGGCTGGGTCTCCTTGGGCGTGGAGATACGATCACTCAGAAATGAAAAATTATTCATTTCCGACATCAAATAGGCATGCATTGAATTTTATAAAGCTTATGGATGGATGGATGTGTGCTTGGCTGTGGCACAGGAAATACGAAAGGACTTGGGCAGTGGGGCAGGCTCTTCCTGGTGGCTGCCACCCATCTTTTGTCTGCTTTGCACTCACTCTGCTTCTGGTGATTACTTGTGTGTGTTTTGGCAACTCCACAGACATCACAGTTCGAGACCGCTGATCATTCCCCCTCTGCCTCGAGGCCACCAGTATGTGCTCGAATCCTATTTCACATTTATCTACAGATTACATCTCTGCAAGGCAGAGGAAGACCTGGACTACTTTGCTAATGTTTCCAGAACTTTGCCAAGCACTGGACAGTGAGTCCAAAGTTTTGGGGTTTTAGCTGTGGCCTTGCATCTGGCTTACCACATGATGTGGAAAAATCACTTTAAACCCCGAGGCAGGATTTTAAAAGAAGGGATTAGTCTAGTGAGATTAGTGGTTCTTCCTCTTTAGAGAAAAGAATGAAAGCGGAATGTATGGACCGCTTGCCAGGGAAATGCACACGTGCACACAGGAAATGCTGTTTACAAACTGTAGTTTGCCTAAATAATGATAATGTAGAAATAATAAGTAGTAATCATTTATAGGGTGCTAACTATGTGCCAGGCTCTGTGCAAAGAAAGCACTTACATGTATTACTATATTTAATCGTTGCAACACTCTGCAAGGTTATAATGTCCAATTTCTAGGGGAGGGACTCATGACAGGGACAGGATGGGATTCATCCTGGGTCACCCCAGTCATAAGTCATAGCACAGGGATTTGAGGGCACCTACACTGGGCTTCCCTGTGGCTCAGCTGGGAAATAACCCACGTGCCAATACAGGAGATGCAAGAGATGAGGGTTTGATCACTGGGTTGGGAACCCGGGAGAAGGACAGGGCAACCCACTCCAGTGTTCTTGCCGAGAGGATTCCATGGACAGAGGAGCCTGGCGGGCTACTCGGACAGACTGAGAGTGCACTCAAGGGCAGGACAGTGTCCTAAAGCTGACAAATGGTCCCCCGGCATACACGGCCCCAAGTAAAGAACGGATCCTATTCTGGGTGCTATTTCAAGTTCCGTGAGCTCTGAAGTTCCAGAATTCTACAGTATTTTTTCCTAAGAACCAAATGTTGCAGAAGTGACCCGTGGTATTTTCAAGGCTTTTAGGCATCAGAGGTGGTTCCCAAACTTAGAATTTAAAGGAGGTTTGGGGTCCAAGCTCAGGAGAGCAAGCCACTTCTGTCCTTTGTGTCTGTCTGAAAAACGAACACTTTCTTATCGGCGTTTCTAACCAGAGGCAGCCTCCGTTCAAGGGGAAGTAGCCCATCTTGGCCTGGGCAGGTCAGTAATGTGACGAGATAAAGGGCAGTTTCTTAATGAAAACCACTCTGCCTCCTGCCAGCAAAGGAGTTTTCTTAGTGCATTTCAAGTCCGCTAACACCTTTTCCCAGATCAATGGCTTTTCATAAATGCACCAGGAGATCTTTGAACCACTAATGCTTCAGGGGCTGTTTAGGTTTGGAGTCAAACTGTTTAATATAACTCTCCTCCAAGTCTGCCTCTATTGAAAGGTCTCAGGAAAACAAGGCAGAGGGATGTATAAAAAGCAGAACCGCCATGGCCAACTGACGTCCCCCCGCCTCGCCCTCTTGTTTATACAAGCAAATTGGACCAGGCTGATTACTTTCAGGAGGGGAAAGGAGGAATGAAATGACATGTGGATTTAGGGGAGAGCTGAGTGAGAAGGAGTCAGATTAAGGGTGCCTTTTGATTGTAGTCGCGCAGATCATTTGCTTAGGAGGGGAGCACACCATTGATTGACTTCATCAACAGATTAAGGGACCAGCAGATTAAGCGCTACAAGAAAAGCTGCATCCTGCTGGGAAGTGTGAGCCAGACTTCCCATGTGGGAAAATGAGTGCTGTTTAATTGAAAAACTTATTTAAACACTTAAGCTAAAGGAAGGATGTTTTTCGGAAGGCAGATGCCTGGGCCCATCCAAGAGATGCTATAGGAAAGGGTGGTGTTTCTTCTACCCAAAGCTGCTCCCACACTCACTTTCCCATCGAGCCCTTGGTAAAAATGATAGTCAAGTCCTAATGGTAGTCGGCAGTTCCTAAATGTCCCTCCTGCGGGTACCTCGTGTCTTTGCCTCATCTAAACTTCACAGTCACCCTCTAACATAGAGTCTCTTCTATTTTCTTAAAAAAATAAAAAAATGTTTCCTTTGTCCTGTAATATAGCCAGTTAACAGTGTTGTGATGGCTTCAGGTGCACAGCAAAGGGACTCAGTCATATATATACGTATGTCCATTCTCCCCCGAACTCCCTCCTATCCAGGCTGCCACATAACATTGACCTTGTTGGTTATCCGTTTTAAACACAGCAGTATGTACATGTCCATCCCAAACTCCCTAACTATCCTTTCCCAATATCCTTTCCCCTGGCAACCATAAATGTGTTCTCTAAGTCTGTGAGTCTCTTTCTGTTTTGTAAGCTCATTCGTATCATTTCTTTTTAGATCCCACGTATAAGGGATGGCATGCGATGTTGCCCCTTCTCTGTCTGACTGGCGTCACTCAGTATGACACTGTCTAGGCCCATCCACGTATAAGGGATGGCATACGATACTTTCCCTTCTCTGTCTGACTGGCGTCACTCAGTATGACACTCTCTAGGTCCATCCACGTATAAGGGATGGCATACGATACTTTTCCTTCTCTGTCTGACTGGCGTCACTCAGTATGACACTCTCTAGGTCCGTCCGTGTTGCTGCGAGTGGCGCCTCTTCTGCTGTTAACCCCACTCTCACGTGGGGTAACTGGACCTCAAGGCAGATCAGCAGCTCAGTATGTGTCACATCCACTCAGGTACGGACCTCAGCGCTCTCTTCCTTCTCACCGCCAAACTACGCCTGTCCCCTTCCTGAATATTACCCAACATCACCATCTTTGTGAGTTTGATCCAAGCTCATCTCCTAAAGCTTTGTGCCTTCGTAGTTATTTCTCGTTCCCCCCTCATTTAGACTTCAAGCCTCTTGAAGGCAAGGACCCCATGGTCCTTTAATTTTGCCTCCCACCACAGTGCCTGGTCCAGCAGAGACCTGCTCCCTGCCCTTTATTCTGGAAAGGCTGATCTAAAAAGAGCTTGAGGATTCTGTGTGTTCCCCCCCCACCCCGATTATAACATTAATACAAGTTCATTGCATAAAGCTTTGGTATAGGCAGTAAAATTATATAAAGATTTTAAAAAGAAACAGCCAGAGATGAACAGCCATTAGCATTTTGTTATGCACAGCCCTCTTGGGTACATATACACATAAATTACACTTTAAATGGAATGGCACTTATTTGGAACCTGATGTTTTGCTAACAGTAAGTCATTGCCGTTTTCCTACACCAGCAGCCGTAGAGCGCTGGCTGTTTGTGTGTCATAGTCTTGCACAGTGTTCTGCTGTGTGGTTGCATCAGGATTCACCCATCCACAGCAGTGGGCAGGTAGCTCCTGATGCTTGCTTGTCTCTACAAAGACGCGACCAACATTCATGCACTTACAGCTTGGTGCTCAGTCCCCTTCTTGGCCTTGCTTCTTGAAGACTTCACACTGGCTTGGATTACAGTTCTCCTAGAAATGGCAGAGCATATATATTGTCTGTTTCAGGGTTCCTTTGAGACTTAGCACAATTCAGCTTTTAAGATGAAAATTGGGCTGCTCATTCCCCTTAGAACAGAAGGAAATCACGAATGCCCATTCCTGGGTCAGTCCATCAGGATGTTCTAGACTCCTCCCCTGTGAGCACTGTCTCCCTGGAGTCACCACAACATGGGTCTTGGAGCCATTTCTGTCAATGTCCTGTCTGTGAAGTTACTTTGGACAACCAGTAAACCCAGAGTCAAAGGCTAATGAATGCTAGCAAGGGCACAGAGAAAGGTGGCAGGCTGGGGATTTGGGGATTCAGGGCGTGACCCTCTCCCCTTGAAGTAAATGGGCTCAAGTACATCCTGGCGAGTCCCAGGTGGCAGTAGCTGTGCTGGTAACCAGGCAGGTATGAAGGTGGAGCCGGGGGGAAGTGAGGGGCAATACTGAATTAATACAGAGTGCAGGCCCCGGGAGCCCTATTTATTATTAAAGCAGCCAAATTAAGGCAGCTTTTAGATTCAGATTTTTTTTTTTTTATGAGCTGTCACCATAGTGATGGTATTGGAAATTCTATTTCTGACAGCATTCCTATTAAACCATTTGTTGAATCATTTGCATCCCTTGATTCTGGGAGGCCCCAAGAGCTGTGTGCTTCCCTCACTATGAAGAAGAGAGTTGATATCACCATCTCTTGGATTCTTTACCACAAAGACGTTAAGTCCAGGATTCCTGTATGCCTGGTCTCTACCCAATATGGGATGAGTCTCCTGGATTCTCTACAATCCCTCCTGCAAAAGGAACTTATGAGAAAAGAAAGACTATAAAACAGAAGAGAAGAGAGAAGAATGTACTGTCTATGCCAAGGACATGGTTTTGAGTCTCTCTGCTTCCTGTTTTGACCACTTGGATTGGTCTCTTGCCCATCAAATCTACAAAACCCACCCGGGGCAGAGATGTTGGAGGACCTTCCGTAATGAGCCAGGAACTCAGGGGTCCAAGTTGCTGCTTCCGTTACTAGGTTGGAACCATTTCTGAATTCACCCTTTTTTCTTCCTTGAGTGATCATTTAAGATTCCAGGTGGATTCATGGACATTTTTTTTTCAAACTTTAAAATTTTTATTTTGTATTGGGGTATAACCAATTAGGGCTTCCCTGGTAGCTCAACTGGTAAAGAATCTGCCTGCAATGCAGAAGAAACCCCCCTCCCCCGATCGATTCCTGGGTCAAGAAGATCCCCTGGAGGAGGGCATGGCAACCCACTCCAGTATTCTTGCCTGGAGAATCCCCACGGACAGAGGAGTCTGGCAGGCTACAGTCCATGGGGTTGCAGAGAGTCGGACGTGACAAGCCACTGAGCACATGGCCGATTAACAGTGTTGTGAGGGTTCCAGGTGAACAGTGAAAGGACTCGGCCGTACAGATGCATGCGTTCATTCTCTCTGAATACCTCCCCGCCCCCCGACACCCCCGACTGAAGCTGCCGCAGGACACTGAATCGAGTTCCATGTGTTATATAGGAGGTCCTTGTTGGTCTTCCATTTTGAATATAGCAGCCAAATTCCTTATATATCCCTTCGCCCCAGCTATGTAAGTCCATTTTCTAAGTCCACGAGTCTCTGTTTCATAAGTAAGTTTTTTTGTACCTTTTTCTTTTTGGATTCCACATGTGAGAGACATGTGGAATCTAAACATCTAAACATAAACATCATATGATATTTCTTCAAGGACATTTTTTTAATTCCCTCTGTTAACTCTCCACCTGACTCCAGAATCATATCCAAACCTCCTTCTCTGATCTTGGTCCAGCAGAAGACACTGCATTGAATTTTCTTTTTTTTTTTTTTTTTTCCCCAATTTTATTTTATTTTTAAACTTTACATAATTGTATTAGTTTTAGAAAATTGATTTGCCGCATGCGAGATCTTCTGTTGCAGCGCACAGGCTTCTCTAGTTGGGCACGTTCCCTTAGTTCCCTGACCAGGGATCAAACCCACATCCTCTGCATCAGAAGGCTGATTCTTAGCCACTAGAGCACCAGGGAAGTCCTAAGACTGGATTGCATTCTGAAACTTTCAACACTTTGCTCTGACTCACACTTCCCTTCACACCTGTACTTAAAAAAAAAAAAAATGCCAGCCTCAATAATAAAGAATAATGAAGTATCCTGATGAGAAGCAATTAAAATTTCACAAATTGCCTCCTACTTTGGTGAGATTTGGCAGAGTCTGGAGACATCAGGAGTCCCAGCGTTGTCCTCTAGTCCTGCGGCCGGGGCTGAGGATGCTTCGACAGGAGTTGTTGGAGGCTGAAACCTAGGCCTTGGTGTCTTTTTTTGTCTCTGTGCTGTCTCTTTTTCTCCTTTACTCTGCCCCTCTTGAAATATGAGCGGGGCTGTTGATTCTGGGCTGTTAGCGGTTTGCTCCTGGAGGATGCGGTACATTGTGACAGCCTGGCAAGGCACGGAGCCCAGGCTTCTTGTGTCACACTCTGATCCCTCCAACAAACACTGCCGCTCGCCACCCTGTCCAAATCTGATAACTCTTATGTTCACCCAAGTCTGTGCTGTTGCTCTGGAAACAGAAGCAGCAACAGGACCTGGAGCAGAATTGTGGCCTTCCCAACCTGATAACTCTCACACTGTCGGGCAACTTTGAGCAGGAAAAGTACACCCAACCTCCTCAAGGAGGGGTTTTGGATTTTCAGTCCCCAGTAGAAGTTTGCCTCTTGACATTAGAGCATGTGTGCCTGCTCGTGTTGGGGGGACTACAGTTAATCAGAAAAGCACTCCAACTCAAATTTCAACTGAATCTCAGCCCAGCTGACAGGAGACAAGGCACACAGACAATGCTCAAGAAATGCGAGCTCTCATCACATCCCCCTCGAATGCTCCTCCACCTCCTCCAGTACACTGGCCGTCCCGGCATCTTCCGGGGACACAGTCACACCCAGCACCTAGCTGAGAGCTTACCAGCCAGGAGACTGCTCATATACTTCCCCTTTCTGGTCCTCCTGTTGGTTATTTATAAAAAGAGAATTACTGTTCCTACCCCAAAGTTGGGGGTTGAAGATAAATAAAATACTATGCACGAGGTCCACAATTTGGGCTGTGACTGCGGGCAGAATCAAATTCTGCAACTTCAGGATGTGAATGTTTCCATGGGGAGAGAAACAGTTCTTTCCTCTTCCTTGGATGGAGTCCTTCATCCCTTACTGAATATGCACCTGCCCTGTGAGACCTGCTCCCATCTATCTGGAGAGATGGGTAAAAGCACAGGAAGAAACCCCAACTTCTGAGCCATCATTTCACATACTTGAACCACCCAAACATTAGCTCTGCATGCATCTTGCAGGCAAGGCCTTCAGTTTGATGGGGGAGCCTAAGGGTTCAGGCCAGAGAAGAAGGGCAGGTGAGGATTATAGACAATAGTGGTCTTGGAGAAGACTCTTGAGAGTCCCCTGGACTGCAAGGAGATCAAACCAGTCAATCCTAAAGGAAATCAACCCTGAATCTTCAATGAAAGGACTGATACTGAAGCTCCAATACTTTGGCCACCTACTGTGAAGAGCCAACTCACTGGAAAAGACCCTGTTGCTGGCAAAGATTGAAAGCAAGAGGAGAAGGGGGCAGCAGAAGATGAGATGGTTAGACAGCCTCACTGACTCAGTGGACATGAGTTTGAGCAAACTCCGGGAGATGGTGAAGGACCAGGAAGCTTGGCGTGTAGCAGTCCATGGAGTCGAAAAGAGTCGGACATGACTTAGCAACTGAACAACAGTGAGAGCAGGGAGATAGGGAAAGCGGGGAGATCAGAGAACTGGGGTTAAATTAGGAAAGGAGTGAGAAGGGAGTGCAGAGAGAGAGAAAGCGAGAGGGACTGATAATCTCCCTATGCGCTTAGACTAGATTCATAGAAGCCTTTGGGGGCGGTTTATCTGAGCCTCTTCTCAGTGCTAACCGCCTGCAGCTCAGAGGTCTAGAACTGTCTCTAAAGCAGATGATAAGGGCCTCTGAGAATCTTTAGTCTTATAATCTTCTTTAAGTGAAAATTCCATGAGCCCTATTTTTCAAATATGCTCCTAAAAGAACACGACTGGTTATTTTTAAATGAAGAACAAACCACTTTTCACAGTGGTGGAGTAAGCACCGCCTCAGGCATATCCGTGGGGGGAGCTCACTGTTGGGGTACCAGCACAAGGGCCTCACAGGAGAGTCACATCCGCCCCTCCCGAGGCCTCCTTTGGCTTGTTTGCCCAGTACGTAGTTCTCTGCATCTGGACATTCATGCAGCTCCTCACTAAAAGATGGGCATCCAGCGTGGTAGAAATGTGGCCATGAATAACTTGATGAAGAAATTATTCAGGGGACTTCCTTGGTGATCCAGTGGCCAAGGCTGCTCGCTCCCAGGGCAGGGTGCCCAGGATCAGCCTCTGGTCAGGGCACTTGATCCCACACGCTGCAGCTGAAGATTCCATGTGCCACAACTAAAGCCTGCAGCCAAATAAATACATTTCTTTAAAGAAATTATTCAGGAACACTCAGAGGGAGAGCATGCTTGGATAACAGCAGTTAGAGCTTCCAGTTCCATGGGCATCTTCTTACACGCAGAGAGCATGGTTATAGAATGGGCATCACTCGAGGTGTAGATGATGCCGAGCTTTAACCGAGAAGGTGACGCTGCCTGTTCAGTTTGCTCGTTCTCTTGCGGAACGTAGCCGGACTTCAGGCTGGAACGTGTGTTGTCTCAGTGCATCTGTGTTTACGCTCAGAGCATACCCTCTGTTGTTTACTTGGATTGTGACTGTCCCTCCCCTGAGGAGGGGTGGCAAGACCCAAACTGGAGAATTCTGTCACCTCCACACACCCACCGTTTCGTCTATGACAGTGAGGGGCCTGAAACCACTTTCTGTATCTGCCTGTTAACCTCAAACCCCACTGTATCCACTAGGACGCTTTCAGGTACAAGAAATAGATCACTGGCTTAACTAATTTCTCAACCTTTCATTGTTTTCTGGGGCACAGAAGGCACACATAAGAAATGCGTAGTAGAGATAAACTCAGCCTGCAGACATCAGTGTATATGGCAGTTTCCCACACATGATCAGTTCCTACTTTCCACAAAAATTAAATTTCAGGTGCTCTGGGTCCCTCTGCCCCATTGCCCAGGGCTGCATCCAAGTTCCAGGGTGTTCAAATGGTGCCCAGCACCAGGAAGGAAGTGAAGTTTGTTTCTACTGAAGTCCCTCCACCTTGCATTCAACGAGAGAACCCTTTCCCACACAACTTGCGTCTTCCCTGTAATTCTCCAGGACACAAGAAGTTATTCTACATCCCTGCTCTTCAGAGGCTCTGGGAAACTCACAAAGGCTGTCTTTCAGGCAAGACTGCTTATACTACCATGAATCCATTACTCATCTAGTGCTCCTACACAAAACAGAGCCTAGGAAATTCTTTTCTTTTAAAACATCTGAAAATAAAACCTTTTATTTTGAGATAAATGTAGATTCTTATGCAGTTGTAAGAAGTAATACAGAGAGATCTCATTCACCATTTACCCTCCCTGCAGAATGGTAACCTCTCGCAACACTACCTCACAGCATCCCAGCCAGAATATTGACATTGATACAGTCAAGATACAGAACAGTATCATCACAAGAATCCCTCTTGTTACCCTTTGAAAGTCACTCCTCCACACCCATCTCTTCTCTAAACTCAACTACTAATCTGTTCTTTAATTTTAGAATTTTATCATTTCAAAAATTCTGTGTATCATATTGGGGCCTCCCTGTATGCTCAGCTGTAAAGAATCCACCTTCAATGCGGGATACCCAGGTTCGAGTCCCCGGAGAAGGACATGACAGCCCACTCCAGTGTTCTTGCCTGGGAAATCCCATGGACAGAGAAGCCTGGCAGGCTACAGTCCACGGGGTCGCAAAGAGTCGGACACAGCTTAGCGATTAAACAACACCAACAGTGTAACATACCATGTAGGTTACCTGTCATACATAGGTAACCTTTGAGCCGAGGGAATTCTGAGAGGCCTTGCCTTGCGCCCCGCCCATCCCGGGTCTCCGCGGTGGAAGCACAGACGTCTGCTCAGACCTCAGCTTCTGCCATCCCCTTCCTGGTGCCCACTTGTAGTCCTGGTGCTTAGCAGAGAGGTGTCAAGAAAGGGTCTCTCCCAGGTGCCCGTCTGTGTCTTGACCCCCTACACCATACTTTTACTATATTCCCCAGCTGGAGAAACTTTGGAAAAGGGAGGTTACTAATTCTGAGTAATCAAGGATACTGTGAGTACATATAGGGTTTAGATCAGCACTGTTCAACAAAACTTTGTTATGGTGGAAATGTCCACTGTGGTAACCACAGCTCCATGTGACTGATGTATCCAATGAATCGAATATTTAATTTGCTAAATTTTGTTTGTTTATTTTGGGTGCGCCGAGTCTGTGTTGCTGCATGCGGGCCCTCTCTAGCTGCAGCGAGTGGAGGCCACTCTCTCGTGGTGCTCAGGCTTCTCATTGCGGTGGCTTCTCTTGGTGCGTAGCGCGGACTCTAGGGTGCATAGCGCGGACTCTAGGGTGCGTGGCGTGGACTCTAGGGTGCGTGGCGCGGACGCTAGGGTGCAGAGCGCGGACGCTAGGGTGCGTAGCGCGGACGCTAGGGTGCGTAGGGCGGACGCTAGGGTGCGTGGACTCCGGAGTCGTGGGCTTAGTTGCCCCGTCATGTGCAGTCTTCCCAGACCAGGGATCAAACCTCAGTCCCGTGCGTCACAAGGTGGATTCTTAACCACTGAGCCACCAGGGAAGTCCTTGAATATTTAATTTAACTGACTTAGATTCAAGTAGCCACCTATGGCTAGCAGTTACTCTGCTGGACAGCACAGGTCTAGAGTTTGCTAACTTATCAGCCAAGAATTCATGTCTTTCTTCTCTATCATGTGCTGGGATCATTCATGCCTAAGGCAAGGGTGGAATATGTCCTGTCTACTTTTAAAGAAGAAGTTATTCATATCTTAGAGGGTGCAGCGTGAAATACATCAGTTCTCACTTCAAGACACTACCCCATTATCAATAAAAAGTTGTGTTGTGCTAGTTGAATCAGTGGGCAGTCCAGAATCTACCAATTGTGCATCCCTTCAACATAGTTGAAGATTAGGGAGGCCCCTCTGAAGGATAACAGGGGTTCTTGGAACTTGCCTTGGAAACCACTGAGCTGGTCCTAACTAAAATCCAGTCTGATTAGGACATTCTTTTTCTTTTATTTTATTTATATTTGACTACAGCAGATCTTAGTTGCAGCATGTGGGATGTAGTTCCCTGACCAGGGTTGGAAATTGGCCTCTGATTTGGGAGCACGGAGTCTCAGTCACTGGACCACCAGGGCAGCCCCTGATTCTGACATTCGAAGATACGGACATCTAAATGCGGAAGTCATAGCTTGGAAGGGGCGGTAGCTTGCCTGAAGCTACACAACTCATTTTTGCAGGAAAGATTTGAGAGCCAAGTTTTGAATAAGCCACACCTTATTCAAAACTCTTTCTCCTGTATCTTTCTATAGGATTCTGACCCCAAAGCCAGACTGTTCCAACTCCCCTGGAAATAGTTATTTCCTGGAAAGAGGGGCGTGTCTCCTCCATCCCTGTCTATGGTAGGGTGTCTACCTGTCATCAGTGGGGAGGACCAGCTCATTATGCTGGTGGCATTGGATGGGAGCAGGCACTTTGGACAAAACTGATTTCCATAACCACTCCCTTGTCTGCCTCTCCATCCACCCTTCTCTTTCTCTTATACACAGAAGAGGTCCTTACTTCCCATCCGTGCTTCTGGAGATGCTAAGGGCATTCTGGATAAGGAAAACAGCTTACTGTTTAACTCTCTCCAGCTGGTAGCCTAATGAAGGTGCCTCTGAGTTTAAGTTAAATTGGGCTGTTGCAACAAATAAATATACTATAATGCATAAAGACTCAAACTGAGGTTCATTTCTCTCTCATGTACAATTCAAAGTGGCTTTTCCTAATGAGCGAGGGGCTGGCCTCCAAGTCTTGAGAGAAAGACCCAAACTCCATCATGAGGCTCTACCACCTTTAGCAGGTAGTATCCTAGGTTCAAGGTGAGGCTTATCTGCAGCCTGGAGGGTCAACTGTGGGAGATTTTTGAGGGCCAGGCCAGACTCAGAGTTTCTTCTCACATCGCCTTACTGGAACTCGGTCACATGACCATGCCTAACTGCAAAGGAGGCTGGGAAATGTCGTCTAGCTATGTCCCTGGGAAGACGGGGAAATGAGTTTGTTGAACAGCTGCCACTCTTGTAAACCAGCATTTGGCGAGCTATTTTTTATGAAAGTAAATATTTAGCCTTTCCAGGCCATTTTGTCTCTGTTGCAGATATTCACCTCTGCCGTTGCAGCGTAAACACGGCCATAAACACTATGCAAACAAAATGCATGGCTGTTCCAGCAACACTTTATCTCAGAAGCAAGCAGTGGGCCAGCCAGCCCGCTCCAGACCAGGGAAACCCTGTTCCCAAGCAAATCGCAGAATGGGACATTTTAAGCTATCTGCAAAGAATTGGAAAAAAGTACGTGTGTTTTCTCAGAGTCCTGGAGATACCAAAAGAAAATGGATTAAGAAGATAGAAAAGGACTTGGATGACTTATTAAATCTTTTCATAAAAGAGAAACGTTTTCAGCTATGCTTTGACAAAGAGGAGTGAGAACCATGAAGAGAAAGTTTCTTAAAAATGTACGTTTCAGTATTCCACCCTTAGTAACTTTGGGGTGGATCCATGGAATCTGCATTTGCAACATGCTTCCCCAGCTGGTTTTAACCAAAAGGTTGGTGATCACAGTTTGCTGAATACCACTAAAGCATTTGTTTTTCTGACTCTTGTGGATATAACCAGCTACGAGCCTACAGAGTACATGGAAAGTGCAGAGCAGGGCAGGCACAAACCCACTGATCTCACTAAGCCCGAGTTTTCTTTTTCCTTCAAGAAAGCTATCAGAATGCACGATGATGGGGGTGATCTGATAGGTCTTTCTAATTTTTTTTTACATGTGTTGACGAATTGTGTTTGGCATGGGACTTTACTGGTGACTCAGTGGTATAGAATCCCCCTGCCCATACAGGAGACATGGGTTCGATCCCTGGGTCAGGAAGATCCCTTGGAGGAGGAAATGGCAACCTGCTCCAATATTCTTGCCTGGCAAATACCATGGACAGAGGAGCCTGGTGGGCTGCAGTCCATGGGGTCCCAGAAGAGTTGGACGTGACTCGGTGACTGAATAACAGCAGTGCTTGGCATGACCCACAACGGGATGAGGAACAAGGAGCTGAGGGTCAAGCCGTCCAAGCACAGCATGGCTGGCAGGCAGCTTCCCATCACTTGCTTCCCTCCTCTCAAAAATGGCAGCCCCCAGATCTGACAGGGGACCGTGTCTGTGCTGGTGAGGGGGATCTGTGGCTGTGGGGAATGAGGTGACGCAGCTGGCCGTTGCTGGTTCATGATGCCCTGTCACCTCTCTCCCCCTCCCCACAGTGCAGCTCAGAGCTGGGCGCACCCATTGTCTCTGGCCACCAGCTTCCCTCCCCCAGTCCCATCACACAGCAGCTCAGAGTGTGCAGAGGCAGAGTAGCCTGGGAGAGGCAAGCATGGCCAAGTGTCAGAATTGCATGGTACTAGGCACCCCAGAGAGGGAGAGGGAAAAACGCGCCTGTAGAAAGTCACCTTGGGAGTGCCCAGGAAGGGAGTCCCATGCACCAGCCACCAGGTTCATCTTCCAAAGTGGAAATAGAAGGGAAAAGAAAGCTGCCTTCCACCCCCTGCTCTCCCCTAGAATTAGCCTATCGCCTAATCGTCAGAACGGGTGGGGGTGTTTCCGATTTCCTTAGCAAGAGGACTGCAAAGCATTCAAGAGTGAAGAGCAAATCAATACGTGTTTGGGCAGTTCGCCACTCAACTCAGAGGTAAGAGGGGGAAGATAAATGGCTCTGAGATTTCTTTCTCTTGGAGAGGATGACAGTCCTCTACTCATATCTGACATCTAGGGATTGCTATTTGCCCTGAAATTTCTTCTGATCCCTCATAGGTAAATCCCAGCAGCCCCCATTCAGCTGTCTGTCTGTAGACACGGGTGGCCGAAGCCTGTGCTTCTGCTCAGTAGCTTGGGCTCAAGATGGTGTTCTAGCCAAAGAGCAACCCATTACCTCAGAGAAGGCAATGGTAGTTTTATTTCAGTGCTCTTTCCAGCAACTCTCTGATGAGTTTGGTAAGATATATACATTCAGCAAATTCAAGGTCAAGGGCACCTTGCAGTGGCCCATGCCTCTAATGCAAGTAGAGGCCTCTCAACAGCAACGCTGTATGTAGCAATCACCTTGAGAGCCTGTGGGTCATGGGGCATCCCATTCTGACTCAGGAGACTGGGGTGAGGCCTGAGAACTTGCATTCACATAAGCTTTCCAGGTGACCTGATAGTTAGTATAAATGGTGCAGACACAGCCGGGACAAGTGGTATAATGAGGAAACATACAGGATTCCAGGAGTCAGGATTGGTTTTTTTTTTTTTTGGAGGTGGGGTGGTTGGAAGATTTATGAGTAGAACCATAACCTCAACAGTGAAATCTAGCCATCTTATCAGCCTTACTTTCAAAACACACTTTGTTTTGCCCAACTCGAATTTTCCTCCAACTTAAGTCCATTTTCCCTTTCTTTTGATCCTCAGTGGCTCCGGATTACTTCCTCTGGCTTCCCCTCACAGGAGCAAGGAAACCAAAATGAAACTTTGGAGCTGCCTGAAGTCACTAAGCCATTCCTCAGACTTTTCTCTTCTTTCCTTTTTGTTATAGACAGAATTCCTTTAGGACTTCCTCATAGGTTATTATACTGATATCATACAGTTATCCATACTGATATGCCACCCTTCCTAGAGTTCCCACAGCAGCGGACACTTTTGAGGTCATCCACTTCTGCAGGAATTTGGCCCCGTTGCTCGGCAGTCTCTTGGGAAGCATTCAGCTGACTTGGAGGAGCTTGCTGCAGAAGGCGCGCAGTTTGGCCTGTCCTTTCCAGCCCTGCTGCAAATGAGGGCTGGTGTGAGTGTTACATACATCCCCCCAACCTGTCAAGGTGGCTGTTTTGCTCTCCTTAAAAGCTTCCAACATTTCCCGCTCTCTGCCTTTCCAGCCTGACTCCATGCCACTGATCTTGGCTCTCCTGACTTTTCTGTGTTGGTGACTTCCGGTGCCTGATATGGGGACTCTCACTGCCTGGATCGTTAACAGAGAGCAAAAGAGAATGTTCCAGAAGAGTTCAGAATTGGGGCTAGGTGAGGAGGAATCACAGGTGATGCAGGAAAAAGCCTGATGCACCTTAGAGACCATAGGCATCTCTAACTCTTATTAAGGCCTGACCATATATGCCACAAGTACGCATGACCTTCCCAAGGTATGTGTGAGAATAGTGACGTTTAAAGGTAGATTGCAGGACAGATCACACAGAGCATGCCAAGTTTACTGGAACACTGAAGCAGTTGCCATCGAGCACACTTGAGTTTGGCAGTTGACATCCGAGAGACAGCAGAGTATGGTGACATACTCAGAGCTAGTTCAACCTCAGACACATCACTTTTGCTCTCAAGTTATATTTGGGAAAAGGATGTTAAGTGTTAGCCACTCATCGTGTCCGTCTCTTTGCAACCCCTTGGACTGTAGCCCACCAGGCTCCTCTGTCCATGGGATTCTCAAGGCAAGAATACTGGAGAGGGTTGCCATTCCCTTCCCCAGGGGATCTTGTCAACCCAGGGATCAAGCCAGGGTCTCCTGCATTGCAGGCAGATTCTTTAACATCTGAGAGATCAAGGTTATCAATAAATACTGTTTATGGGACATTTGCCACATTCCTAACATTGCAGTAAGGGCTTTATGAAACTTTTAATTAAAAAATCACACCAACGCTCTGAGGTGTATTCAATTATTTGTCTCATTTCACAGATAAAAAAATTGAGGCATAGAGAAAGATAGAATCTGACTATTAACATGCTGTTAACACTGTGCCGACATCCATCTCCTGTTTTATGTGGGTTGAATGATATGTGTATGAGGAGCTTATTAGCACAGTTCATAGCAGGCAGTGCTCAGTAAATGATAATCATGTGTATTATATATATATATATATATATATATATTTAAATGGATGGGCTCATCCTAAATGAAGTAATTTTTCAATATATAGAAATAGATGCACTTAATGAAGAATAATATTAATTGTGGTTTGCTAAACTTCCACACTGGACTCCCTGTTGGCTCAGTTGGTAAAGAGTCTGACTGCTGTGCAGAACCCACTGACACCTGGGTTCAATTCCTGGATCAGGAAGATCCCCTGGAGAGTAAAGGCAACCCACTCCAGTGTTCCTGCCTGGAAAATCCCGTGGCCAGAGGAGCCTGGTCAGCTATAGTCCATGGGGCTGTAAGAGTTGGACACGACTTAGTGACTATTCCACCACCACTAACTCCCACATTACTGTGCCTTCTCCTTGGAAAGCCTTCTGGATGCGTAAAACTCACTCCTCCTGTAATCAGTATGATGTCTTGTATGCTCAGTAGCTCAGTCGTGTCCAACTCCTTACCACCCCATGGAATGCAGCATGCCAGGCTTCCTTGTCCTTCACTATCTCCTGGAGCTTGCTCAAGCTCATGTCCATTGAGTCAGTGATGTCATCCAACCATTTCGTCCTCTGTTGCCTCCTTCTCCTCCTGCCTTCAGTCTTTCCCAGCAGCAGGGTCTTTTCTAATGAGTTGGCTCTTCGCATCAGGTGGCCAAAGTATTAGAGCTTCAGCATCAGTCCTTCTAATGAATATTCAGAATTGACTTCCTTTAAGATGGACTGGGTGGATCTCCTTGCAGTCAGTCCAAGGGACTCTCAAGAGTCTTCTCCAACACCACAGCTCGGAAGCATCAGTTCTTCAGTGTTCAGCCTTCTTTATGGTCTAACTCTCACATCCATACATGTCTACTACTATCTCATTCCTGCAGCAGAAATATTGCTTTTCTGTATACACACGTTTCTGCGTTAGACCAAACTTCATGGTGCGGTAGCTGTGTTCATTGTGTGCACCCCCAGGACTCAATCAGGAGACCTTTGCTTGCTGACTGGCTGGTTTTTTCTTACTCGTGCTCAATAGGAGACTTGGGGATTTTGTTTTAGAGCCTCAGAACTCAATAGTTGAATCATAATCTTGGAACATCAGCTACTCCAAACCTTGTGAATACAACTGCTAATTTGCTGGCTGTTTGGAGGGTCACTAGCCCTTGTGAGGCAGATGAAAGGGACTTGGCCAAGATGGAAGAAAGAAGAAAAGCAGGAGGAGGGACAGAAAAAGCAAGGGAGAGAGAAAGAAAAAGCATTGAGTAATATTTATTATTTAAGTATAGAATTTTAAAAAAATTTTTATATTGGAGTATAGTTGATTAACAATGTCATGTCAGTTTCAGGTGGAAAGCAAAATGATTCAGTTATACATATACATGTTTCTGTTCTTTTTCCAGTTCTTTTCCCATTTAGGTTATTACAGAATACTGAGCAGAGTTCCATGCGCTATACAGTAGGTCCTTTTGGTTATCTAGAAGTGTAAAAATTTTAAACTCGAAGATTCTCAGATTGATCAGTGTCTTAATTTCATCAAAAACATTAGGAAGTTCCAGAGAGGTTTTTGTAACAAAGTTACACAGCTAGAGATTATGTACCATTTTTGGAGAGGTGACTTTGCTTCTGCCTGTCTATGCGTGGAGCATGCATGCATATTACCAAACTCTGGCTTTTGGAACCCCACTGCTAACTGGTTTCTAGAACTAAGAAATCCAGAGTTCCTTCACAGAGGTCCACAGAGTATCAAACACACACCTGCAGGAGCTCTTCAGCTGATTCAGGGTCACCAGAAACATACCCTGAACCTGCCCTGGAAGGAGGGTTCCATCCTGAGTATAAGAACAGCTGCCCCGGACTGGGCAGACGGCGACAGTTCTCGAGACGGGGTGGCGGGGGTGACGGGCAGAGCTGCTCCCGTTTTGTTCATTCATAACACAGAGAAAGTTGACACCGGGTCAAATAGAACAGCTTGTGGAGGGTGCTGCTCTGTTTTTGTTCAGTTACGGGTTTTGCAATTTACTTCTGAATGGATGTGCAGCCCTCATCACACATCCGTTGCTTTTGGCCTTCCTGGAAGTGTTGTCCTGGAGCCTGCAGCCACCGAAGCCTTCTGAGGTTGCTTCTTAATCCTCCTGCAGACATGGCTGCCACTTCTCTGCCCAGCTTCTCTTCTTTCTCTGCATACCTGTGTATGGAAATCACTGTGTATGGAGCTCACTGTCGCCCAGCTCAGAGAAGCAAAGACCAGAAGGCGTGTCTACGAGAGGGAAGCAAGCTAGACTGGAGTCTCGGCCTGTCCTATTTCATTTATTTGCCTTAGGCTTCAGCCAAAGGGCAGCCCTGACTATTCCTGTTATTTTTCCTCTCCCCTATCTCACCATCCTCCCTCCTCCACCCACACTTAGGTTTCTTGGCTCACATCAAATTTGTATTGACTTTCCAACTCCATGTACTTAGGTATCCACACTGGTTCAGAAATTTCACTAGATATAGCAAGTGAGTCACTAAGGATGATGAACAGCGGCAGGTAATACTTCAGATCAAATGATCTTGAATTGCTCAGCCCTTGTGTATGATGTTATAAAGAATGTGGTCGGTGCACGAGTGTGTCATAAAGCTTGGGGACATCAAGAGGGAAAGAACGTGTCTGTCCTTCCTTCCTTCACAGAACATTCTCTGTACTCCAAGCCCCATTACAGGCAGACCTCTTGGTTTTTGTATGACATATCAATTTTTTTTTTAATTTTTAAAATTTATTTTTGGCTGTGCTGGGTCTTTTCTCTCACTGCGATGAGCGGGGGCTACTTGCTAGCTGTGGCACGTGGGCTTCTCATAGCAGTGGTTTCTGTCGTGGTATGCTGGCCTAATTACTTCACAGCATATGGGTTCTTCCCCACACAGGGGTGGAACCCATGTTCCCTACATTGGCAGGAAGATTCTTAACCACTGGACCAACAGGGAAGTCCTTTGTGTGGCATTTGATAAATCTTTTACTCTTTTCCTTTATCTACTCAATGCAAAAACCGACACACGCTGGGCTTATAGCATGAATAAGGCAAGCAGAGTTTCTCTTCCATTGGAGCTGACGGTCAAAGGGGAGCAAGCAAAGGTAAACAAGTAAATAAAAAAATGAGATGCTCTGAGGTAATCAGTGTGAAAACATAGGAAGGGAAAATGTGCAGAAGAGACGAGAGGTATGTGACTCTGGAGGTTTGGAAGGACCTTTGGGCAGAGCCCGAATAAGCAGGCCAAACTTCCTCAGAAATTATTGGTCTACCAAGGAGCTACCTCTAGCCCTGGCTGCCGAGGGCTACCTGTGTAGCTCGGGCTTAATTTCAGGTGAGTCTTCACCTTGGCGCTGGTGGTGGGGAGAGGTCAAGCAGCTGCTGAAAGTGAAGTAACCCAATATTGGGGGCAAGTGGGCCCTTAATAAGCATCCAGGTAGTGCTTTGAAAGATGAAGCCTGTGGCCAGGTCTCCCTGAGCGGGGGGATCGAGTTTCAGTTTTAATTACGAAACCAAAGAGATGCCCCCGCCTGTATCCCATCTTGCTCAGTTTCAGCTTCTCCAGGAAGGGGTTTCCTGTCTCAGTTCCTGGGGGGCCCAGTGTGCTTACCTCTTGCAGATACTGGCTGCCCTTGTGATGCTGAAAAAGGACCCTGAGTTGGACAGGCTCATGAAATGGTGGGATGGAAGCAGAGGCCCCAGGTGTTATGTGCGAGAGGGTGTTGAAAAGTGTGTGGGTGGTGACGACTGGCTGTGGGGGTTGTCAGACTTCAGATCTGTAGGCTGCAGCTCCGATTATGACATCACAGAAGGATGGGACAACTTTTGACTCCAGGAGTGTGAACACATTTTCCCCTCTCCTTAGCTCTCCCATGCACCTGGCAAAGCTTCTCTTAAACACAGGCTGCACCAGTGTGACAAGAAAGGCAGGTGGTGCCCTTGAAAGACCCCTGTCCGTGGCTCCCGCTTCCGGCACTGGCTGAGTGCTAGACGCTGGGTTAAGCGGCTGACACGCGTTGTCTGGTCTAACGTCTTAACGTGCTATACAACACTTCAGAGCGCTCTTCCCATCTTACGGATGCAGAGAGTGAGACTCAGAGAGGTTAAGAAGCAAGCCCAGGGTCATCCAGAAAGCAAGGCAATGGCCAGGATGTATCCTCGTCTGATACGGCTTTATTTCACTGTCTCCTTGTGAAGGTGCCCAGGTCTGCCAGAGTAAGCCAGATGGGAAGAGGTGACCTGCCTTCCTAAAGGCATTTTCTGAAGAGATTTCTAAAGACATTCGATATGGGCATCTTTCCAGAATTAGCTCAATTGCTGGCCATCTAATGGGTGAATAAGTGGGATTGAGGCTTGGGGTGGGAAGCGAGGAGAGGGAGAGACACGGCTGAAGAATAATTTCCAAGGCTGGGTCTTTTCTTTATTTAACTCTAGTAAATTTTAACGGGGCCCTTAATGAAATCCCAGTGCTTAGCAGAGCCTCCACGTTTAAAAGTCACCAGCCCCAGGCAGAGGAAGGGAACTTGAGATCCTGGGCTGAGTTCAGTGCTGAGCTGGGCTGATGAGAAGGAGCTCTGAGCAGGACTCACCTGCCCAGCTACGGCGACTGAGTCCTGACATGGACGCAGTGTGGGCTCCGGCTCCTTAGACGATGTGTCCCAGGCCACGGGCTGCCGTCAGTGAGACCTTCGAAAGAGAGGCTCAAATGCAGTTATCAGGTGCAGAGCTCCACTTCATTTTGTGTTGGAAACTTAGCAAAGCAGACATCTGTAAGGAGTGTTTTGGTGATCATCAAAATCCTTTTCTCATGTCCCAACCTAGAAGATGCCCTTTTCTCACACTCCCGAAATGGCTTCCACTCATAGTGAAGAGTTACTGTTGTTTGTATTTAGTGGATAATAAATAATATTTACAACATACCAAAGTACAAAGAATAATTTGCAGGACAGTAATAGAAATGTAGACATAGAGAACGGACTTGCAGACACAGGGGAGGAGACGATAGGATGAATTGAGAGGGTAGCACTGAATCATATACATTACCATGTGTGAGACAGCCAGCCAGCAGGGATTTGCTGTGTAGCCCAGGGAGCTCAGCTCGGTCCTCTGTGATGACCAGAGGGATGGAATAGGGGAGTGAGAGGGATGGAGGCTTAAAGTGGGGGGATGTGTGTATACATGAGCCCCCCAGGTGGGCTAGTGGTAAAGAACCTGCCTGCCAATGCAGGAGATGAAAGAAACACGAATCCCATGGACAGAGGAGCCTGGCAAGCTACAGTCCATAGGGTCACAAAGAGTCAGATGCGACTGAAGTGATTTAGCAACGCACACTTATGTATACATACAGCTGATTCACATTGTTATACAGCAGAAATTAACACAACATTGTAAAGCAACTATACTCCAATTTAAATTTTTTTTAAATATAAGTACAATGAATAAAAAATGAAAATAAAACTGGTTCCTTATATTTCAACACTTCAAAAAGAAAAAGAAAAGAAAATTCCCTGCCCTTAAAGTCTCTTATGTAGAGTGAAAAATGAAATTTTTATCAAAGTGGGTGGTGGTAGGGGGCTTCCCCACAATCCTATTCTTTATTTCCTACAACATACTTTTTAAAAAAGCGGGAGCACCAGCTTTTGAAATGGCAAAAACAGCTGCAGTCCATTTGCTGACAGCAGCACCAGGCAACTTTTCAAGTCTGGTTGCATTTTTCCCTTCCCTCTGACCTGCTGTCCATAAGGAGAACTTTTGCTGCTGCTACTGCTGCTGAGTCACTTCAGTCGTGTCCGACTCTGTGCGACCCCATAGATGGTAGCCCACCAGGCTCCCCCGTCCCTGGGATTCTCCAGGCAAGAACACTGAAGTGGGTTGCCCTTTCCTTCCCCATTGCTTGAAAGTGAAAAGTGAAAGTGATGTTGCTCAGTCGTGTCCAACTCTAGCGACCCCATGGACTGCAGCCTACCAGGCTCCTCCATCCATGGGATTTTCCAGGCAAGGGTACTGGAGTGGGGTGCCATTGCCTTCTCCCAAGGAGAGCTTTTAGGATGTGCAGACACCGGAGCTCTGACAGAGGCCTCTCCCCACCACTGGCAGTGGCTGTCTTAAGTTTGCTGGACAATCACGCCTCAGCCTTGTCCCCTCTGGGGTCTGCAGTGTGTATGTGTGTGCTGAGTCATGTCCGACTCTTTGTGACCCCACGGACTGCAGCCTGCCAGGCTTCCTTGTCCATGGGATTCTCTAGGCGAAAAAACTGGAGTGGGTTGCCATTTCCTACTCCAGGGCATCTTCTGGCCCAGGGATCGAACCTGAGTCTTTTGCATTGGCAGGCGGATTCTTTACCATTAGAGCCACCTGGGAATAAAAATTAAAGCACTGTAAAAAAAAAAAAAAGGCATTGTGTTCAAACAGGTGTGTCTCTCAATCCACACAATCAGTTCTGCAAATTCTGGTACACATTTTCATCCACATTGTTTCTATCACCTTAATTTCAATTGTCCATCCCAATCTAGGGTTTCCTCGCTTAGTAAATAAAATATAGGACCCCCAATACGAGGCATCCTGTATAGTGTCTGGCAACCTTAGCACTATCCCTTTAGGCCACCAGGAAACTGGTAGGAGTTGCTTGGGCCACAGCTCTAGGGACTTGTGCAGCATCAAAGTAAGCAGAAGCCAAGCAAGTGACCTTTGGGGCGCATCTTATTGCTTCTGTAGGGTGGCAGCTCTCTATAGTCACATGGGCAACAGGAGAATTGTTTTTACAGAATCACCTTTGGTGCTGCATTAACCTAGAGATGTGACACAGCCATTGCTCACTGGGGCCTCGCTAGGCAGGAGTAGAGAGGCTAAGTCCTCTTTGCCTGAGCCCTCAGTGGTCCTAACCTAGGGTCAGTGTCTCTCTTCTCTCCCTCTCCCTCTCTCTGCTTCTCTCACCCCTTCTCCCTCTCATACTTGCCCTACCTCCCCACCAACCCAGGGACATTTCTTTGTATTCTGGGTGGAAGCTGCTCTCGACCTTGGCTTTCTCCAGTTCACTTTGCTTCTTCCTCCCAATCCTCTATTACCTCCTCCTCCATAAATCCTGCTGAAGCAACTCTGAGCCTCAGGTTTTGGAATATTGACGTGAGATAGTCTTGTAGGCAGCTTGTACCCTACCGTTTCTAAGGGAATGAAGACAAAGCTGATTGACTACTTGCTTGAGAAAGGACCAGAGGAAAGGAGAAAATTGATGAGAAATAAATACAAATGAATAGTTCAAAGTATGTTCCAGCCACAGTTAAAATGGTGCTCATTTAGTATGTATTTAATGACAGCTTATAATATGGTGCTTCTTTGCTGGTCTTTTCCTGCCCTACATTTAACATTTGGCCTGGGGGCGATAGGCACCCTGCTTTATCATGTCTGCTATCTGACCTGAAATAGGGCTCAGCGAGTGTTTGTTGAACGTGTCTTGGTGGCTTCAAGCTTAGTGCAGTGTGGGATCTGGCAGGGCTGTCCCCATCTGGATCCTCGGGAAAGTGGGCTGCCCTTCGTGACAGCAGCAGAGCGATGGCACTGCTGTGGGTTCCTGTTGGCTACCCTTTGTGGCACAGGCTGGGCGGGCTGGAGCAGCCAGCGCAGAGAGGCGGCGTGGGAAGCAGCCCATGGACACATGGAGCGCGGCTCTTCGACGAGGGGAGAGGACGGTGTTTGCAAACAGACTCCCTGTGTGACACTCGGCACCATTTCCAACTAATGACATCTTTCCGAGCGCTCGCAGACTTTGTCAGCTGACTCACCCGAGTTACGATCACCCAGAGACACAGCTACACAGGGTCTGGAAAGTGAATTAACAGGCTGAGGATCTCCGAAGGTAACGGGGAGCACACGATGTGGAATGCAGTTTTCAAGGGGAGGAGGACGCTGTTCTGTTTTGACGCCTTTGGAGGATCTCTTACACTCGCTTTCTGTTCCAAGGCAATCACGCTCTCTCTCCTCATTTACCTTTCCTGGTTTCTTCTAAAAAGAGCAGTAAAGTGTGTTCACATTGAAATGTTACCAGGGATGCAGAAAGGCCATCTGCCTTTGCTCACACCCTGACTTGACCACTTATCAGTATCGTCACCTCAGACAAGTTAGCTCATCTCTGAATGTCAGCATCCTTGTTAGTGAAAGGCAAGTGGTTAGCTCATGCATTAAGCTCCCCGGGTCTTGGCGTGAGAGTCTCGTGAAACATGCGTGCACAGCCCCTGGTGTATGCTGAGGGCGCAGTGAAAGCCTGCCATTAGTGCTTTCGGAATCACCCATCTGTGAGACAAAGGAAGGGCAGGAAGATTTCCAAATTTAAAGGGGGACACTGAGACTTAGGGGCTTCCCAGGTGACGCTAGAGAAAAAGAGCCCGCCTGCCAGTGCAGTGTAAGGGAGCCCGTGGGGTCGCAGAGCGTCTAACACACAGAGACGTCAGAGCTTCCCAGGCGGCACTAGTGGTGAAGAACCCACCTGCTAATGCAAGAGACACAGGAGATGTGGGTTCGATCCCTGAGTTGGGAATGTCCCCTGGAGAAGGGTATGGCAACACACTCCAGTATTCTTGCATGGAGAATTCCTTGGACTGAGGAGCCTGACCGCCTACAATCCATGGGATCTCAAAGAGTGGGACATGACTGAAGCGACTTAGCATACGCACAGCGAGACCTCAACGGACCAGGTACCTGGTCTAGACCTACAGTGGATGTCAGTAGCTGAGCAGGGAGCCCTTCTTCCTTAGTGAAGTGGTGGGCCTGGCCAGGACCACTTGTTCATTGAATTTCTCTGGCCTCTTCCCAAGTCTCCGTGTTCCCCTGTGTGGCCAGAGAACCCAGCCCCCTTGACTAGGAGCATCTGCTCTCCTTTCTCTTGGCTGCTTCCAGCCTCACAGCTCCACAGCACAGATTACACCCTGACCCTGAGATGAGTCACCCCATTTGCCTTGTTTTATAGGAGTCTCAAGATCCCTTTTTCCATGGGGCCCAGACTTTTCTCTAACTCACATCCTGCCAGAGATGATTTCTTTCCATCACCAAGAATGGATGTTGTTTTTGCCTTTCAATCTTGATCTGTCCTTATACGGTCTTTAGCCAGGAGAAAGACAAAGTTTTCATCACTTCACCACGAACCGTCCAGAGCTGGGAGTGTACACCCAGGATCATGACGGGATGACTGCTCGCCACCCACTAATCCTCAGGAAAGTGGCCAGTTCCCCAGGATGGGACCCCATGAAGCCCAGCACCAGAGCCTCAGGCTGACTGCCTCCAAGGAGGTCACTGTTTGGGACCTTCTAAGGCAAGAGGGGGAATGGGAGATGAGGGAAATTTTATGTCCAAATTAATACCAAAGGGTGACTTCCCTGACTGAGAATTCTAGCAAGAGATGCCACGGGGAACCCGAGAGCTCTGAAAGTAAAACATGTGTGTGTGTGTGTGAGACCTTCTCTAGCTTCTCTACCTGATCTTATTTTAAAAGTCCATTGCTTTGAGAACAGGAGACCATGTGGAATGAGGTTGGGGCTAGAGGGGTAGCTTAATGCACTTCCCCTTCCTCCTGGATGATCAGGAAGGGTTCCCTGGTACTGCCAGTGACGTGTGATGATAGACGAGGAGGCCAGGGAGACATGCAGGCAGATGCTGGGGGGGTGGGGCGGGCAGGGCAGGGGGACAGCAGACGCCTGGCCTGCCGGGCGCTCCGCCACTTCGTGGACACCGCAGGTGCCTGCTCACGCTCTGCCAGACAGCCTCGGGGGCCAGGGAGATGGGCTGCATCCTCCACCCACAGGCTGCTTTGGGGGTGGACACTCAGGGTTCCTGGCGGAGCAATCTCTCATTCAGGAAAAGTTTGAGCAGGAAAAAGACAAGCGAAGGTGAAGAGCCAGGATTTCTCTCAGTGGGTTTTCAAATCCTGTTTCTAATAGTAAACACCAGGCTATCTTCAGCTCTTTGTGCTCAGAGAGGTGGAAGTGTGTGTGTGAGTGTGTGTGTGTCTGTGTGTGTGTGAAAGAGGGAGAGAGAGAGAGGTTGGGGGGAGGAGAGAGAGTCTTTAAATTTTAATTGGTCTGCAATGAAAGATTTAACTGTTTAAAAAACAAAACCCTCTTAGTCCCAGACCACAGCTTATGTGCTAGTGTGGGAGGTTTGGGGCTGGTGAGAAAGAGCGGGGGGTGGATTCCTAATGGATCCCGCGGGGGCTGTGCTGTGAGGAGTAGGGGATCAGCCAGATGGACAGCAGGATCCAAGGCCGGCGCCCTCACACTCTAACTGCTAGCCCGCCTCTTCGGTGGCAAAAGTAATCTTTGCTGTCCTTATTTTTTATTAGATTTTTAAAAACTTTTTATACAATTTGAAAGGTTACTTTCCATTTACAATTATTGCAAAATGCTGGCTATGTTTTCTCTGTGTGTAACGCATCCTCGAGCCGATCATACTCCAGGTAGCTTACACCCCTTACTCCCCTGCTCCTCCCACCACTGGTAACCACTAATTTCTTCTCTGTATCTGTGAGTCTTTTGGTTTCTTTACTTTTGTGATTATCCCCTAAATGAAATAGGTGACCAGAGCATGCAGAGTTGGTTTAAAGTTAAGTATGTACCCGGCTTCAGAAGATGACCTGCCTGGTGAGTGCAGTGCTGTATGGCTTTGAGATTCAGTGACGCAGCAGCTGCCTTGCGGACCAGGCCTTGCCACTGGTAGCGCGACTGTTTTCTTGGCTGCCGTCTCCCTCCGCTTAGACAACGGCCCTCACCTCAGGATCTGGGCCTGGGCCTGCTTTGTCCACCAAGGTGTTCCCAGGACTAGTGCAGTACCTGGTATTGAGGAGATGTCAGCAAAAGCATCTGTTGAATTTCCTATGGGCATTTTGGGTGGAGTTGCTGTGGCCCTGGACACGTCTGTATGCTGCCATTCGGTGGTGAAACTAACCTCGATTGGTAAGGGCTGCTTTTGCGGCATCCTGCGCTGTGTTACAGCTGAGAGGCGGAGGGACTATACCCCTCAGGACAAGGCTTATGTCTGTCCAGCGTATAGCTGTATCTACCACCTTAGGAAAGTGTCTGGAACACAGTAGGTACCATATTTGTTGAGCGAGGGAGTAAATGAATGGAAGAACATGACAGCCATGTCGTCTCCCACATCCTGCTTATCCAGCTCAAGGGTGAAACTGGGGATTGTACATGCTGGTACCATCACGAATGCCATTGGCAAATCCACTCTAAATGACACTGAGTTGAGTTGAACCCCACGTCTTTGTTCTCTTTCAACCCGGCCCAGGTCATCAGGGAAGATACTGGTGATGGTGGTGGTGGTGGTGGTGGTGATTCTTACTGTTTGTTGAGAGCTACCATGTACCAAGAGCTCGCCGATCTATTTCACATGCATCATCTCATGCAAGCCTCATAGCCGTTCTGTAATGCAGTTACTCGATTTCTTGAGCTTTCACAGAAACTGAAGCCCAGAGGGATTAATCCACATGCCCAAAGCCACACAGTTAGGAAGGCATGGAGGCATATTTTGATTCAGGTCCGTTGTTAGACCCCAAAGCTCCTTCTCTTACCTCCTTGTCATGCTGAGTAGTATCAGACCCAGCATTATAGGAAGATCCAGAGGGGACAGTAAAAGCAGCCAAAGAAAAACAAATTGTTGGGTGTCTATTACGATTGATCTTAAAAGCCTTATATGATCATGTATGTTCTCCAGGGGACATTCAGAAAGCTAGTGATTTACCATGGTTCCCTGGCTAGGGAAGATCTCCAGGCAGCCAGTTCCCTACACCTGTGCCTCAGGGGTCCAAACCGAACCCAGCAGGGACGCCAAAGCAACCGGCCCCATCCACTTTGGCTTCTCTTAGACCCACAGAAGATCAGCCCCTACGATTTTATGTTTTTTGTTCCAGGAGGGTCATGGGCTTCTAGCCAAAAATCCTTTCAATTAATGAATTAGGAGCAGCATCCATGAAGAAAATTAGAACCAGATAAGAAAAGAAGGGCCCTGGTGCTCAGCGCCGAGGAAGGGAATAATTCTTGGATTATGCTGATGATTTACCAATGTTTTCCTAATGTGAGAATCGGTCAGCAGGGGCCTGGGTTTTTTATGAGGGAGGAACCTCTTCCAGACAGCTCTCTCCCCAACAGTCCCGATAAATCCCCACACCCCCACTTCCAGGGAGAGCGTTGCCCTCTGCAGAGTCATAGTGTCAAAGTCTGTTTAGCTGTTCTTTACTTATCAGCTGCAACCCCAACATTAGTTCATGCTTGGAATATGAAGCCATTTCATATTTAGTCTTGTTTTATCTGGCAAAAAGCCTTCCAGGAAAAAAAATGGAGTCTCCTGCTGGTGCTGTTCAGCTCTTATATCTTTATAGTCTCTCGAATTGATTTGACAGAGCAATCACAGGCCATGGGTGAGACCGAATGCTTCTCTCAGCAACAGGCTGGGGAACCGAAAGGAACAGCTCAGCCCACCTCCCTGGGGCCAGCCCAGCCTGTCCAGGTTAACCCTGGGGTCGGGGGTGGTGCAGGCCCATGAAGATCAGAGTCTCCTTGTGGCAACTGTCTGCTTGGAGCCTCAGAAGAGAGCAAGGGTGTCTGAGGAGCCATTAGCAGTGGCTTTGGCTTCAGAACATTCTGGAAACTGAGGGCGTCAGACACCCCCCAGAAGATATTGCAAGCTCCTGGAAGGGCTCCAAAGCCACAGTGAGCTCTGGGAAGATTTGCCAAGTAACGTGGCCTGCTGGGAAGCTGAGGTTCATATTCTGCCAGCCCCGGATAAGTCACGAGGGTTTGAACCCAAGGGACAATGACAGTCAGAAATGATGTACAAAATCGTGTGTGTGCAGGCAGACTCTCAGTTTTCTGGGAAGGGGTCTGTGGGTTTTAGTAGGTAACCAAAGAGGTCTGTGACCTCAGTAAGCTTAAGAACCCATGAACTAAGGCGACTTTCTTCAAAGCATATCTGCCCCATAGTGGTTTGAGGGGGCTTGAGGTGCAGCACAGACCAACTTCTTCCTTTACTAACCATGGGCTTGTTTTCACGTTCGTTAGAAAAACGTCAACTCATATGTCAAGTTTACGATTTCACAGATACTACAGATCAAGGTGAGGCTAAAACAGATTATATAAGTAAACCTAGACGTCAAGTGGATACGGATAAAAGGAGTTAAGTCTATAGTGGCGTAAGTTGTATGCATCTATGGCAGAAGTCACTAGTTCTGAATGGGGAAATACTTGAATCAAGGGGAAAAACCCGGGAGAACTCAGCCTTCTTTTAAACATGTCTCTTTACGTAGTTACTTCTGGCTGCTTGCGTCTGTCTCTGTGCACAGCACTTCTCTAGGGGGCAGGGGCTGCTCGTTGCTGCGGTGCGGGCTTCTCACCGTGGTGGCTTTTCTTGCTGCGGAGCTCAGCCTCTAGGGTGCAGGGGCTTCAGCAGTTGTGGCCCACAGGCTTAGCTGCCCTGTGGCATGTGGAATCTTCCCGGATCAGGGATCAAACCCATGTCCCCTGCATTGGCAGGTGGGTTCCTAACCACTGGGCCATGAGGAAAGTTTGAATCCAGCCCTCTTCACTTCCTGCCCCAATTACTGAAATGTTCCTAAATTAGACGCCCTGACCCTCACCTCTTCCATCAGCTGCCTGGACACCATTGTCCTCCTGATGCCCACTCAGATCATGAAACTCCCCTGCTCTAGAACACGTGATGGCTCCCTATGGCCACCACATTACCCCCAAACTCCTTCAACTGGATTTTCAAGCCCAGCCTTCTACCTGACGTTCTCTCTGCTGTTTCCACTTTGGAAGCTCTTCTCTCCTGCCAGACCGTTGTTTGCACGGTCCTCCCCAGCTCCCACTCACATTCCATGCTCCTTTCTGCCTCGCTGCTTTTGCTGGTGCAATTGTCTCTGCATCCTGTCCTGCTCATTCCTCTCTGGAGCCCTCACCCTCTACAAATCTGCTGTTGGCAGTTCCCACTGGGGTCTTCCCTCCCTGGGCTGTTGTTGCCTTGCAAGTCTGCATGTCAGGAAGGGGGGACTTTGGGTTAATTACCACTTCATTTGGCACCAGTAAGCCTGGACACAGAGAGGAGCTGGAGCCAGGGGTCTAAAACTTCCCTTTGGGCTCCTTGACGTTGTTGACGAAATAGGATAAGTTTGGGATTAATCATTGAAAAACAAGTGAGATAAACCCCTGGGTTTCAGAGATAGGAGCTCCTCGGTCCTCCTCCCGGCTTAGGTTATCAAAACCAAGAACTGTTCATTTTTCACAGTTTATGAGGTTTATCTTTGGCCTGTCAGGAGATGCTGACAGAAAAATGAAATTGCTCTGTTTCTAGTCTATTTCACTTTCTCATTCCCACTCATAACAAGTTGAAATGCCCCATTGTAAACACTTGAAGAGGAAAAAAAAAAAAAGATATAAGCAGCAAATGTGCAGTACCTCTTATAATTATTTTGCGTTTTTATCTTACTCTTTAAGGCCAAATTTGAAAGAGTTGAGGGGAGACTATCCCTTTATTTCAAAGAGAAGGTGGATTTTTAATGATTTAGTAGGTGTGGGTGATTGAAAATTAGTCAAGAGGGCTAGTTTGAGAGCTTTTTATTTTCTCAGGATCATATAGAGAAGATACAGGTTCAAAAAATTAGTGACAGAGTGGCACCAGTTGTGACGAACTTGTAAAATGTTGGCTGAGACTTTTTCATTTTATTCCCCTCAGACTTCATTAAAAACTAGCAAAGCATTTATAGTAAAATGAGTCAGAGAAAGACAAGTACTACATGATATCACTTATACGTGGAACCTAAAAAATAATATAAATGAATCTGATAACGAACAGACTCGTAGACAGAAAAGAAACATGGTTACCAAAGGTGGGGCGGGGTGTAAATTAGGAGTATGAGATTAACAGATACAGTCTACTGTACCTAAAATAGATAAGCAAAATACTGTGTAATACAGGTAAGTATATTCAATATTTTGTCATAACCTATAATGGAATATAATCTTCAAAAAAACCTGACTCACTATGCTGTATACATGAAAATAACACAATATTGTAAATCAGCTACACGTCAATGAAAAAAATAGCAAAGCATTTAGAAAAAGGTGAGTGGCTTGAAATGTGAAAAATATGATGTACTTGCAGAAAAGCATTTTTTTCAATTGAATGGTGTTATTTATATGCCTCTGACATAGAGATTTCTTAGGGGGACCTTGTGCAGTCAGCGCAGAATTCACTAAAAAGGGTTAAACAAACGGCAGATTAGTCAGGGAAGTTATTCAAGAAAAGCTTTAGAACTGGAGCTGAAGTAGTTTCTCAGGATTGTTATTGAGCAGTCGGTTGGTGAGTGTTTGTCAAAGGCTTCCAGTATGCACGAGGTTGTCATAACCGGCAGGTGGGTATCTTTCTTTCCATGGCTGTGTTTGCTCAGTCCTGTCCAACTGTTTGCGACCCCGTGGACTGTAGCCCTCCAGGCTCCTCTGTCCATGGGATTCTCCAGGCAGGAATGCTGAAGCAGGCTGCCATCTCCTCCTCCAGGGGACCTTCCCAACTGTATGTACATAGAGGAGACTTCACTAATGTGCATTAGCGGATACCCCAGGTTGACCTGTCATGGAGAACTGTCTCGAGTCTCTAAATTCTCTGGTTGGCCGACTGCTCGTTTCTTTGTTTAGGTTTTAAGGTGAGTGACCTGGGGCTATTTGTCTCCATCAACCTGATTGCGAATCTGAAGGCACAGTTGAATGTCTATTTTTCTGCCATCCTCAGAAGATTGCTGCAGATCTACTCTCTGATTCTCATTCTTTTCAGCCTACAATACAAATAGCTTATTATTGTTTTACTCTTGGTATAACTCTGAATTGCAGACTTCAGTATTAATGCAATTGAAAGAACTTTTCAGCTCTGGAAAAGGTCTTATTAATAACTTCTATAGCTTTTGTGTTCTTAACTAATCTTTTTAAAGCAAGTCACACACATGTTTCAGAGCACACACAGCCTTTCCCTAGCTGTTTACAGCACCGTAACGAGAGGCAGGGACCCTGCAGGCAGAGCCCCTGGACTTGACCTTGGGGTCCCCTGCTGCAGTCTATAGGGTCACAAAGAGTTGGACACGACTGAAGCAACTAACACACACACACACACACACACACACACACACACTCATTTGTCATTTGGTAACTGCTTCAGCATCTTGTGCCTCAGTTACCTCCAATGTAAAACTGATGTGAAAAACACATACACACCGTAGCGGAGTTGTATGATTTAGTGGATTCATACATTGAAGAATGCAGTAATCAATTGTAATTATAATAATCAATGGGTAAATACACGCCTCGCCCACACTTGGCTCTCCCTGTGTGTTGACTGTTGGTGTTCACCTGCTAGAAAGCATGCCATGTTACCATTTTTTTTCCTTGTAGCAATATGGAAATATTGTGTCACTTCTCCATAATGATCACAGCATTTATTGAGCACCAATTTTTGCAAATGATGAGGAATGCTTTACCCTCTCCACCCTCAACTCCTATTTCCACAGAGGTTCCATAGAGGCGCTGGAGCATCCAGGCCTCGACAGGCAACATCAGGAAGCCTGCAGGCTGTCTACACACGCCTCCACTCACTTCTCCAGGCCCCAGGCTACAAGGTCTCTGAGTGCAAGAGCACCGAGCCCCACAAGTCCCCTTCTGTATAAGTCCTCCCGCTCACAAGCGGGCCTCAGCGTGTGCTGGCCCTGGGTCTGTGGAGCCTGTCCCTCGTTGCCTGCTCTGCCCGTGCCTCCAGGCTTGACAGCGTGAGGCAGTGGTTCAGGTTACCCTGCGCCCGCCCACTCCTCACCCAGAGGCACTTTCCAGGAGTCCTGGGAAGCGGCGCTTAGAAAGTCTAGTGGTTGGGTGGCCATGCCCCTGAGTCACGTCCTTTATTAAAGGAGCTGTATCAGTCATAAAGCCAAGAGTCTGATCTCCATTTGCTTGATGACGCTGGTCTGGAACGTGGAAGGGATGGGGTTGTGATGAGTTTCCAGGAAGCACCCCTAAAATACCCACACCAGGCTCTGGATAGCTGTCCTATTTCCCTTGATTTGACAATCTATGAGATGGGAATTATTATTCCTGCTATTAGGTCAGAAAATCAGGCTAAGAGCGATGAAAGCAGTGACATGAGATGAACAGCCTAGTGACTAAAGGTCTGGAATTCAAACCCAGGTCTGTTGGACTCCAGAACCAGGGGTCCTGAGTCCCTCACCAGAGGTTCTCAGACTTAAAAGTTTGCTCAGCGTCCCCCAGGCAACTCACGGAAACCCTTGTGGCTGGCCCACCGCCTCCCAGTTTCTGATTCTGTGGCTCTCAGCTGGGAATCCAAGAATTTGCGTTTTCATTAATAGCAAGTTCCCAGGGGACACTGACGCCCCTGGTCCAGGGACTTCGCTGTAAGAACGCTGCTCTGCGCTCAGCCTCTTACTGTCCACTGGCATCGCTCACTTACGAGCTGCAGCGTTCACTAGAACACGAGGTGGTATAAAATTCTGGTACAACACATTAGAACTAGGAAAGAAAGTGGATTTAATTATTAACTAAGATATCTGTGATCTTGCATAGAGCCTTATGAAAGCATTTTGGAAGTGGTTGTACTTTCTAAAGCTAAGGAAAGGATGAAGGGATGTGCCACTTTAAAGCATGACAGAGCATTTTATTCTTAAAATACATTTTCTGCTGACATTTTATTCCAGAGACAATCTGGATGACTTTCCTTCTTGGAACTCTGTGAGACTGGAACGTCCTATGTCCCAAGTGATTCCAGGAATTTATTACTGACGGCTTCCACCTGGGTTTGAATACGAACAGGAGGTGGGGAGGGGAGGGAGAGAGAATGAATGAATATGAAGAAGTTGGTCCCACATTCAGGCGATTAGATGATTAGGTGATTAGATGAAGGCGAGAGCCCCTGGTCTTTTATAGATACCAAAGATAAGGGGCCACAGATGGGTGGGAGATGCCCTGGACATATTCAGGTGTAGAGGAAGTACCGTTCCCGTAAACCTGGTTTTGACCCTAAGTGCCCATCTTACCACGCTGATTGGAAGTGCCGCGTCAATCATTCTGTGGGTCCTTTCTCCCAGCACCCTCCCAGCAGAGTCAGGGGCGTGCAAGCTGCCCAGAAGCAGCGCTAAGCCCGACCTCCTGCCCTGACCCGCCGCGGCCCCTCGGGATACAGCAGCTTGGCTCTCCCTAAGTTTTGCTGGAAAAGGGAATTTTCGGCAAGCCACACAGCTGTGCCTCCTGGGGCCCCCTCCCTGAGACATGGTAAGGGGCAAGGTCCCTCCCAGACCTTGGACCCCAGGCACAGCTCCCACCTTGAACTATGTCTGTTCAAGAGGTGCCCAGCACAGCTTTTCCCAGATCATAACGTGCGCTCTCAGGGGCCTGGCTCCCAGGCCTGTGTCCTAGAGACTGCAGGTGTCACTCTGAGGGAAGGAGCTGAGAGGTGTCAGATCCCTGGGGTGTGTGGCAGAAGGTTGAGTTCCACTGGGACAGAAGCAGGCAGTGCCAGGAGATGGAGGGACCTTAGTCCTTATACTTGGAGAGATCTTGGTCCCTTCCTCCCTCTCTAACCTTGCCTCCACCTGTGAGGATGACCGGCTTGTCCCGTCACCTGCTGGTCCTGAAATAGCCAGAAGGATCCTAAACTTGACCAGCTGTGTGTGCTGTACTTAGTCACTCAATCATGTCTGACTCTTTGTGACCCCGTGGACTGTCGCCCACCAGGCTCCTCTGTCCATGGGGATTCTCTAGACAAGAATACTGGAGTGGGTTGCCATGCCCTCCCCAGGGGATCTTCCCAACCCAGGGGTTGAACCCAGGTCTCCCGCGCTGCAGGCAGATTCTTTACTGTCCGAGCCACCAGGGAAGCCCACAGACCCCAGACCACAGGCTGACTTGTCCTCTACATCAGCTCACCGCTGCTCAGCCCGCTCACCTCGGGAGGCAGGTGCAAGTCCCCTTGGCTTGTTTCCCAGCAGAGGCTGTAAAACACTGAGTGCCTTCGTGCACGTTAATGATGTTGACAGCCACCAGCTGAGTGTGGGGGAGGCAGGTCGTGAGGGGGCTTATGGTTGGTCAAGAGGAGCCTAGAAAGATAGCCACTGCTGGAGGAATTGGGCTCAATGGCACTCTTTCTCCTGATAGTGAACCCTAGTTCTCCAGCTTTGCCTGAGAACAGAGGCCCGGATGTCCATCGTGTTCTGACCCTTGTTATCCGGGAACTGGTCTGTGTGCAGAGTTGGCAGGTGCCAGCTTGACACTGGCTTGCCAGGTAAGCAGTTATGCCACAAAGAAGGCCAGGAGGTGGTGGGGTGCAAAGGAGGCCGCCAGTGGAGACCACAGGTTCCCAGTCCATTGGAACTGTTTCCATCTGACGAATGAGAGTCATTTATTTTGCCAGTGTGTCAAGTGGGTCCCCTCAGGGGAAGAGCCTTCTTGACATTGATAATTCTCAATTTTCTGACAGTACATTAGCCAGGTTTTTCTCCCTCCTTATCCCCTTAATACAATTCAAATCATTGAGTTCCCAGAGAAGACAGACTTAGTATTAGCTGTGCAAACCATGATGCGTATCACATTAGAAACAGGAAATGTATTCAGTCTGATAGGAGAGCAAGTGACTTTCGGAGGCTCCATTCTGTTGGATGATCCAAGTGGTCAGTTTTCCCTGTCCTGTCCACACCACCTCGCCCTCCTTTTAGCCCAGCCTGAAGAGTTCCTCTGGGATCACTTTCCTGCTGTGTGTGTGCTGGAAAACTCTGTGTGTGTTACCATGTCAATTTGCTTGGTTGCACTATAAGAATCCTAAGATGAAGTGTGCGTGCTGTGGTTGAGGGCTGTGCCTAAAAGATGGGGCTCTTAGGAAAGATTCGTTTGGATCTTGCCTCTATCTCTCCCCTACCAACTTTGTGATCTTGAGCAGAACACCAGTTCCTCTGGGCCTCCGTTCCCTCGTGTAAAAATGGAGTGAATAATAGCTCCTAACTTCCTAGGATTGTTATAAGCATTAAATAAGACATGTACAAAGTAGAGAGCCCAACACATGATGAGGCATTTAATAATGTTAAATGTTATTATATCTGTTCATCACCATTTTGACTGGAGGATGGAGGGGCTGTTCATCTTAGAGGCAAGGAGGGGGTTGTGTGGGTGTGTAAATAAATAATCTTGTTGGGAGTGACAGGAGATGGAGATGGACAGATCACTGAATCCTGGGATGGTGCTTTGTGACCTTATAGGGTGCAAGCAAGTTCTAGGTACAGTAGTATGGAAATGAAGGTGGAGCGTGATTTAAAGGTTAGGGCTCTTTTTCTGCCGGAATCTGGAAGATGCCTTTTGATTTGTTATACATCCCAGAAAGTCCTGATGAGCAGTGGTGCCCAGCCTTTTTGGCACCATGAACCATTTTTGTGGAAGATAATTTTTCCATGAAGAGGGGAGGGAGGATGTTTCAGGAAGATTCACGTGCATTACATGTATTGTGCACTTTATTTCTATTATTGTGACACCAGGTCCACCTCAGGCCATCAGGCATAGATCCCGGAGGTCAGGGACCCCTGCTGAAGAGGGGCTCCAGCGTCATCACATCCCTCCCAGCACCCAGGATCCCGTTTGCCCCCTGTATTCCTCAGGGTCATGGAATTTCCCGACTGTAGAGTTCTGGAGCCTTCCCACTCCAGCGTCTCTAGGACCAGGTTGTCTGCAGACAGCCAAAGTGCTTTCCTTCTCCTTTGTCTCTTCCCAAAGCTGCACAGGAGCCGGTGAGGTGGGAACGCGAGCCCCCGCCTCTGGTTTCTCTTCCGCATCCCTCAGTGCGATCCCAGGCACCCTTCGGTCCCAGCTAACTCTAGAAACCCTGCATCAGTGGCCGCTAGAAATTTCCATCCCATAAATTTGGTTTTGGTTTTGGTTTATTTATATTAAACCATGACGTCAAGAGGAATCCAAGGGCTTTGTCAGAATGGGAAGACACAGGACCACTTGATCCTGTTCTTACATGGCTCTGAAATCGGTGCCCCACGGAAGACAGGCACAGCCCAAGAGCAGGCAATGGCTTTCCATGTCACACATCACTTTTTCTGGTTTACATTTTCTGACTTTCATCATTTAGTCAGGATTTTCTCCCCCTGGGTACTTAGAAAGTATGTCAGAAAATGAAAACCCTTTGCCATCCATTGGAGGAGGTGGAAAAGCATTTCCACCAGAAATGGAAGTACCAGTATTTCTATGACAACAGCATGTTCAGAGCAGGTCATAAGGGCGCTGTGAGCTGGAGGAGAGGGAGCACCCACTGGGGATTTTGTTCCCTGACCTTTCACCTCAGACTGCCTCCTTCCCACCTGCGCGCTGGGTTCCTGTCTGCTCTGCCTGCTTCAGAAGTATTGCAGGAAGGAGTCTCTGCTTTTCCAGCTTTTGCAAGGATAAGACCCTCACGGGTGGGCGCCCCATGTGGGCCAGTGCATCCAGCTCTTTCTTGACCCAAAAGCCTGGACCGGAGCACGGAGCCCGAGCACTTGGCCATTCTGCACTTGGCAGACATCTCAGGTTTCCTCCTTCCTGTAGGAGGAGAGGAAATGTGTATTTTCACTTGGAGGAGGGAGATAAATCTCGAAATGTCAGAGCTGAAGCTAAGTGAGCCCAGAAAGACTGTTCTCCTCTGGGGTCTGGCAGACCCACGTGGGTTTCCCGGCGCCCAAACACCCCCTACTGAAGCCCGAGGGGCTGACCCTCCCTGAGAGGCTCGGGGCAAGTCCCGCATCCTCGCACCCTTGGCAATCCAGAGAACTCTCTGAGGCTCATGTTGCGCTTTGGTGGTCATTGTTCTGCCAGTTGAGCGCCTTGGCTAATACCTACTGAGATGTGCTAGTACTAGGTGGACACTGTCTCAACCCTGTGAGACGGAAATGCTAGTGACATGCGGTTCTGAAGCTGCAGTCCTTCTGTGTTCAGTAATCCCGGGAGGCAGGCAGCCGCTACAAAATACACTCCGGGGAGTCTTTGTGCGTGGAGAGCAGTGTTTCTCAAACTGCACCCCTCGGAACCCTGGGGTTCCCTGGACTGCGTCAAGGAGTGAGGCGGGGGTCAGGGGTCCAGAGGAAAAGGGCAGAGAAACGGAAGCCCAGAGGCCAAGGCCACAGGCCTCCCACCTCCACTCTGGAACTTCTGTTTTCATCTGTTCTTTATGTGGTGGTTCTGCATACCGCTTCATGGACAGAAGATTACACTGCTTTTTTAAAAAAAGTTTGAAGACCTCTGACTGATTTAGAGGTCCTATCCACAGGATTCAAGCTATAATTATATCCACAGGAAAAAATAAATAAAACCCCATTTACAAATCCGGCTTAATTAGCCCTTATAAAAAGTGAAAGCAAACCTCAGCAGAATTCTTCAGGATTCCAAGTCATCATAACTCTTTCTTCCCTTTTGGATGCAGTTGGGGGTCCTTGCCTCTGCAGCGGAGCCCCCTGCTCCTGATTCATAAGGTCGCCTCACGCTGTGTGGGAGTACCTTCCATGGACTCTGGCCGGAAAGGGAGCAAAGTTGACAGATCTGTGGCCGTCCCTCTGAAGGAAATGCCGGGGGTCATTCTTTTCTGCAGGGGGCAGCTTCTCAACCACTGAACGGTGGCCCCAAGAGGGGTGGGGGAGGGGCAAGTCCAGAGGCAAAAGCCATGGCTTTGGGCCAAAAGGTAAAATGCATGTTTTCAGGAAAATTAGAGAAATTTGCCTGAGGTGGGTCCTGCTTGCACACTGAGTTCTTATATGGGCCCTTTTATATTGCTGTTTGCTTTGCTTTCAAATAAAAGATGAGTGTCTGCCAGCCAAGGGCCTCCCAGGCCCCGAAAGGGTCTGCAGAGCAGCGCCACCCCACCCCCGCTCCCCTGAGAAGGGCAAAGGCGCGTTGAGAGGGGACCTGCGGGGTGGGGGCCGCGGGAGCACGCTGGGTTAGTCAGGGAGGGCTGGGCGGGGCGGCCCCTCTGAGAAAGGGGCTTTCTCCTCTCAGGTTTCCAGGACAGGCAGGCGCTTATAAACATCTGCCTACTCCAAAGACTGAAAAGGACCTCCACAGAGTCCCAGGCGAAATCAGAGAAGGAGGAGCAATTTTTTCCTGATTCTCTGGAGAGACCACCGTGGCTCTGTGTTTCCCCCAAACCGGCTGCAGGTTTGCTGCTGGAACCAGAAGGCAAGGTGGCCAGGATGGTTCGCAGTGCCGGGGACGCAGGTTCCACCCGGAGCCGGGGCTGTGGTCCTCGGCTCCCTTCCCTGGCAGGTGGGTGGGGCCTCAGAGCCGGATTTGTGCAGTTGTTCAAATCCTGGCCCTACCGCTTCTTCCTTTTGAACCCTCTGAACCTCTGTTTTTTCAGCTCTGGAATGGAAATCTGAATAGCACCTGTTCTATAAAAGTCCTTTGGAAGGATGAGAGAAGACTCAGCTCAGTCCCTGGCACGTAGAAACCACTCACATAAATACCCACCGTCATTAGTTCACTCAGAGATTCTTTTGGAAAGCAGGCACTTGAATAGAGTGTTTAGTAATGACACGTGTTTTGCTAGAAAAAAGGTCTGGGTTCCAGTCTCGGCTGTTCCAATTGCTGGCTGTGTGATTTTTCATGAATTCCTTGACCTCTCTGAGCTTCACTGTCCCCATTTGCGGAATAAAGCTGGTAGTGCCCATCTCACAAGGTGGCAAATGAAAGAAGATCATGCAAATGCGTGCTTATTAGCACAAGGCATTTATTAGCAAACAGTCAGTAGATGAGAGACACCCGTATCAGTGCTCATTCCCACATTAGCTTTCTCCAAGCAGAACTGCAGGGTTTGTTTTCCTAAAGACTCCTCAGAGCCTGTTAGCTGACAAAAGCACTGATCCACCGGAGAGGGAGCCTTTCCCGAGGTCCCCTGACCTTCTTTTGGACCGACCCATGCTGTTCAGGCTCTTGGCTGGGACAGGGGCATCAGCGTTTTCAAGTTGTTGGTTGTCATCAAATGTAATAAAGATCATGCTCCTGAGGCTGCCAGGCCATGGCAGAAGGGATGAGGAGAGATGAAGACTAGCTAGAAAAGTGAAGGAGAAAAGACAGGACTCCACGGATTTGAATTAAGAGAAAACAAAACAAAAGCATCCAGTATGAAAACGAAGGCTTCCCTTGGCCGGTGCGGAGCTGGGGCTGGCGTTTCTTGCCCTGTTCCGTCCTTCCTGGTCCCTGGTGGCCCACAGACGCACTTTTCTGTTTGCTGGGACTCTGCTCTGGGCCAGCCCATCTCCTCCACGTCTGTAGGGGAAGGTGCTGAGGATCCGCGGCTTGCTCAGCAAACGGTAACTCAGCACCGGGCTCTGAACCTGCACGCGGAGCAGGAGAGGCGGCCGCGGGATGTTCAGGATGTCCATCTGGTCTTTCTTGCCTCCTCAGTTTTACCTCTTGACTGTTGTGTGCCAGCTACATGTTTATCCACTTAACTGTTAGAGACAAAAGGGATTTCAGAGGGCCTTGGCCCTGACCTCATCTCTTCCAGGAAATCAAAAATCAAGCAGGTGAGGGACTTCCCTCGTAGTCCAGTGGTTAAGACTCCACACTTCCAATGCAGAGGCCATGGGTTCAGGGAACTGAGATTCCACATACTGTGCCTTGTGGCGGCAAAGAATATCAGACAGGCAAATAACTTATTCGTGGACCCTCTACTGGCCTGGGAAATCCCATGGACAGAGGAGCCTGGCAAGCTACAAGCAGGTCACAGAAGTTGGTGCGTGACTTAGTGACTAAACCACCGCCACCAGGTCTGGCGTCCCTGGGGTGAAACTGCTGACCTCCCTGGGGTGAAACTGCTGACCGCCCTGGGGTGAAACTGCTGACCTCCCTGGGGTGAAACTGCTGACCTCCCTGGGGTGAAACTGCTGACCTCCCCGCTGAAGACCTGTTCTTTCACCGCTTCTCTCAGTCCTCTCATTTCAGCAGAGCCCTGTGGGCATCAACAGAGAAGGCAGTGGCACCCCACTCCAGTGCTCTTGCCTGGAGAATCCCATGGACGGAGGAGCCTGGTAGGCTGCAGTCCATGGGGTCATGAAGAGTCGGACATGACTGAACGACTTCACTTTCACTTTTCACTTTCATGCATTGGAGAAGGCAATGGCAACCCACTCCAGTGTTCTTGCCTGGAGAATCCCAGGGATGGGGGAGCCTGGTGGGCTGCTGTCTATGGGGTCGCACAGGGTCAGACACGACTGAAGCGACTTAGCAGCAGCAGCAGCGGGCATCAAGGATCCCTTCCTTTTCCAGGTCTTTTGCCTAATGACTTTGCATTAGTTTGTATCTGCCTCTTCCATTTTTGCTGAGGTTGGTTACAACTCAGACTTCCCTAGCGATTTTAGGGTTCAGCTAGCTCACCATAGAACTTTCAGAATTATACTCAGTGCTGAGAAGTTAGCTGTGACTTGTCCCCACAGCCTTCCCCTGGTTGAGCACTCCTTTTCAATGACCCTGGGGAGAGAGAGAAGTGTGGCAAAATCATACAGGAGATTTGCTAAAAGTCTCTCTACTGTGTTCTTAGCAGATTCCTTTCAAGTAGGAACTAAACCTGGGTTTGAAGTTCCTCTTCTGTGTTGTAGAAGAGTTGCTTGGGTGTGTTCCTTCCTTGGGGCTTCCCAGGTGGCTCAGTGGTAAAGAATCTGCTTGCCAATGCAGGAGACACAGGTTCGATCCCTGAGTCAGGAAGATCCCCTGGGGAAGGAAATGACAACCCACTCTAGTATTCTTGCCTGGAGAATTCCATGCATAGAGGAGACTGGTGGAATACAGTCCCTGGGGTCACAAAGAATCAGACACGACTGGGCAACTGAGCACACGCTCTTTCCTCGTGTACGTGCTTTCATTCCCTGCAAACTTTGTTTTGGAAAAGTAACTTCTGAAAGGTTTTGTCACCAATAAGAATTTTATTTCATGAGATTTTTTTTCCCCAAAACAACCACAAAAGATCATGTCTTAAAGATGTATACTTACCATCTTTAATCATGAATGGATTTGCCTGATCTTCGTGGCTCTGCAAAAGAGGCATTCTTTCTATCCTGTTTTGCAAAGCTTTCCTGCATTCAGCTTAAGCTTTCTAATAAGAAAAAGTTGAATTCAGTGTGTGTCTCTGAGGCAAATCAATTTAGTGCCAGAGCTGAGACGGTGGAGATGTAAACGTGTGATAACGTGGAGAGCAGGAGTTTGCTTCAGTGGGATTTGTTAATGAAAATAAATCCAGAAAATTTGGCTTTCTGAAGTGAACAAGGAGGGCAAACGGCTGGCACGGCTGTGATGGAGTGTGCCAAATAGATTCCAAGAGAAAGCTAGTGCATTCTTTTCCCTGGAGGCAAAATCCAGGAGGCTTTCAAGGCTCAATTCTTGCCCTGCTGGCCTCGGAGGGGAATCTGCTAGATAATCCTCCTCCAGCCTACCAAAGCAAGGTCTGTGAGGGCTTCATACAAGTTACCCTGCAGCTCCTCCCCTCCCCCGCGTAGAGGACTTGGGCCTGTTGAGGAACGTGTGAATTATACCCTTAAGCCTCTGGGGTGAAGTTTGCTGTAAGTTACATCTTCCAGTCTCCCTGGGTGCGTCCCGCCCTGGATTGCTGTTTTCCAGAAGCTATTCTGAGAGAGTGGCCAGGAAGCTAGACGCCCCTCCTTCTGTATCCCGTGGCTCCAAGCGGACGGCAAGCCCGTGGAAGGAGCTGTGGATGAGACCCGAGTTTCTGAGTCACTCCTTGCCAGCCCAGTCGGGGGCCTGTGCAGGCCCACCCCACCCTCCCTATCCTCCCCATCGTCGGGAGACCAAGCGTTGTCAGGGATCCCTTCCAAGTTTACAATTATGGAATTCTAAGGCAAATGATACGCCCAGGTCATTGAGGGGGAAAAAAGGAAAACTGGGTCCTGGAGTTAGAGGAGCAATGTGCCAGAGAGGGGCCCTGGAGAGACCCACTGTCCCCATTTGCTGGGCGGGGCACCCCGAGGGCACGGAACTTTTTGTTTAAAAACCAGGAAAGTTGTGAACCAAACTGTGACCCTGAGTGCACTTACTGTGCCCTCTGTCACACTTTAAAATAGACGTCGATGGGAAAGTCCAGCCTAAAGGGGGTTTCTGAGTCCATCGGGCCCTGATGGAGCCTGTGGAGGCAATGAGCGGGTAGGTGCCAACCTCATTCCTCAAAAGATAACACCTTCAACTTTGGTTGATACCTTTATTCACTGTTGCTGCTTCGGGCTGTTGTGAATCATAAGCTCACAGAGAATTTAAGCAGGAGCTTGTGAGGATGTTCAGTCCATCCCTGTCCCCTCAGTCACCAGGAAAAAAAAACAAAAACAAAACAAAACCCATCTCTGTATCCCCGAATAGAGCGTCATACCTCACTGCGCTGATAGAAACTTCCTCTATAAATGGATATGCTGCCACCTTGTGGTCATAAGGGGGAATGTGGGCAAGCGCAGGTAACCACAGAGAAGGAAATGCCCTTGGGTTAAAATCAATTCAGCTCCTACCTGGTGAGAGGTAGCAAACTAAGTGCTGCGAGGCGAAGACTGCAATTAGATGACCACTAGGAGAGCATGCTGTGTGCACGTGACAAAGATGCTTAGCACTTTGCAGGCAGCATCTCCTAAACTGTTCCCAGAAAGCCTGAGAGGTAGGGATTGTTATTATTATCACCGTTTTTAACAGAAGCAGAAGATATTGAGATGAGGTGGCAACAATACACAGAAGAACTATACAAAAAAGATCTTCATGACCCAGACAACCACGATCGTGTGATCACCCAACTAGAGGTAGACATCCTGGAATGCAAAGTCAAGTGGGCCTTAGGAAGCATCACGATGAACAAAGCTAGTGGAGGTAATGGAATTCCAGTCGAGTTATTTAAAATCCTAAAAGATGATGCTATGAAAGAGGTGCACTCAATATGCCAGCAAATTTGGAAAACTCAGCAGTGGCCACAGGACTAGAAAAGGTCAGCTTTCATTCCAATCCCTAAGAAGGGCAATGCCAAAAAGTATTCAAACTACTGCACAATTGCACTCATCTCACACACTAGCAAAGTAATGCTCAAAATTCTAACACCTAACATTCAAGCCAGGCTTCAACAGTAAGTGAACCATGAACTTCCAGATGTTCAAACTGGATTTAGAAAAGGCAGAGGAACCAGAGATCAAATTGCCAACATCCACTGAAAGTGAAAGTGAAAATGAAAGTCGCTCTGTCATATCCAACTCTTTTCGACCCCATGGACTATACAGTCCATGGAATTCTCCAGGCAAGAATACTGGAGTGAGTATCCTTTCCCTTCTCCAGGGGATCTTCCCAACCCAGAGATTGAACCCAGGTCTCTGGCATTGCAGTTGGATTCTTTACCAACTGAGCCACAAGCAAAGACCAAACATCCGTTGGATGGTTGAAAAAGCAAGAGAGTTACAGAAAAACACCTACTTCTGCTTTATTGACTATACCAAAGCTTTTGACTGTGTGGATCACAACAAACTGTGGAAAATTCTGAAAGAGATGGGAATACCAGACCACCTGACCTGCCTCTTGAGAAATCTGTATGGAGGTCAAGAAGCAACAGTTAGAACTGGACATGGAACAACAGACTGGTTCCAAATCGGGAAAGGATACATCAAGGCTGTATATTGTCACCTGCTTATTTAACTTATATGCAGAGTACATTATGCAAAATGCCAGGCTGGATGAAGCACAAGCTGGAATCAAGATTTCCAGGAGAAATATCAGTAACCTCAGATATACAGGTGACATCACCCTTATGGCAGAAAGTGAAGAAGAACTAAAGAGCCTCTTGATGAAAGAGGAGAGTGAAAAAGTTGGCTTAAAACTCAACATTCAGAAAACTAAGATCATGGCATCGGGTCCCATCACTTCATGGTAAATAGATGGGGAGACAGTGGAAAGAGTGAGAGATTTTATTTTGGGGGGATGCCAAAATCACTGCAGATGGTGACTGCAGCCATGAAATTAAAAGACGCTTGCTCCTTGGAAGAAAACCTATGACCAACCTAGACAGCATATTAAAAAGCAGAGACTACTTTGGTCCATCTAGTCAAAGCTATGGTTTTCCCAATAGTCATGTATGGGTGTGAGAGTTGGACTATAAAGAAAGCTGAGTGCCAAAGAATTGATGCTTTTGAACTGTGGTGTTGGAGAAGACTCTTGAGAGTCCTTTGGACTGCAAGGAGATCAAACTTGTCAATCCTAAAGGAAATCAGTCCTGAATATTCATTGGAATGACTAATGCTGAAGCTGAAACTCCAAATCTTTGGCCACCTGATGCAAAGAACTGACTCACTGGAAAAGACCCTGATGCTGGGGAAGATTGAAGGCAAGAGGAGAAGGGAATGGCAGAGGATGAGATGGTTGGATGGCATCACCGAGTCAATGGACGTGAGTTTGAGCAGGCTGCAGGAGTTGGTGATGGACAGGGAAGCCTGGCATGCTGCAGTCCCTGGGGTCGCAAAGAGTCAGACACAACTGAGCAACTGAACTGACTGGTCACTGTTTTACAGGTGATTTACCCTGTAAATCACCTCATTTACAGATGAGGACACTGAGACTGAGAGGCTGTCACTTTTTTTAAGGTGACACAACCAAATGCTGAAGTTTGAAACCAGGATGGCATGACCTTGACCCCTTGGCTCTCCTAGAGGTGAGATGAGCATACGAGTGGTCATCCTGAATATGTGGGAGAAGCTCACAGACAGAATGAAAGGAAGCCATCAAATGGCTCTGATGTCAAACGCAGTGGAATCCAGGGTAGAAGGGAAGAGAGAACCAGACTGTCAGGATGAAGGATTGAGGAGTAAGGCATGACAGAAAGCAGCCTTTGAGACAATAGGAGTCAGATCAACAGAACAAGCTACAGCCTAGTGAGCATGAAGTAGTGTGCTGGCAGTGTCCATACTCAGTGAGTATTAGCTGCTAGTAACAATGGTTGGGCTTCCCAGGTGGCTCTAGTGCTAAAGAACCGCCTTGTGAGTGCAGGATACGTAAGAGACGCAAGTTCCATGCCTCAGTTGGGCAGATCCCCTGGAGGAGGGCATGCTTACTGTTGTTCATTAGACCTGTGCTGATGGGCTTATATATCTCCCTATTTTGCAAAAACCCCGTGAGGTCTGTATTATTATGATTCCCACTTTTTCAGTGAGGAAACGGAGCCTTAGAGAGGTTGTTACTTAACCGGGGTCGTATGGATAAATGAGAGCCACAAGTGGAACCCGGGTCCTTCTGACTCAGAGCCTGTGCTAAACATCGACGTATTTGCTGTTAGAGGAAAACAGAACTGGCGTGGGTGTGGAGGGCCTGAGCCACAGTCACAAAAGTGATAAAGGGGAGTTTGTGCAGGGGAGAGACAGGGCAGGGCACTGGGCACTGAGATGGAGACCTGAACTGTTGCGGAGAAGCCAATTCTGACTCCAGGTTGGAACTGCTTCTTTGACTTGCTTTTTGTTGCTTTTGTTATTACCGTCATAACACAGAATGGCAGAATGCCCCGCTGCCTGACTGTTAAACTAAAGTGCCTTTATTCAGAACCCTGTCCACCTGTAGATGGCAGGAAGGAAGAAATTAACACATGCCCTGCCCGAGGCTTGCCATTCTAGGAGATGTTTGCAAGATTAATGATCTTTTTACTTTGCTTCCTCACCTCCCCCATCCTTGATCTGTAAAACAACCTTACATCCAGACCCCAAGAAGATGGTTATTTTGAGGCACTAGCTTGGCATCTTTTGGTCAACTGGCTCTCGGAACAAAGTCTCTTCCTTGCCTCAACCCTTTGTTTCGGATTCATTGGCTTGTCGCACAGCAAACAGAGCTTGGACTCGGTAACATCACTCATTATCAGAGAAATGCAAATCAAAACCACAATGAGGTACCATTTAATGCCAGTCAGAATGGCTGCTATCCAAAAGTCTACAAGCAATAAATGCTGGGGAGGGTGTGGAGAAAAGGGAACCCCCTTACACTGTTGGTGGGAATGCAAACTAGTACAGCCACTATGGAGAACAGTGTGGAGTTTCCTTAAAAAACTGGAAACAGAACTGCTTTATGACCCAGCAATCCCACTGCTGGGCATACACACCGAGGAAACCAGAATTGAAAGAGACACATGTATCCCAATGTTCATCACAGCACTGTTTATAATAGCCAGGCCATGGAAGCAACCTAGATGTCCATCAGAAGAATGGATAAGAAAGCTATGGTACATATACACAATGGAGTATTACTCAGCCATTAAAAAGAATACATTTGAATCAGTTCTAATGAGGTGGATGAAACTGGAGCCTATTATACAGAGTGAAGTAAGCCAGAAAGAAAAACACCAATACAGTATACTAACACATATATATGGAATTTAGAAAGATGGTAACAATAACCCTGTATGCGAGACAGCAAAAGAGACACAGATGTACAGAACAGTCTGTTGGACTCTGTGGGAGAGGGGGGGATGATTTGGGAGAATGGCATTGAAACATGTATAATATCATATGTGAAATGAATCACCCAACCAGGTTCGATGCAGGATACAGGATGATTGGGGCTGGTGCACTGGGATGACCCAGAGGGATGGTACGGGGAGGGAGGTGGGAGGGGGGTTCAGGATGGGGAACACGTGTTCACCCATGGCGGACTCATGTTGATGTATGGCACAACCAATACAATATTGTAAAATAATTAGCCTCCAATTAAAATAAATAAATTTATAATTAAAAAAAAAGAATGTTACGGCTGATGAATCTGCTGAAAGCCTCTCCCTCCAACTATCAGTGTGAGCAGAGAGCTGCCTTTGTACTCCCAGGGGGAGAGGAGGACCATGCAGCCAGAGAGGAAAGGACCCCACCATCCAAGTGCTGACAGCCCCTTATCCATATCCCCAGGAAAGGCTGAGGGTGGACCCCTTCACAGACCCATTGACCTCAGGCAAGTTCCTTCACCTCTCTTGGCCTCAGCTGCCTCATCTGCTGGACGGGCATCACCACTGTTGCTGTAACCATGGAAACCTAATAGCATCTAGCCTTGTAGAAGGAAATGGTGAGGATAAAATGTAAGAGGAGACGTGAATGAACTGAGCTGGAGAGAGAAGTATTCTCATTTCCTAAACTGACTGTATTAATAGGTGCTTTATAGGGAAGGCTTTGTGACAGCATCTTGTACAAACAATGTGAAAAGAGTGTTTTCTTTGTGAGATTGGTCAGCTCATTTTGAAAAGCTTCATTATATTGGTTAGGTGTCTTGCAGTTACAAATGTTTAGGAAAAGTCAGCTGCAGTTTATTTTTAAAAAAAAAAAGATGATTACCTCATGGATCTGAAAAGTCCAGAAGTAGAACACCCTGCACGGGCTTCCCTGGTGGTCCAGACGGTAAAGGATCCGCCTGCAGTGAAGGAGACTCAGGTTTGATTCCCGGGTCATGAAGATCCCCTGGAGAAGGAATTGGCAGCACACTCCAGCATCCTTGCCTGGAGAATCCCATGGACAGAGGAGCCTGATGGGCTACAGTCCCATCAGGGACTCAGCGTCTCAAAAAGTCAGACACCGCTGAGCGACTCAGCACACGCAGGACACCTGCAAGGTGATTTAATCAGGGGTTCAAGTTCAACTGCCACGCTCGGGGTCTCTCTCTCTCCACCTGGTTTCCCTCTGCCCTGATTTTCTTAGCATTGACTCCATCTGTAGACAGCCCCTTACTGTGGAAGAATGGTCACCACAGCTCCAGAGCCCACATCCCTCAGGTTCCAGTTGAGCAGAAAAGAATATCAATACGAGCCTTTGCCTTTTGTTCCAGCATTTTGGCAAACACACCCCTCCCACTGGTCCAGCTGGGTCAGGGGTCTGGAGAAGCAAGAAGCTCCGATTGGCTCAACCTAGGGCCTTGCTCTGCCCACCCATACACACGAACTAAAATGTGGGGAACACTGACTCTGCCAACAAAAAGGGGGGCTGTTGCAATAAAATAAAGAAACAGGGAAAGGGATACGAGAAAGCTAAGCCATCCGTCAGCAGATCCCACCACCCTGGTCTCGATCTTCAGTTTAGGAAGACTGCTGACCACAAAGGAGAGAAGGGGTAAAGTTCAATCTCTTTCTCCTTCCTAAGACCTGTGGAATCCAGGGGAAGAAATGGGCAGAGTAACCTTGGAGACCAGAGTGGCCTCTCCCTGGCCCAGCCCAGATGGCAGCTCTCGAGGGAATTGGGTCGTGACTCCTGAGCTGGTGGCTGAGAGTGCAAGTGAATTCAGGCTGCAGTTCCCTGCCCAGGAATTGAACTCCTCCTGTGGGGTGTGGGGCCCCAGGGGCTGAAGACCCCTGGCCTTAAGGAAGTCACAGCCAGTAGGGAAGGCACCGGAAGTTCGAGTCAATTCTGTGAAAAGATCTGAAAGCTTTAGATGCCTCCTTCAGGGTTTCTGGTTGCTTTCCTCTTGGCATTTCTCTCCTATGTGTGATGTTTCTGGATCATTATTTCTTAGTGTTTTTTATTAAAATTATCCAGGCACTTGAAGTGCAGAACTGGTCCTATTGTGACCTCGTGGTTCAGAGGGTGGGGTTGGGGGGTGGAGACAGCAAGCTTCCCGTTGACAAGCCCTCTGTCTAGGTTGCTATGTCTACGGGGGTTTGAGATGTTTTTTTGTTCCATACAATATTTCCCCTGTAACGCAGGCATCCCCAGCCCCCAGGATCCAATGCCTGATGATCTGAAGTGGAGCTGAGATAATAAAAATAGAAGTAAAGTGCATAATAAATTCAATGCACTTGAAGCCTGAAACCATCCCCCCACCCCAAACCCCGGTTCATGAAAAATTGTCTTCCACGAAACCAGCCCCTGGTGCCGAAAAGATCAGGGACCACCGCCGTATGACTCACATCTTACCAGCACATAACTGAAAGTCAGCCTCATCTTCTAGTTACTGTCCTTGGGATTCTAGAAATAATCCATGAAGGGATAGAAAACCTTATCAATGGGACCCCTCCCCCTGGAAAAGCGAGGCAGGCAAGAGGTTTGCAGAATTAGCCTGACGTTTTCCCAGCAAGGGGTCTCAAGGCCCCGTGCAGGACTCCTGGCTCTTTCCTGGAGCCTCTAAGAGCGCTCTCCTGTTGCTGGCCTTCTGCAGACTTCCAGGCCGCCCTCTCTCCATGATGATCAGAGGCCATCTTGGTTAAAAGACAAAGAGAGAACGGACAGGAAGCACGCCAGGTGACTTAATTGAATTTGGGCAATTCAGATGGAGTAGCTGGTTCTCATTTAGGAAATTCAGATTGAATAACCAGTTTCCTTGTTAAAGAGGGCGATGCAATTTGAGGCATTCTGCCTCAGACCCTGACAACCCAGCCAGTCTCGACGCTGGGTTTTTGCCCTGTGTATGTTCACCTGGATTTTCGAGTTACTTGGTATTTGTCTGTTGCCCTCCTCCCTTGAGATCGTTTCAAGTTCTACTATTATTATTGTTAAACTTTTTGGTGCATGCCGGCTACGTCGCTTCAGTCGTATCCGACTCTTTTGCAACCCTATAGGCTGTAACCCACCAGGCTCCCCTGCCCACGGCAATTCTCCAGGCAAGAACACTGAAGTGCCTCCCATTTCCTCCTCCAGGAATCTTCCCTACCCAGGGTTTGAGCCCTCATCTCTTATGTCTCCTGAATTGGCAGGCAGATGCTTTACCAGCAGTGCCACCTGGGTTCAAAGTCAAGAGATACACTGATTTGACCCAAGTATATTTCTAATGGTTTGCTCTCCTTTTATCCATTGTTTTTCCTAACAAATTCTCCATCTTTTTTCTTTCTTTCTCAGTCTCCTTTTAATGTGGTAATAAGCTTTTAATGCAGTTTCTTTATCTCTTTATTCTCTAGTTCCAGCAAGCGGGGGCTACTCTCCAGTTGCGGCACACAGGCTTCTAATTGTGGTGGCTTATCTTGTTGCAGAGCACTGGCTCTAGGATGCCTGGGCTCAGTAGTTTAGTTGCCCCAAGGCATGTGGAATCTTCCCAGACCAGGGATCGAACACATGTCCCCTACATCGGCAGGAGGACTCGTAACCACTGGATCACCAGGAAGTCTGCTTCTAATATAGTTTTGATCCAAGACTCAAATTTGGGGATTTGAGGTCTTTTGAGAAAGGAAAAATTTTCTTTCCTGTCCGTATGATGCACATTATAATACCTTCTGGAAGTAGCTTTGTTGTCGTTCAGTTGCTAAGTCGTGTCAGACTCTTTGTGACCCCATGGACTGCAGCACACCAGGCTCCTCTGTCCTTCAATATCTCTGGCAGTTTGCTCAAATTCATGTCCATTGAGTCAGTGATGCTATCTAACCGTCCTATCCTCTGCCACCCTCTTCTCCTCCTGCCTTCAGTCTTTCCCAGCATCAAGGTCTTTTCCAATGACTCAGCTCTCCACATCAGGTGGCCCAAGGCCCAAGCATTAGAGCTTCAGTTTCAGCAACAGTCCTTCCAATGAATATTCCAGGTCGATTTCCTTTAGGATTGACTGGTTTGATCTCCTTGCAGTCCAAGGGACTCCCAAGAGTCTTTTCCAGCCCCACATTTCCTAAGCAGGAAGTAGCTTAGACCCTGTTAAGTAATTAAATGGCTATCACAGCTAATATTTGCTGTGTGCTAGGTACTGTGCTAAGTACTTTGCAAGGTTTTACAGTAACTTTAGGAGTCATGTTCTCCATTTCACAGATGAGGAGACTGAGGCAAAGAGAAGTTACAGGATTTCCCTCAGGGCCCACAACTGAAAGGCCATGGGGCTGGGAAAGGCTCTCAGGCCTCTCCTTTCCCCACCATCCTGTGCCACCTCCCCAGAGAATGTTAGCCTCACAGAAACAGGGCACCATCAAAGCCCCGCTCAGCATCTGCAAAACTTCTGATGAAGAAGATATTTGCTCCCGTCCTAGGGGAAAGGATTGCAGGGCTTAGGCAGAGAAAACCTGAGCTCTAGCCTGCTATTGATTTATGTGAAAAGATAAATTGGCACCAGACAGGGAAATCCCTGGCTTTAGGTAATCTTGGGGAATTTACCTGGGGGATAAGTCTTGAGAGATCCCTACAAAGCAAGGGGCATTTTATTGTTTTGATCGCTGAGTTTTCTGGGGCCAGTAGATATCAGGAAGTCTGACTTAGCCTTTTGACATTCAAATCCATCTCAAATGCAGATGGAAATGTCACATGAGACGGAATCATCAATTCACCAGGTCTCCAGGACAGCAGTACGTCCAGTTCTCAACTTGCACTGTAGCTTATTCCCTGGCTTTGGTAGTATGGCTAAAAATACATGATTGTTCTTTCTCAAAAGAAGCTGAGCAAGGAATTTGAAGCTACAAACAATATTTTATCCTCCCCTCCCATTTTTATATACATTTTCTTGTAGCAGAGGTTATTTTAAATAAAAACTTTAATGTTGCTGGGCACAATTATGCAAACCAGAAAGTTTGAATGAAATTGCAAGAAGGCAGAGTGCAGTGGGGATAATTACTGTGTTTAAAAAAAGGATATTAATAACCAGAAGTTCCTCAGCACAAAATAAGGAGATTACGCTCCAGAATTCTCTTGGTCTGTTGACCTTCCCAGCAGCCTTGTCCAAAGAGATTCTCAGAAGATGCTGATGATCCTTCGAGTTGCCACCCAGCTGCAATTCTACTCCAAGATGAAGCTCTACCCCAAATGCCAGCTCTGTTCGACTCTTGATTATGTCCATTAATCAAAAAAGCTAAGAGGACTGAACCCATACCTCCCTAGTGGTTCTCAAGCTATCTGTGGAGCTGGCCTTTTTCTTTTAAAAGGAAAACCTCCAACCTATCTACTAATACATTTGTAAAATATAATAAAAATGACTTACTGGAAAAATGAAAGAGACATAGAAAATAGAGGCCCAAATGTGTAATTATGAAGCAGGCATAGAATGACATTTGAAAAAAAATATAATCCAAATAAACATAATTAGAAAAGGGGGAAATAGTTGCAACACTGTGCATATTGGTTATGGAAAGGGTATGTGAAGGTGATTAATGTCAGGTCCTAGAATGTGGCAATGTCAAATTGTTATAAAAGTTTCTGAGTCACTTATTCTCAGCATCTGTGTTTGTATCTTCAGAGGCCAGTAATCAACTCTTCATGGACTGGCTGTGATCACTTGAAAGTTAATGGGGCTCCAGTCTTGACTCCAACCCTCAGTGCCCTTAAATATCCAGGGCCCTAGAAGCTTCTTGGGGAACTAGATGCCTCTGATACAGTAATCCAGGGCTCTAGGAATAATGTGCCTGACATTGATGTAAACCATTTATCAGAGGAAAGTGAGAGCAGATGATATATCCTTAGAATTCAGGCATGGAGTTATTGATCAAAGAAGAAATTAAGACTTCTGGTTGTTACAGCAGAGGGCGGGCGGGGGAGGGGCGGGGTGCCGGGCAGCCTGTTCATCTCCGTCTGCAATGGTTACGGTCAGGGAGTGTGTTGGGAACCGGGCCAGACGGTGAGGCCTGCTCTCTGCTTTTGGCCCTGCCACCTGAGGCTTTCCTTGTTCTCTGATGGGCTTGAGGGAGGATCTGCGTATGGACTGTCTGCCGTAAGCATTGGCACTTCTGTTCTTGAGAGTGGAAGACGCTCCCCAGCTCCTCTGAAGCCTCCAAGCCTTTGCACAGTTCTTTGTCTCCTCTGCCCTGTCTCCCTCCTGATTTGATCCCTACCTCCCTCAGATCTTCCCACTTCCCAAGGTCTGACCTGTTGCAGAGTCAAATCTCTGTAAGAAGACCCTAGTACATTCCACAGTGAGCCCAGTACCCACAGAGAGCCCAGTACACACTGAGGAATCAGCCCACGTATGATTCAGACTGCAAGCATATTGATAGACAAAAGTCATCTTGCTCATACATAATATCTTTGTCACACACTGAACAAAATCATGTATCAAGTCAGTTTCTAAAAAGAGTGCCTTACACGTGACTATTGAAAGTAGTCTTTAATGGTTTATTCTTATTTTAAAAATAGTGTGTTTGGAGGTAAAGTGCAAATTAGCAGAAAGAAGAGATTCTTCTAACTCAGTGTTTGTCTGGAACTCAGTCATTCTTTTCCACAGCATTGAAGTATGCCATTGTATGTGTGTGTGTTAGTTGCTCAGTTGTGTCTGACTTTTTGCAACCCCATGGACTGTAGCCCGCCAGGCTCCTCTGACCATGGGAATCTCCAAGCAAGCATACTGGAGTGGGTTGCCATGCCCTTCTCCAGGGGATATTTCTGACCCAGGGAACGAAACCAGGTCTCCCAAATTGCAGGCAGATTCTTTACCATCTGAGCCACCAGGGAATCCCATTGTATGGCAATATAATATCATAGTATGACTATATCAAAATGAATCTATCCATTACTTTATCAATGGACATGTGATTAAACTATCTGTTTTTTTCACTTGACATTATAATCATTCCCATGTCATTAAATAATCTAGCCTAATGATTTAATGACTATGCCATATTCTACTGTGTGGATAAATAAATAATAAATTCTCTCGTATGGATAAATAAAGTAATAAATAAAGTATTGAGTTGGCCAAAATGTTTGGGTTTTCCATAAAATGGTACAGAAAAACCCAAATAAACTTTTTGGCCAACCTAATACTTTATTTAACCAATACCATATTTCCCCCTGGGCTTCCTGGTGGCTCAGCTGGTAAAGAATCTGCCTGCAATTCGGGAGACCTGGGTTTGATCCCTGGGTTGGGAAGATCCCCTGGAGGAGGCCATGGCAACCCACTCCAGTCTTCTTGCCTGGAGAATCCCATGGCTACAGTCCATGGAGTTGCAGAGTCAGACACAGCTGAGCGACTAAGCACAGCACACAGCATATTTCCCCACACCCCAGTTTCTCCTGAAATAGTGTTACTGAACATCCTTGCAAATACATTTTGTCTGCCTTCATGATTATTTTCTTAAGTGAAGTCTGTAGCCTTGTAAGCACTGGATCAAAGGGCATGGACAATTCTGGGGCCTTCCTGAAGCCTTGTCATATTGGACAAGTGAACATGGAGAGACAAGACCTTGGACTGTGGAGAAGGACTGGCCTTGGTCATAACCCTCGCTCTGCCGGGTAACCTATGTTCAGGACTGACACTCTCTGAGCTTCAGTTGCCTCCATATAACAAAAAACAAAGTGTTAGTTACTCAATCGTGTCCGACTTTTTGCGACCCCATGGACTGTAGCCCACCATGCTCCTCTGTCCATGGGATTTTCCAGGCAAGAATCCTGGAGTAGGTTGCCATTTCCTACTCCAGGAGATCTTCCCAACCCATGGATCAAACCCAGGTCTCTTGTATCTCCTGCATTGCAAGGCAATTCTTTACTACTAGAGCTACCTGGGAAGCCAAATAACAGGGAGGAAAGTAAAAGTGTTAACTCCGTAGGACTGTCTCGAAGCTCAGCTAAAATCACGTGTTTCAAAGCCCTGAGCACAGTTCCTAGGAAGCGGCCCTGCCCTTGGACAGATGATGTCTGAGTCAGCACAGGTTCTTAGCTCTGTCTGCCGTCTCCATCAGCTGTCACACAGCCTCATACCTGGGGCATTGTTCCACAGTACAGCTTATGCTGGGGAGAGAGGCATGCAGGACTGGTCTCAGCTGTTCTACAACAGGAACAGAATCGAATGTGAACAGACAGGTCCTAGAGGGAACAAGCTTGCGTTCTCCTGAGGGTTGTGTCCCATTCTCTAGAAGTTCAGGGGCTCAGAGTTGGGTGTTTCTGCCTCGTTGATGGACAAGGTGACAGTGTCAGGCTCTGAGACCCAGGAACTGAGGGAAACCTTTCTGCCAGGTCTCTCCCGTCCAGGGTTCTGCGTGAGGCGTGCTGAGGGCTGAGGAGAGAGACGGCAAGTGATGATGCTTGCCGATCCCAAGCTAAAGGACGGGTACCTCTCTTTGATCTGTTTTCATTGAAACCTACAAAGGTTAAAATTGACAAGGGTCCCGGGGGGAGGTGAGCGGTATGCGGTTAGCTTTGGTTGGGAGCCTGTGTCCCCCGTCTGCCCTTGCCTTGCAGCAGACACATTTGTATGTTTGGATTTTCCAGAAAGGATAAATCACACAAACAGAGCACCTCCTCGGGAGTCCTCCCTGGAGTCCAGCTCCACCCCCTCCCCCTCCTGTTAACACATGCCCCATTCTCCGCGGCACACACTGGCCTAGTCTGAAGAGCCTTCTCTGGAAAACTCATTCTTGGAGAGAACTTTCTTTGTGCGATAGTTCAGCCTTTTAGACTAAACAGACGATGAGAAAATAGTGAAGCCCAGAGACAAAAAAAGAAAAAAAATGAGTTCCTTTTGGTAAATAGAGGACGGAAGGCATTGCGTTGGGCCTGAGGTCCTGTGCCTCTCTGAGCTGCCCGCGGCAGCAAAGCCAAGAGAGATTTTGGGAAACAGAGCCTGGTTTTCACTGCGTCGTGTTTTCTCTTTGTTTCCTCGCCACTCGGATGGTGCAGGGGACCGTCTGGCTTCCAAGCGCACATCCAGTGCTCTCGGGCCAAGCACAAGCCTGCGGTATTTGGCCTGCAAAGCAGCTTTCATTTAAAATCAAGGCTCTGAAGGTTGATCTGGTTTGAGAACAGTTCTGGGAGTGTGGGATTCCTTGGCATGCGGTCCCCTCTGGGCTGCGTGGAAAGAGGGGAGTCTCGTTTTCCCGAAATGAGCCCAACAGTGATGTAGAAGAATAGTCTCCTGGTTGATGAGCCTGGCTCAGAAACCAAACGCAGGACAGTGTGGCGGCCCTGGTCCCAGTCCTTCCTCTGGCTGGGCTGGTCTGTGGAGCGCACATCCTGTTTTTATCAGGAGGTGTGTTTCGCTTCTAACCCCTTCCTCCCCTCCCCCCCAGAGATGAGTCCCAGTTCCATTGGCATGCTGATGGAGCTCGGGGCAGCTGACTGCACCGCCCCAGGTTGAGCTTCTAACCAGGAGGAGGGAGGGAGCCTTGGCCCGGCAATTTCGGGAGACAGTTAAAAGATTAGATAGTAAATTTACTTAACAGAGACTAATCGCCTGGGACTGGGTTTCATATCCTGTTTTGAAATAATGTATTTTCTCTTGTGCTCTGGTCTGAATCTGTCATCCCGCCTCTAATAATGAGAGGCAGTGGATTTTTAATCTTTGACCCTCTTCCATATAATCTAATCACGGTGGTTTTCTGCTCCTCTTCTCCTTATTTGGTGAAGTTCGGGAAAGAGAAAGAACTCCTATCTCTGGCCTTGCCAGCCGTGCTCTGGTTCTCGCAAGGTGCTGGGCTGACGGGCGGAACCAGACAGTACCTGCTACAGGTTCAGTGCACTTCACGTGGGAGAGGGAAGCCGGGGGAGAACCGGAGAGGAAGGCCAGAGGGGTGGCAACTGGGAACTGCAACGAAACCGTCAGGACATCTGTTTCCATACCAAGGCCGCCTAGAGAGCTGTGAGTCACAGAGCAGCCCTGGGTGAGGCCCCTTCCTACTGTCTCTGAGCGCCATCGAGTTAGGAATGGGACCCAGGTAATCCTTCCGATTGTCTGCACAGGGAAACCTTTATGCATTCAGCCTCCTCCCCTCCCCTTTCAAGCTGGGAGGTCTTGGCATGTCACTCCTTACTCTCTGGGTTTGACCCCAGGCAGCCCACACTGAGTTCTTCCTTTTAGGCGGGGTTGCCAGGTGGGGTGTCTCTCCAGCCCTTCTGACTTTGGGAGTCACTCCAACAGGAATCCTGGAGGCTGGAAGGTTGGGTTCAGCTTGAATGAAAAAGTGAACAGGGGAATGTTTTCACTTCCTGCCTGCCTGTCCATCCTTACAAAATTGTTGCTTGATCGTGTGAGAGGCAGACTTGTCTCCAGCATCTTCCTTTTCCCATCTCTCAGAGATCAGTGATTCTGCAGATAGAGCCAAGTCCTTTGACTGTTTAGCCCGCAACGAAGCAAATCTAGTTAATCTAAAGAGGATGTTTGAAAAGCATATAGGGTGGACATCTCAAAGACATGGTTGAAAAACAGGGTTTACAAAGACTGACACTGATCAGCTTCAGAGGGTCTTGAGGGCAGCCATCTTTCAGTGGTTGTACCTAGACGTCAGTGCTAGTGGATTGGTGTCAACTGCATTCAGCTTTTTGGCCCCTTGGCCTATATAGAATTTAAAGGCCATGGAGGGAGAAACTCAGTGGCCCAGCTTGGCCAGGGATTGGTAGGGCATCTTGATTCATTGACCTACCAGACTGTAGGCAGGGAAAAGCAATTCCTCAGCATGTGATAGGTCAGTGTACTGTTATCCCAAAAAGAGGAAGGTGCTGGTAAGCCGCCGAAAATCAGCAAAGTTCAGCCAAACATTCGTGGTTCTCTCTGGCACTGGGGTCTGACCTTGCCCCGTAGGTCTTGCTATGGCAGTGCACAGGCTTTGCAAGAGACGGGTGACGTTCTCTTCTGCCTCCGTCCCTTCAGGGTTCCACCGTCATCACACCCACACCCATCCTCCTGTCAGTATCGGGACAGACAGACTCCTAAACCTTGACCTTTGGAGCTGAACTTACTTTGATTCCTTGGAATCTTCAAGGTTCCATTTTTCACTTGTCTTCATTAACTTTCTTCCTGCGCCTCTTTGTACCCCATTCAGACCCCTGCCACTACACAAAATCCCTGTTCTGCAGTCTCCCCCGCCCCCCAAATTCACAGCTGAGATAAATAATTCACAGGCAAAATAAATACCCAGTCCCATCCCCAGCTCTCCGTAATTACCTCCCTGGTGTGCGTTGGTTTCGCCCTTCTGGGAAATGTGAGAAAGGAAACAGGCCCTTTTAGCCTGTGAATGGTGCTTTATTATTTTGATGCATGAATGCAGAAGGAATAAGAGACAAAATAAAGTTAATAATACATTGCGGTGTAGATAATTCATCACTTAAATCAATAGGAACTGCAGGTCACTGAACTGGAACTGGTGTTACTGTGATCTAAACATGGAATTAATAATTGAAAGTACCCTGATCTGTCTTCCTGGAATGGGAAGACAGACAACCCCAGGGATAGATACATACAGCACAGGAGGAACGAGACGATGGAGATAGACAGATGATTCATGTAATTCCTCCAGCTGTCACATACAGTAAATATGAAAATCTGCTTTCTATCTGGAATCAGCCTCATTTGGGCGCGAGGTTAGCTGAGTTATATCCTCAGCTGTGTGTTTATTTTTTCATTTATTGCAGGAATTTCAGATGATTGGTTAGCGTGGAATGCTGCATTTTCTGAGGTTGCAAAGGCTCGCTAGCAGTGACGAGGCAGTGAAATGCACAGCCTATGGGGCCCCTTCATTACTTTCTCTGCACCCCTGGGAATTCAGTCCTCAGTTTCCCAGGAAGTTTGGTTCGGCAGTCATGAAGGAGACAGTAGAAGCAGTGACCTGCATTAAAGAGCATCACGGAAGAGTCAGGAAGACGAGTCCTGAGGACTGTCCTTAGCTCTGCAACCTTAAGCAAGTCATGAATTCTCTCTGACCCTGTTTCCTCCCTGGAAAAGGAGGTAGGGGCTTCCCAGGTGACTCAGTGGTAAAGAACGCACCTGCCAGTGCAGGAGACGTGGGTTCAGTCCCTTGGTTGGAAAGATCCCCTGGAGAAGGAAATAGCAACGCACTGCAATGTCTCTTACCTGGGAAATCCCACCAGAGGCGGCTGGTGGGCTACAGTCCATGGCATCGCAAGACAGTCAGACCTGCCTCAGAGGGTAAGCAACAAGAAAAGGAGATGGTGATGGTGCCTGCTTTGTAAGGCACTGAGGACTGAGTGGGATAATGAATGAAGGGCCCCTAGAATCATAGCTGGCACCTGCTGCCCACAATGGTTCACATTGCTCTGGGCCCTGAGGTCACGAAGTTACTAGGCCAGGGTAAGGGTAAGTGGGTGGTTTACAGAGAGATATTTATTGCTGGTAAAATGAAAATCCACCCTAGATGCTTTGGCTTTTAAAGAAGCAGAATCCATTGTAGAAGTTCATCTGCGTCCTGATGCCTTCTGCTTGGGGAAGTGGAATGAATGGGAGTCCCACCCAGAGGTCTGCACACATTGCAAAAGGAGGACTGCCCCTTGGAGGTGGGGATTTGGCCGAGTTAATCGTCCTGACTAATGAAATGGGAGCAGGTGGGGAAGAACGGGCTTCTCAGGTGGTGCTAAGTGGGAAAGAACCTGCCTGCCAATGCAGGAGAGGCAAGAGAGGAGGGTTCGATCCCTGGGTCGGGAAGATCCCCTGGAGGAGGGCATAGCAATCCACTCCAGTATTCTTGCCTGAAGAATCCCATGGACAGAGAAGCCTGGCGGGCTACAGTCCATACGGTTGCAAAGATTTGGATATGACTGAAGCGACTTAGCACAGCACAGCACAGGGGAAGAACAGCTTTCGGGAGGACTCTTTCAAGAGAGGGAAACAAAGGGGAGACTCCAGGGGAGAACAGGAAGTGGAGCCTTGCAGAGAACAGTGGCTGAATTTTTTTAAGAACAGAGATGCTTAAAATTCATTTTTAAGCCTTCCTCCATCTCCATAGCCTTCCCATTGGTCTGTATCATATACAGATGCTCTGCATGTCTGTGTTTGTGCGTCTGTCTGTGTCTCATCTGTTCGTGTCCATGTGTGTCTGTGTGCCTGGGTAAGTGAGTGTGATGCTCATAAATGCAGGAGAAGAGGCTGGGTTTCCTGGCTGGGCTGACGTGGTACATGCCAGGAGTGGCTCATGTCGTATCAGCCAGATGATCCATAAACTGGTCTGTTTTAGCAGAAGTAGGACTTCAGAACCAGAGCTGACTGGGCAGAGCCTGGTCTTGGTTCCTACCCCAGGCACTGGAGAGACTGGGCCTGCACAGGGCTTCCCTGGCCAGCGAGGTGTGTCTTACACCCACTCCCTTTGCTCCTCATCTGTCTGTGTAGGCTGAAGAGGAGCGGGCTGGACATCATCTACCAGGCACTCAGAAGTCCTTTGCCCAGGAGGTCCCATCCTCCATGTACCAGCATTTCTGCTTGATGTGACTTTTATACCTGACCAGAGCACCAGCCTAAGGACACCTTGGGGATGGGTGGCCAAACTTGGAAAGAGAATGGCCCTCCACCCTCAAGACCAGCCCCCTGAGGCCAAGAGGGAAGACTCAGAAATGGAGCAGGATTCCTACAAGGGGCACTGCCACTTTTCCCCCATCCTCATAGGAAAAGGCTAAGAGTGTGTTAGCGGGTGGGACACCAGAGCCCCCTCCTCTGGGGATTTCCTAAAGCCCCTGCCGAAGCTGGGATAGGACTCCCGGGAGCTGGGCAGCCAGGGGACCTTGGCAGAGGAGAGATTAGCTTGGCTGAGCCTTAGTCTGTCAGGCAGAGGGCCCAGGACAGAAATAAGTGGGTGACAGCCCCTCCCTACAGATAGAGATGACCACATTCTCAACTGCTGTTTTTAAAGAGCTACCTCTCCTCTGTCCTCCTGTGATTCCAGAGTCCAGCAGGATCTTTAAGTGGAACTATTAATATTGGGGAGGGGAATACAATGCAGCCCACTGAATGTAAACATTTGATTCTAAAGTCAACAGTATTAATCATATGAGCCCTTGAAAATCCCTTAAATCACTCGTAAATCTCCAGAATGTGCTCCCTTCAAAACTCAAAAGCCAAAAAAACGATCTTACCTTTTTGTGTTTATTTTTTTAATTTTATGTTTTTATTTATTTATTTATTTATTTTTTTGCTATTCTGTGCAGCATGGAGGATCTTAGTTCCCCAAGCAGGGCTCAAACCCGCACCCCCTACACCGAGAGCACGGACCCTTAACCACTCGACCACCAGGGAAGTCCCAGGGACTTACCTTTCTAAATTCTGTTTTCATTTGAGATCCAGCCTTCCCGGGAATACTCAAGGCCAAGATCTAGCCTGATCTAGACCGATGATGGATTTTTCTCTTTTTGCTGAGCGATGGAGTTCTGTTTTCTAAGTCCAATGTGCTTACAGAGGTGACTTCAGTAAAAATAAAAAGAATCTAGAGGGCAGTGAACCAAAAAGCAGGCGACCTCAAATTGGGTCTCGCTCCACTACGAACTAGTTGTGTGAACTTGAACGAGACACTTGACCCCTCTGGATAGTAATTTTCCAAACTTTAGAACAAACTCAGTGAAAGTATTTAGATGGGTAAGTAGGCGAATAAATAGCTAGATTCCATCCTTTTTTTAATGTATGATTTAAAGTATCCCAAAGTAGAGGAGAATGAGATACTTTTATAGTTATGACTTTGTAATTATCTGTATTTTCCATGAAAGCCCTGTGAACTAGAAATACCACCTTTCCCCCTTGATATTGTTGAAATAGATTACAGATGGCCAAAATTTATTTGTAAGTGTTGAATATTCCTATTTTAGGGTTGAAATCAGCTAATATTTTTGATGTCCTCCTTGTGAACCAAGAAAAATCCTTCCTTACGATTTTCTAGAAGCCATGTGTGTTGGCGATACCAGAGGTGAATTAGAGGCAAGTCTTGGTAGACTCTTTGGTACCCAGAGAGATCAAAGATGGGGCGGGGTGGTACCATCTTACAAAACTTGAAGGCCTTACTATTTAGGACTTTGAAAATGTATACTTTTACGGAATTACCTCTTGGAGACCGAGTTTTACTCAAACAGGCCATGTGGCTGTTGGGCTAAATTTGTGATCTTCACATACACTGATCAGGTTCTCTGCACATGCCCCTGGGACCCTTTCAGGAGCTGAAAAGGGAGAAAGTAGATGAGGAAATTTCTAGCTGTCAAGACTCCAGGTTCCCCTGGGTCCCTGCATGCAAGGATATACCTTTACTTTTATCTGATTTATATATTAAGGGTTTCATGTCAGATTGCATTTAAATAAAGGGTCCATGGTAAGACAAAAAAGAAAGAAAAGAGATAGATGATCTTTAAAGTCTGAGGTCTCCCATGTCTAAGTTTTTGTGATGTTTTAGAGAAACAGACAAAGATCTGAGTTTACCAGTTCTGGGCAGATGAGTCCTAAGCAGAATACTTAGCTCTCTGCTAGTTTCCAAGATTGAGTGTAGATTCCTTTTCATGATCCCACTCACCCCAGGGCCATGAAACCAATATATACAGTCAATTCGTATTATTCACAATAGTTATAGATTATAAAGTCACCTCAAACATGAATTAGTGAATACTGAATCATTGCCCCTAGGGGAAAATACGCACACACGCAGAAACGCACGCAACTCCCATAAAACATCATCTTAATTCCTAGAAGCCGATCATCCTGGTAGATTTGGTTTCCTCTATTTTATGAAAGGAAAAACAAGGTGCAGAAGTAGTAAGTGGATTGCTTGAGGCCACTCTACTAGAGCGATGCCAAAGTTGGGATTCGACTCCATCCAATTGGCCTGAGAGCCGATCTTGGGGGGCCCAGCCCTGCCCCCAGACTCCCTGCCTCCAGCCGTCTCTGTGAGGCCTGAGACAAGAAGGTGGACCGTGGCCTTGTCTGGCCTGACCTGGGAGCCTGTTCACTGGGCAACTCAGGATTTTCTCCTGTCTGCACATGTCCATAAATGAACTCGAAAGCATGGTGAAGATTGATTGTTGGGGTTACAGATAAATTTTCACAAGTACGAGAATTTTATAAAGTTGGAATCTGCAAATAATGAAAATCAGCTATCCATGTAATGTCAGTCATTTACATTCTAGTCAAAACTAGGTAAATTATTCATTTTAATATTCTGCTGATCATGTTCACAGTTGCCTTTCATGAAAATCTATTAGTCGTGTGATCTGGGTGGGACTCTTTAAGCAAGTCAGAATTTTCCCATTTTTGCTAATGAAAAAATAAAGTGGAGAATGAATGCACTGTAAAAGAAATGTAATTATATGTACCCACTCTCTCCTTCTCTGCCCCCTTAGTTTTTTCTGCTCCCCCATCCCCTGCTGCCTCTCCTGAATCCTGTTCTCCAAAGGAAAGTCCCATTTAGACCAACCTAATTGCTATATTTCTTATGGTGTAAATCTGGAGAACAAGTAGAGAGACAGTATCTGAAAGGCAACCCTAACATGGCAAGATTGACTGAGGCATGGGGTGTGTCAGCAAAGAGTGTGCAGGCTTCCATGAGGAATGTACATGACCCATAGAGATCATGAGAAAGAGTGTCTGAAAAGTCTTCCTTTTAGAGGTTCAAGTAAATATTAGAATTCTCTTTGAAACACCTGTGATTGTGCAACTACTTTACGTATAACTCTGTAGAAACTGGGCCACCAAGACCATAGTTTTGTCAGGGTTATGGGATAAACATAAAGTCTGTATGTATTGATGCATATATTTGTTTTTGTAGTCTTTGTATCAATATTTTCCTGTATATTAGAGTTATTAGAGAACAGGTAGGTGGCTTTGGATGCAAACTATAAGGGCAAATATATTTCTTTTTTGGAAGAATGAATATAAAATTGTGGGAGATGGTATCTTAGTGTCACAGATATCTTATGACCCTTTGGAAGAAAAAAATTTCAGAATCACTCTATGTCTTTCATGTTTGTTTCCTAAGAAGAGACACATATCTCTTCTGGTTGATATCTAGGAGTTTCTCTTTCCTCTTACATTATTTGGATTCTCTAAGCCTCAGGTTCCTCATCTGTAAACCAGGGATAAAAATGTACCTATCTCAAGCCAGTGGTATGAAGATTTGATGAGATATACTTAGCATATTTCCTAACACCATGATTCAATTCACATGAAAATCCAGAATTAGGAAATCTAAAGAGAAAAAATAGTAGATTATTGACTGTTTAGTGACGGAGAGAGGGGGATGGGGTATTAGCTAAAGAATATGAGGTTTCTTTTTGAGGCAATGAAAACTATAAATTGATTATAGTGATAGTTGTACTTATTTGTGAATATATTAAAAACTATTGAATTGTATGCTTTAAATGGGTGAATTTTAAGGCATATGAATTATGTCTCAATAATACTGTTTAAAAATTTTCAGTGAACGGAGGGAAAAAAGTTATTCTAGATATTTTTGCTTCTGACACTGAATCAGAAGCCAACAATTAGAAGACTGTAGTCATGTTCTTGACAGGCGTGGAAACAGGACAGAAGGGACTAGTTTGTGTCCCTTCATTCCTTTGGGCTCTACAGGGACAATACCCAAAATCTATGTTCCGCTGGAGCTTAGCCTTCTTAAGTTGGAAAGAATTTCAGAGGTCATCTAAGGAAAATATGCCCATCACTGCCAGCATCTCAGTTCAGCGAAACACTTGTTAATCTCCGCTTTTACCAGGAAATTACACCTAGAGAGAAGGGAACTTAAAAATACATGTGGGGGACATTTGTGGCACTGCTTGGAGAGGAAGGAAGGACTTGGGAAAGAATGCATTTGACCCCGTAGATGGGAGGAGAGAACAGAGTGACAACAGCTGCCCTGAAGTGTGAGTGAGATGTTGCATGCTGCTCACACCCAGCACACAAGCAAACCCGGAGCCAAAGCAGGCAGACACAGGTATGAGTCCAGCAGACAGCAAAGGGAAGAGACAGGAACCGACCTCAGGGAAAAACCTCGTGGTAAGTACGTTGCATACTGGGTGCTTCACAAAGCACCCTGTGGCTCAGCCCCTACAGCGTTCCTAAAGGGAGGTGCTGTTACACCACTTTTACAAGCAAGGAAACTGGCCAACAGAGGTGATGGTCCTTCTCAGAAGGGCACTCAGTTAACAGGAGGGAAACTGAGACCCAAGCACAGACCTAGGGCATCTTCACCCATGCTCGCACTCAGTTGTGTCTGACTCTTGTGACCCCGTGAACTGTAGCCCGCCAGGCTCCTTTGTCCATGGGATTTCCCACGCAAGAATACGGGACTGGGTTGCCATTTCCTCCTCCAGGGGATCTTTCTGACCAGGAATTGAACTGCATTTCCTGCATTGGCAGGCGGGTTCTTTATCACCGAACCCCCAGGGAAGCCTGGAGCATCTTCACCAGCATTGCCCTACAGCAGACTTAGAGAAAGGGTCTGCCATAATCTACCTAGCTGCTCCAGGCAAAAACCTAAGAGGCATTCTTCTGGAAATGCTCTGATTTCTGTCCCACCAGTCCATCCAGCAAGGCAGGTCAGATCGAAGTCCTCAGCTGGCCCCTCAGGTCATGTGTGCCCTGGCTCCTCCTTCCCTGCGCAGACTCAGCCTAGACCATTCTCAGCTTCTCGCTCACTCCTTTCCTGCTCCACTAGAACACCTGTGCTCTCCTCTGCCAGAAATGCCCTTTTAGGTCTTCTTGCCACTGGATCCTTTCTCCTACTTCAGGTCTCAGCTCAAGGGTCACCACCTCTTCAGAGAAACTTCCTGGAAGCCCATCCGATATGGCCATCCCTACATACTTTCTCCACCATCGCCAGGATTGCTTCCTATAGAATACCTATCTTGGTGTGTATGTGAAAGTCGCTCAGTCATGTCTGACTCTGCGACCCCATGGACTATACAGTCCATGGAATTATCCAGGCCAGAATACTGGAGTGGGTAGCCTTTCCATTCTCCAGGGGATCTTCCCAACCCAGGGATCGAACCCAGGTCTCCTGCATTGCAGGCAGATTCTTTACCAGCTGAGCCACCCGGGAAGCCCAACACCTATCTTAATCTGCAGTTATTCTTTTCAGCCTATTTATCTGTAGTCATATTTGTTCACTATGTCCCTAACTATAAGTCCAAAAGGTCAGGGATTCAATTCTCTTATTCCTTGAGATGTCCTGGAACCTTGGACAGTGTGTTACCCGTGGAAGATTCTCAGGAGAGGGAACGTGGAAGGGAAGGTGGAAGGGGGCTCTCTGAAGGTACTCCGCAGGGTAAAGAAGAGCTTCATAGCAGAGGTGTCTAGGGAGCAGAGGACTCTGGGATGCCCTGATTTTCTGCTCACTTTCTGTGAGCATTTGAACACTTTTCTCATGCCTTCATTTCCATAGGTATTTATTGAACACTTTTCTTTTTATTAAAAATAAAATCCACTTCTTTGCAATTGCAAATAGATATCCTAGGCAGCAGGAAAATGGATGTTGAAGTTGAAATTTGACCTTGAGATGCAGTTATAAAGTCTGTGGTCCTAGGTTAGGGATGGGGAGGGGTAGGATTGTCAAGGACAAGAGAAACTCCAATCTATTTTAACTCGCATTAGTTATAACCACGTAGATGGGCATGGAAGAAGTGACTCTCCGGTCCCTGCAGCTACCTAACCAGTTCATCTTCACAGGCTGAACTTTCCCAGCCCCACAGGTGTCCAAGGCAGATGTAGAATGTGAGAACCCTGTGTCCAGATTAGCTGCTCTGTGATCAAAAGTGATTCACATGTGGCAGTAGTGAACACGCTGGTGATCAGAGCAAGGGTCACCATACGGAGGGTCACCGGAAAACTGAGGGTCACTATACAACTAAGATCACGGCGTCCAGTCCCATCACTTCATTTTTGCCCCTCAGATAGAAGAGGGAAAAGTCAGAGCAGTGACGGACTTTATTTTCTCGGCTCCAAAGTCACTGTGGAAGGTGATGCAGCCATGGAATTAAAAGACGCTTGCTCCTTGGAAGGAAAGCTATGACCAACCTAGACAGCATATTCAAAAGCACAGACATCACTTTGCTGAGAAATGTCCATCTAGTGAAAGCTATGGTTTTTCCAATAGTCATATATGGATGTGAGAGGTGGACCACAAAGAAGGCTGAGCACCAAAGAATTGATGCTTTTGAAGTGTGGTTTTGGAGAAGACCCTTGAGAGTCCCTTGGAGAGCAAGGAGATCAAACCTGTCAATCCTAAAGGAAATCAACCCTGAATATTCACTGGAAGGACTGATGCTGAAGCTGAAGCTCCAATACTTTGACCGCCTGATGCAAAGAATGTACTCATTGGGAAACACCCTGATGCTGGGAAAGATTGAAGGCAGAAGGAGAAGAGGGTGGCAGAGGATGAGATGGCTGGATAGCATCATCGACTCAATGAACATGAATTTAAGCAAACTCCAGGAGATGGCGGAGGACAGAGGAGCCTGGCATGCTGCAGTCTATGGGGTCACAAAGTGTCAGACATGACTTAGCGACTGAACAACAGCAATACCACACAGTGCGTGTTTGCAACAGGCCGGCACTGACTGAGCACCTCTCCTGGCTTTATCTCAGTCTGTCCCCACAGGATTTCTGTACATACGTAAGCTTCATGAGAGCAGGAAACTTGCCTTTTTAATCGTTGACTCACCAGCATCTAGAGTGGTGTCTGGCTTGTAGAAGATGTTTAGTGGTTGTTGGCTAAATGAATAAAGGAGGTGGGCCCTGTAATTATCTACCAGCATACGAGCTCTTTTAATGCAAGGGGCTTGTTTGACTGTGATTCATAATTCATGAGCACACATGTGACGCCTAAGAAATGCCTAACACAAAAGAAGTATTCAATAGATAGTTGCTGAATAATCAACTCCGCATTTTGCAGATGAGGAAACTGAGGCCTGGAGAGGTAATGTAACCTTCCTAAAGTCACATAGCCAGGAAGTGGTTAAGTGGTGACAGTTGGCTTTTTAAAAATATTTTACTTTTTATTGGAATATAGCCAATTAACACTGTTGTAACAATTTCAGGTGAACAGCAACCTACATATATATTTTATCCATTCTCCCCCAAACTCCTTTCCCATCTCAACTTTTAATTATTATTATTATTTTTGTTTTAAAGAAGAGTACTTCTGGTTTAGGAGTTGGGGTAAAAAAACCACATAGAAAATAACAGATGAGGGTGCAAGAGTGAGTTTGAGATAACCTGAAAAAAAGGCTATAACTTGCTGGGACATCTGTAAGCAATGTAATTTGTAGACCGACGTCAGCTTAGCACTGGACTCTGCAAAGATTCTGTTTCTGGGTTTTCTTACAGAGTTCCATTCAGAAGAATTTGTTTTTTTGTTTTGGGGTGTTTTTTTGAGGAGGTCTTGTTTTTCAAGGGAAGGATGGCAAGGAAAAAAAAAAAAAAGAGTGTTAACTAATCTTCCATCACAATGAGAAATGTTGTTTCGAGGACCCCAAAGAGAACCTGAACTAAACACACCTTTCTTCATCCCCAGGAGCTAGGGCAGTTTTGGGGAAGAAAAGCAAGGTTCATGGAAACTGCACCTGTCACAGACACATTTAGGGAGACTCCTTTCCATTAATCAAGCTGTCAACACCTAACGTGTCAGAAAACCATCTAGATGTGTTTGAGTCAATCAGCTAAATGGAGCAGGGCAGCGCCATCGGCTGCTTTTCTTGAGGCGGGCTGGCTGGCTATGCTCAGGGCGACCTGAGCGGGGAGGCTCTCTTCCTGCTGGTGTTGCCCTGAACAGGAGGGAAGCAAAACAAGCCGGCCACGCTCGCTGCCGGGGGTGATGCAGACGCCAACGGCACAGCCGCCTACGCCGCAGGCTGCCTGGGGGAGCCGTGTCTATTTTTGTCCAGTTAAACCCTGGCGCCTGGGCGGTCAGTGGCTCAAGGTATAACACATCCACCGAGGAGAAAATAAAAGCCCAAACCCTCTGTATAGTTTATTCATCACAACCCAAAACTGACTCCCTGCTTGTCTGTATTCAGGCTGAGCTCATTTAACTGCTTCCGCTGTGTCTGTTTAAAGAGAAAACAGAAGAGTCTGCTCAGGGGAGTAAGATAAACCAAAACACAAAACTGCAACAACAGTTCTTTCATTTATTCCTCGAATGGCTTTGTTTTCTCCACTGGCTGGGATGAAAGCGACTGCATCCTAATGATTAATGATTATTATTATTATTATTTCAAGTTTAATGTTTCCTGAAAAGAAAATATGCTCTGGGTTATTTTCTCAAAGTTCTCTAGACCAGGAAAGCAAAGCCCCAGTTACAGATTCCAACTAGGTTTATCTTCGGCCTCTAAACACATCAGAACAGGGTACACGTTGTTATCATTTTATAGATGAAGATCAGAGGGGTAGAGTGATTTGCCCAAGGTCAAACAGCTAGAAGGAGTCAGAGCCGAGACAAATCTAAGGTGGGCTGAGTAGAAGCCTGTAAATTTCCTGAGTTTCACGTAGGAGATCATGATCAATAGGGCAAAGATCTGCAGAGGTACATAGCCCAGACCCTGTGAGAGCAGGGCCAGATGTGGTAAGCATGGGAGTCACCCTAGCCTTAGGAAAGTAGTTTGGGTTGACAGGGGCGGTGGGAGCTGCATTGCTACAGATGAGTGAGTTCCGCTTTATGTCTTATCTCCCCAATGAGATTTTATGCTCCTTGAAGACAAGTACTTCAAAAGAGTCTACAATTAGGTCTGCAGAAAATTTTCCTTTGTAGTACACCCAGCAGAGCCAAGTACAAAGATACCTTTGGAAGTTTCCAGGGATGCTATGGCCAATGCTGGCAGTGAAGGCCGGTGTCTGCCAGGGCGACGACAGGAATGAGAGCCTGCTGCCGGCCAAGTGCAGAGACCGGAGCTCCCAGACCAGCCGTATTTGGAAAGAGATGAGTTTGAAATTCCAGGTTAACGGGGAGAGGCAAAGAAGAAGATTTACAGGTTGTGTTGGGAGACGCAAGAAGAGTAACAGCAGAGTGAGGGCATGGGGGGAAGCAGAGAGTGAGAAAGCTCGCTGATAACGATGGTGATGAGACATAGCCCCAGCTCCACTGGGCAAAGAGAGGAGGAGACAGGCCGTAAGAGAACGAATGCCATATTTAGTGGGCAGGGAGAGATCAATAATTATTTATGTTTAGGGAGGAGGGTAGCGAGAAATCTTCAAAACCCACTCTCTTTTCCAAGGCTTGGGGAATGTGGTGAGGAAGGAATTTGAAAACCTGCCAGAGCAGGTGAGCAGAGTTTGGGAAGAGAATCCCGTGCCAGTGCAGAGACGCTAGCAGGAGGTGTGAGAGGGTCTAAGAGTGCAGACCTCATCTTTTCCACGGGAAGAAGCGAAGGGGGAAACGAACGCATTATCCTTCCTGCAGAGGAAAGCTGACCATGTCAAATATCTCAGCAGCAGAGCTATGAGAGAGAAGACAGGAGCAATAAGGTCAGGAAAAAAACCTCAAAGGTTTGAGATGGGGGTGCCAAAGGAATGAGGATTTTTTTGTTGTTTTTTAGTTACTATGCAAGTGTTATATATTCACTGCAGAAAAATTGCAGAGAAGCCAAAATATAAAAATAATTGACACATATGCTATGAGCATTTTGGTGCAATTTTCCTCCAGTCCTTCTTCTCTCTTACTCACATACCACACACACATTTATAATTTATATTTATAGCATTAAATTGCACTGTGCATACTCTTTGGAAACCCCCTCTTCACTTAAAAATATATACAGAACATTTGTCTGAGTACGAGCTAAGTCACTTCAGTTGTGTCTGACTCTTTGCGACCCTATGGACAGTAGCCTGCCAAGCTTCTCTGTCCATGGGATTTTCCAGGCAAGAATACTGGAGTGGGCTGCCATACCCGCCTCCAGGGGATCTTTCCGACCCAGGGATTGAACCCGCATCTCTTGTGTCTCCTTCATGGGCACGTGGGTTCTTTACCACTAGCGCCACCTGGGAAGTCCCAAGCCTTTGTCCAGATTTCTGAAAAACCCCCTCCTTTTATACGACCGTTGGCCTTCCATTGTAGTGGTGGGCCCTGACACCCAGCTCCTACAGCTGGGAAGTGTAGGTGGTTTCCCGTTTCTTCCGTCATCAAATGAGCTCCAATGAATAGCCTTTACATATAATTTTTTGTGCCTTTTTCAGACAATTTCCTTACACGTAGACTTGCTAAATAAAAGGTTAGGCACACAGGAAGAGCCTTGGAGATATATTGCCAAATTGCCCAACTGAAAGGCATTACCCGTTTATATTCCTTCCAGAAGTGAGTGCAAGCATCTGTCTCTCCCCATGCTCTCTTTCACAGAGTATCATTAAAAAAAAGTAGTTGATGTTGTTAAATTTAAGAGTCTTGAAAGAATACCACGACCTAACTCTCGCTAGAAGCCCCACCCCCCCCTTCCCCAGCACTCTTCAGGCAGAACAGGTTTAGTCATCCGGGACATTTGGGTTCCCTGGAGGTGGATTTGGAGAAATCAGAGGACATGTAAACAAATGTATTTAACGTCTGGGCCGTGGTGGTGACTGGGAGGTCCTCTCCTTGTCAGGTTTCATATGTAGAATCAAACACCAGCTTCCTGCATCAGAACTGACACCTTAAAGAGGATGCACACAGGTAGCAGGCCCCTAGTGGCGTGGGGAAAGAGACCGCTACCACTGCCTGCCTCTGCCCTCTCTGGCCTCCTGCTTCTTGGTGATTCCAAGCAAGGTCCCCGAGTGTCATCTTCCTCTTCAAAAAATCACCCTGGCTTTAAAACAAATCTGCCCAACACCTCAGTGTCTTCCAGCAAGAGACTGAACTTCATCTGGGTCCCGTTTGAGGAGAGCAGGCGTATAAAAGTCTGACATCAATGGTGCAGAGAAAATGGAGAGCTCACCTGGGGAGACTTACAAGTGTTTCGCATTCAAAGCACATGTCTCTAATGCTAATCAGATAACCGTAGCGTTTAGTTCTTACATCTGGCACAAAACTTTTGCTTTTATGTTTTCTTGCTTTTATTTGTTCCCAGAAGGTAATAAAATTCACAATTGTATCTCATAATCAATATAGCATCTCTCCAGGCGTTTCTGCACATGACGTAGAGTAGGTGTAAACTCAGGCCTGCCTCTGGTGAAGGAAACACAGGCTCCTGCTTGCTTGTCCTCGTTGCGATCCCCGGTGCTGAGCCCTCACCAGTGGGTGACTGAGAAGGCCGACCTTGTCTCCCTCAGCGCAGGAGTGAGAGGGGAGGCAGAGGAGGGAGCTGGGGAGCTCACCGTGGGGAAGGCAAATGCACCACGGGACATTCTCTTCCTTTAATAGCTTTTCAAACTATATTTTCCATCTTATTTTTTTTGGCTGTGCCAAGTCTTAGTTGCAGCATGCAGGATCCTTAGTTTCAGCATTTGAACCTTAGTTGCAGCATGTGAGATCTGGTTCCCTGATCAGGGATTGAACCCGGTCCCCTGCATTGGGAGAGTGGAGTCTTAGCCGCTGGACCCCAAGGGAAGTCCCCAGGACATTCGAGTTAGGATGGCTGAGCTGTTTACCTAGAAGCCAGAACCACCCAGTCAGAATCAGTCGGAAGGTCTGCCCTGAAAAAGACAATGAACTGTTAGGTGGCAGGGCTGGTGAGTGACAGAGAAGCATCCGGCCTGTGCTCGGAGTTGCCGTGTCTTATCAGTTTGCAACACTGCTCTGTCAGAGTGCTCTTGGCACAACGCTTGTTTGGGGTCACCAACAAGGGACCCACAGGGACCATGCTCCAACAGGCAGAACGCATCATCTTTTCCTGAACTAACTTAACATCGGTCAAGATGCAATGCGAGTCCCAGCTAGATATTTGGGGACTGTCTAGAATGGGCAAAGTATCAATAATTAAGTATTTCATAGCTATATTACGTTCATGTTCAAGAGTCAAAAGAGAACTACCCTATCAGTGCTGCCTGCTTAGCTATTATGGTCTCAAACGTCATCTTCCTGCTTCAGGTTTACTTCAAGGGACTTTCATTGTTAGACTGAGCGTATTTTCATCCCTAATTAATGTGTTACTTATCTCCTAAACATTGGGAGAATGAGCTTATGTCTTGATTTTGTTCTTACCATATTATCTTTAATAGATATTTAGCATTTTAAGATTTTTTTTCCATTTCACAACACTCTGAATGAAGGAAATCGCCATTTCTCTTCTTGTGAGAGCGATCCATCTGGGCTCAGTTGTTCTGAGAACACAAGGTGAGAGCCTGGAGTAGGGTAGGGCAAGCACGATGCCCACTGCTCACCATGTAAGGAGTGGGCCCCCACCCACTCTGGGGGACGCGTAGGTGTAGGCTCGGCACCTGGGAGGAGCCGCCTCCTTGAATAGTGTGCTGGCCCCTCCACCGTCCTCACCGTGGTCCTGGCTCCGGACCCAGTTGATCCCCAGGCTTGTTTGGGACTCATCACTGATACCTAGCTTTTAGAGCCTTCTGCGCTAGAGATGTGTTAAGGGACATGTGCTTTGCGGTGTGCGGGTGATGGAGAGCAGATGTGCCTTAAACGGGACAGAGGTCCCTCTTTGTTGATCTCCAGGCGGCTCAGCTCCTGACAACACAGATTGGATGCTATTCCTTCCACATCCGTCCTAGCTTGTGTGACATCTCTGCCACCATTCCATTTGGACCAAAAGCTTTGAAATGAGTCCCACTAGGTGGCCAGCAGTCTCAGAAGGTTGGCTGTGTTGAACTGAGTGATTTTACAGTTTTTCAGCATTTGCTTTACTTATAGATAGTCAAGTTCACTCAGTTCACCTGACTTCATACTTTTTGTTCAGCTTGAAAAATGAAGTGAGTTAGTGTGGGGCATTATGCATGCAGCAGTCTCCTGGCATTATCTCATGTGTCTTACTGGCCAGCTGACGGTACATGAAACGATGCCCCAGGCTTTTGGGAAGTGCATGTAAATATCTGCCTCTCTCTTATCTCTCACTGTAGTAATTGATCAAGGAAACTTATTTCCAACAGGCTAGGTATTAAACACTTCGTTATATAAACCCACATTGGATGTCTCTGATCAAATTATAGTTCTCAGAGTATTCCATCACTGAGTGTAGTGAAACTGTTCCTAATATTTTCCCATAACAGCGACTTTAAAAATATTGGTTGTGCTTACAAAGTATTTTCCCAAATGCTTTATCAAATTAAGATTTGCACAAACACTCTCTTTTTATCAGTAGGAAGTCTTTGCCCACTTGGAGAAAAACCAAGTTAGTGAATTCCCACCCCCACCCCCACCCCCGCTTTTATCAGCCGCTTGTATTTCTCTCCTTTCAAGCTGCCTTCCTCGAGTTTGCTATTGTAATGAGGGACAACCCTCGGTGGTCTCATAAATCAGAATTGTTAATATTTATGTCTCTGTTGGTCTTTTAAAATTGAGTTTGAGGGTTGTTTTTTTTTCTCTCTCTCTCTCTCTCTCTCTCTTAAAACTGTACCTTTTTGTCTTTTCTAAGGATACTATGTTATGAGACAAAAGTTATCTTCTCCAGGTTTTCAACTCCAAACTAAGTACAAGGCAAGCCTTATACTTTCTGCAGTGACAGCAACAAGATTCTGAGGTTTAAAGATGCAGGTCCCCTCTTGTCACTCAGCCTAACATTTGCAAGGGTCTTTCAGCAAATACTTTTCACGTGCCAGTTGTGGGCCAAACACCGATTTTTAAAAAGACAAGCTTTTTTAGTCTCTGCCTTCATGAAGTTTGCTTTCTTTAATACCAAGGTCACTAAACGTTTACTGTAATGAGCCAGAGAGTAAATATTTTAGACTTAGAAAGCCATGTGGTCTTTCTTTCTCTTTTGCTGCTTTACAATGTTGTGTTAATTTCAGGTGTACAGCAACGTGATTCAGTCATACATATAAATGTATCTATTCTTTTGCAGATTCTTTTCCCATATAGGTTATTACAGGTTATTGAGGAGAGTTTCCTGTGCTATAGAGTAGGTCCTTGTTGATCATTTTATGTAGAGTAGTATGTATATGTTAATCTCAACCTCCTAATTGATCGCTCCCCTCTTTTCTTTTTTGATAACCGTAAGTTTGTTTTCTAAGCCTGTGAATCTGTTTCTGTTCTGTAGGTAAGTTCATTTGTTGTGCCGTATGGTTTTTGGCACAGCAACTCCACTCTGCCCTCTGCCACGTGTGGTGAAAGCTGCCCTGGACAGTCTGTGAAGTGAGCATAAGTGGCTGTGTCCCAATATAATTTTATTTACAAAAACAGGCAGTGGATTGGATACAACGGTTTGCCTATCGCTGGCCAAATGAAAGAAAGATGTGAAAACAAGTAAGAACTAACTATGATAATTCCCGTAGGTGGTCACTGCCCTAGAAGAAACAGGGCCCTGAGAGAGAAGCGATGGGGGCCCTGCTTTGGATACAGTAGTCTTCGAGGGAAGGCAGCTCAGCAGAGGCGTCGCCTAGGCCGAGTCCTGAGAGAGGTGAGGGCTCAGTGATGTGAAGTGGGGGTGTCAGGCGGTGAGAGCTGCAGGTCAGAGGAGGGAAGGTGCTTGATGAGTCTGAGGATCTGAAAGGCCACTGGGGCACCTTTCATCCCCCCCAGCGCCCTTCATGCCCGAAGTGGGGTGTTCCTATGAAATGCAGGGGGCGTCTGTTGGCGTACTCTAGCATCTGGCCTTGAAAGCAGTGGCTCAGGCTGCCCTGGGGCTTCCCTGGGACTCCCAGTGTGTGGCTAACAGGCCTCTCCTCTAGCCACCCAGGGGAGATGGGGGCAGAGGGGCTTGCTTTTTCTTTTTCTTTTTTTCCTTCTACTTCTTAAGAGAGGACCTTTCACCAGTACATGGAAAGCAGAAGGTTTGCTTGGAATGTGTCAGGCTAAGCAAAAACACATGGTCTGGATTTATTCTCCTAAAACAGAGCAAGAGAAAGGCGGGAAACGGAGCAGCCTCCCATAAATCATCATTTGTCCAAGGAACAGGTTTCTGACAGATTTGCAGGGAACCATTGTGTGTGTGTGTGTGTGTGTGTGCACTGTTTGATTTCCAAGGCAGAATTTCATCATCTGGTCCTATCTGAAGAGCAGAATGCATGTATTTCCTGCATCCGGAAGCTGTCTCCATCATAACTAGCCCCTGAAGAGACGCCCTGAACCCTACTGAAATTCCCCATGGGTAGCGAAACTGGCCAGAGGTTCCTGGTTGGGGCAGAAGTTGAGCAGGTGGACAGCTGAAGATTCTAGAGCATCGGAATCTGTAGTTCTACCCAGTAAAACAGCCGTGAGACTGCAGTCCTGGGCCCTGGAGGTCTCAGAAGACTCACTGGCTATTGCGGCCTCATCACACTTCCCTGACCCCATCCCCACCCAGAGCCACCTTCTGCCCGTCTCTCTGGCATACAAGTGCATATACAGATAAAGCATCGTTGTTATTTGTTGATTTTGTCACTAAGTCATGTCCGACACTGTGACCCTGTGGACAGTAGCCCGCCAGGCTCCTCTGTCCATGGGATTTTCCAGGCAAGAATACTGGAGTGGGTTGCCAGTATTCCCCCTCTAGAGGATCCTTCTGACCCAGGGGTTGAACCCGCAGCTTCTGCATTGGCAGGTGGATTCTTTACCACTGAACCACCTGGAAAGCCGTGTATACACATACGAACACCTACCTTAAATAGTGCCCTATGGCTCTTAAGATAAAGGCAAACTTTCCCAACATAGTACAAAATACCCGCATAGTTAGGCCTTTGACGTTTTTTTCCCCAAGAATCATCTTGCATTTTTCTCCAACATCCCTGAACTTGTTATCAGTTCTACTAGCCCATCCTGCCTCCTCTGCTATAAACTTTTGTCCACACTGTTCTCTGCATGAAAACTGTTCCCTTATTACCTCATCACTTTGTTTTCAGCTCAAATACACAGCCTCCTAAGTAAGTCCACTTTCTCTTCTCTATATCCCTAAACACCCTTTATTTCTCTTTTAAAGCACTTATTACTATTATAGTTAAATATTTCCTTGTATTACTTGATTAACCTTTGGTTAATCTTGGTTTTCATTTTCCACTCCCGCCTTCATCTGTCCTGGGGCAAGAAACAGGGCTGGGTCTATGTTTTTGTATTGATTCTATTTTTGTTTTGTCTGTTTGTTTATCTTTGCACGACAGTGATGTGTAGTACATGTTGAAACTAAATACGGTGCCTTTATAATGAATGAGTGACTTTGGGGGTGGGGAGCTAATTGCTCTTGCAGTGGAAACCTGAGTAATTACAATAATTAGCCTGTTACCTGCAGGTTTCCCTTCTGCCAGGGCTTTTATCCAATCAAAGATGCATTGGTCCCTAACTGGGCATTTTAAACAGTGAAAGGGGGTGGGGCGGGGAGTGGTGACAGTTCTTTTTGGAATGAGGAGTTTTTGAAGGAAAGAAGATATGATAAGATTATCCACTGACTCCTCATGGTACAGGTGAGAAACTAAAGGTTTTCAAGTCAAAGGTTCATTAGATTACCATACATCTTTATAGCCCAATTGTTCGTCCTTAGGACAGATTCTTACCATAAGCTGTACTGCCTATCCCCGTCTCAGTGCACCATCTTTCCTGAGTGCAGTGCCCTTTAAAAAAAAAAAAAAAAAAAGGAAACTAAACTAACCTCAGGAAACTGAGCTCCAGAACCTCTTCCCCTTCCCTCTTGGGCTCCTCCTCTCCAATCTCATTGTTCACCCCAACCAGCTCCAGTGCGCCTTTCCATCCAGGCATGCCCAGCATCTTCTAGAGGGTGGGGTCCCTTTGCCCACCTTTCATGACCTAATATCATCCTAGAAACTTACCTGTTCTATGTCCATGATACATTGATTTGTAATTTTGCTGACTACTGTCAAACCATGGAGTGGCTTTCATGGGTTTCTATGCAGTTCAGCTCAGTAAACACCCACATTCAAACCAAGACCTCCCAGGACTGCTTAGGGATGGGAACCCTGGGATGCTATTACAAACCAGTTTAGGAGCTTTTTACCCAGCTTGTGTTAGTTCAGCCTTGTCCTCAGCAGAAAAAAAACTGCTGGATGTCACCTCAAAAACAGGAATTTCCCTCAGCCCTGTATATGTTGAAGGCTGCCTCTGCTCATCAAAACTACATTGCTTGGTATCTCCATCACTTTCCATCTATACATGGACTGAAAGTTAACTCTTGAGTGGGATTGATTCTGTCCTTCCATATCAAGCTTGCCACCATGTGGTCAGCATGAATTCCCTGGGCTGTCTCCTTGGCTCAGCCATGCCGTTTGCAACTAACTCCCAAGGTGTAACCTGCAACTGTGGAGCATGTCCCAGGTTCCTGAGCCTTGATTTCCCATTTGTAAAATGATGCCAACTCAACACTTAAGCATATACATGTTCTCTCATTTAATTGAGGGGAGGAGGGCACTAATTAGACTCATTGTCCAGTACCCGGAAAGCATGGCTAAAATGAGTCAGGTGTCAGACACTGGAGAGTGGTGGGGAGCATGGTGAACTGGAGAGCAGATACCCCATGAGGGGGACAGCAGTGTCTGGGAACAACGAGGCTGTCTTTCCAACAGCAATCCTGCCCTTCCCCACGCTGGGTAACAGGCACTAGGGTGGGACCCCCACCCCCACCCCAGCCACACACTGTGCCCTTGGCTGGTAGAAACTAATCGGAAGAATCCTATACACCTTGCTGTTTCAGTATTTCAACTGTTTCAGGTCATCCAGGTTTACGCCAACCCACAGATGGTACTCCCAAAGCCACAGGAATTGGTTCAAAGTGGCCCAGTCAGTCGAAAGCTCAGGGGTCTTTGCTGGAAAATCTGAGACACATGAAGGCTGGTTCCCTCTCAGTTCTAGAGAATGCAATAATGTCTAGAACCATAACCACCGTTTTGCCCCCAGAAGGGAAGCCAGCCTTAAGAGGAAGCTAATATCTTAGAAAAAAGAATGGAGAAGCAGAAAGAAACAGGGTCACTGATGACTCTGTTAGGCTCTAAATCTAACCATCCTTGCCTTCTAATCTCCCTCTGGCTTTTCAGGTATTTGACTTGGGTTTTCCTTTACTTGTGTTAAAACAAGATTCTTACCCAATTCAGGTCTATCCAGTATTTACCAGGTGAGAACGCAGGCCCACACTTCTCAGATTTTCCTTTTTTCCCTAAGAAAATCTGGATATTTGGTGTTTTATTATTTTATTATACCATTTTATTATTAAAGTACCTTTTGGGCCAAATAAAACATCTCTTTGAGCTCCTAGTTCCTATCTCCTGGTGCCCTCAGGCTCTGACTTTATTAATATTTTCTGGTTCTATGACTACTGCAAATCCTTGTGAGACGCTCGGGTATTTTCCTTCCAACAGTCATAACTTGGCTTTGTATCATCGACTCTCTCTTAAAATCTTAGCATTATCTGGAATGCTGAGGAAGCAGCCACCACTTCCTGACATTGAGCTAGTAACTGTCTCAAGGACTTTGAAGGCTTGCAAGGTACAGGCAGGATGGCAAATTGGAAAAACAAACAGAAAAAAAATGTAAGGGCAACGTAACTACCTTCTCATTGCTGTCCTGTTCATCACCACCTCCAGCGGACTAGAGAGAAATCACCCCTCCCAAATCCCCAAGACTAGTGGTCTTTTGCCAGCAGGGACCAATTTCCTGGGAGACAATTTTTCCACCAACCAAGGTCAGGGGATGGTTTTTTTGGCAGCATGGACCAGTTCCATGGGAGAAAATTTTTCCACCAACCAGGGTCAGGGGGTGGTTTCAGGATGATTCAAGTGCATTGCATTTGTTGTACACTTTATTTCTATTATTATGATTATATCCACTCCACTGCAGATAATCAGGCATCAGATCCTGCAGGTTGGGGACCCCTCCCTAAAATGACCGCTGCATCTCCTGGCTCTCTTCTGGGCTCTGTTTCTTCCTTTGAGTCATAAACCATTAAAAGGGAGAGGTTCTTTACTGATCCTTTGCTCAAGACTCCTCATTTTACAGATGGTCCCAGACAGGGGAGAGAGTTCCTAATTTAGTAAAGGTGCCAAGCTTAAAATCCACAGCTTCTGATACTCACTCAGTTTTATGTTATTTACATTGCACGAGATGGTGATTCTTTATTTTCTCTCAAACCAAATCATCCAAGCCTAAGAAGATATCTTTAACCAGGACTGGCTTAAGTTTGGACTCAGTGACACACAGTCATGGATTGTTCTGGAGTCAAATAGTCTTGAGTTTGAATCCCAGATCTAGCATTTAAGCCTACATCATTTGGAGCAATTTATTTAAGCTCCCTGGGCCTGAATTTCCCCCATATGTAAGGAAGAACGAAGTTGTACCTCCCTTGGTTGTTATGACATTTAAAGAAACCAATCATGTAAAGTATTCCACACAGTATCTAGCAAATAAGTGGGCATTTAAAAAATATGTATTTGTTTGTTGTGTCGAGTCTTAGCTGTGCCGTGCAGGGTCTTTGGGTGCAGCATGTGAGCTCCTAGTTGCAGCACGTGGGGTCTAGTTCCCTGAGCAGGGGTTGAACCCGGGGCCCCTGCACTGGAGTCTTAGCTACTGTTCCACCAGGGACTTCCCAATAAGTGGACATTTAACAGCTTCCCTGGTGTCTCAGACAGTAAAGAATCTGCCTGCAATGCTGGAGACATAGGTTCGATCCCCGGGTCTGGAAGATCCCCTGGAGGAGGGAATGGCTAACGACTCCAGTACTCTTCCCTGGAGGAGTCCATAAACAGAGGAGCCTGGTGGGCTACACTCCACGGAGTCATAAAGAATCAGACACGACTGAGCGACTAACACTTTCCCTCCTTTTTGTTTTTGTAAAGCTTAAAGTTCTAGAGAGGAAGCATTGCTCCTTATGTCTCACCTGCTGGATTTTATGTATGCATCTGCAAACCAGAGACTCACTGAGCGTTCCTACGTGCCCCGTGCTTGCTGGGCACCGCAGGCACGGTGGTGAATAAGTAAGACATGGCCTCTGCTCTCCTAGAGTGTAATCCAGCAGGGAAGACACTCGCTTTTTCCTGACGTGTAGTTGGTTTACGATGTTGTGTTAGTTGCGGGTGTACAGCACAGTGATTCAGTTGCGTGTGTGTGTTGGTGTTTGTGTGTGTGTTCTTTTTCAGATTCTTTTCCCTTACAGGTTATTACAAAATACTGAGTAGAGTTCCCTGTGCCATACCAACCTTGTTGGTTATTTATTTTATCTGTAGTAGTGTGTGTATGTTAACCCCAACCTCCTAGGTTATCCCTCACCCCTTTCCCCTTTTGGAGAAGGAAATGGAAGCCCTCTCCAATATTCTTGCCTGGAGAATTCCACGGACAGAGGAGCCTGGTGGGCTACAGTCCATGGGGTCGCAAAGAGCTGGACACGACTGAGTGCCACCACCGCCCTTCCCCTTTGATAACCATAAGTTTGTTTGCTATGACTGTGGGTCCATTTCTGTTTTGTGAAGAGGTTTATCTGTATCTTTTTTTTTCAGATCCCACACATAAGCGATATCATAGGATTTTGTCTTTCTCTGGGAAGACACTTATTTAAAGAAGAGTGTAGAGAACATGCAGCGGAGTCCCTGACTCTCTCTAGAGCCACAGGCCCTGTTAGGGAACAGTACTCAATGTGGCTAAAGTGAAGGGCTTGGGAGCTGACTGCCTGGGACTGAGTCCTGGCCCTGACTTCTGCCCGAGCGTCACCTTAGCCAAGTTCCATCACCTCTCTGTGCCTTGGCTCCCTTATCCCTAAAATCAGAGTGAGACTAGTTCCTACCTCATTGGATTGTGACGGTTCAAGCGTCTATCATGGTGCCAGACACAGACGGAGCACTCGATAAATGTGCACTGTTGTTAGTACCTGGAAGGATGGGCTTCTCACTAAGGCCAGACATCTTCATTATTGCTGGGAGGCCACAGCCGGGGTCCTTCATGTCTGAGCTCAATGGAGGAGAAGCAGCTCCAGGCCAACTCCCAGGCCCAGGGCAGCTGAGGCCTGGGGGCTGCAGGAGAACTAAGCAGCCATGTCCTCTAGACTCCAGCTCCCTCTGCCCACATCTTTAGGACGGGTTCCTGGTTCCCACACCTCAGGTTCCATTCCAGAGAGATCACCTACTTGTACAGCCAAGGGTGGGGCTTCTGTTTTCCATTGTTAAAGCAAACCTAATTGTTTACTTCCTTTTCCACTTACTGACACTTTATCCCACACAGTTGCAAGCAATGTAGAATAGTGACCTGTCCAGGGTGGTTTTCACCTGTGGGGGTACTGTCTTATATGGATTTGGCCTCCAGTCATATTAACTAACACAGAGCCTTTTGTGTGTCAGAGCTGGGAAGCTATTCTTTTCTTTTAATTTTAATTGGAGGCTAATCACTTTACAATGCTATTTCGTGAGAGAGACTGTAGCTTCTCCAAGATATAGGTCAATTCCTTCATTTATGGGTGGGTAAACTGAGGTCTGGGCTTCCCAGGTGACTCAGTGGTCAAGAATCCACCTGCCAGTGCAGAAGATGCAAGAGATTCGGGTTCAGTCCCTGGGTTGAGAAGATGCCCTGGAGGAGGAAATGGCAACCCACTCCAATACTCTTGCCTGGGAAATCCCATAAACAGAGGAACCTGCCAGGCTACAGTCCATGGGGTTGCAGAGTTGGACACGACTTAGCAACTACGCATACACGCAGGCTGAAGTGCGGGGTCAGACAGAACCTGTGTGAGGTCACAAGCTAGCTGATGCAAGAGGCAGATTAGAACTCAGGCCTCCAGATCCCCGGACAAGTGCTATCTCAACTCTGCCCTCTGGCTGGTGAGGCTTGGTGCCCACGTGCGTGGTGGGGCTGCCTCCAGAGTGTGTGCTGGCCCAGAGCACATCCCCGGCCCTGCTGTTCTGCTGGTGTGGAAATAAGCCAGATGTTCACGGGCTGGTTTCTGTTGCTTCTTGAGCAAATTAGGAGCAGATTCAGCAGGAGTCATATACCCAAACCTGACATCTTAGCCACACCTGGAGACATTCCCATAGGATTTATTGGAAGAGAGAAAGGGGCAGGAAAGAAGCTTCCATCACAGGTCACAAAACAAAATTTAAACAGACCAATCATTAGTGGTTTCTTCTTGCTGGTGTCCTTCCTTGCTCGGTCTGGTCTCATCTCCCTCCTTCACCTTGACACACAGCCTCTATAATCCCGACTCCTACCCTGTTCTCTTCAGCAGAGGCCCAAAGCTTGGTGTCCTTTCTGGGCCCCACAAAGGTTGGGGGGTCGGTCCAGTGGTGATTTTCCCCAAGCTTGTCCCTTGCACTCCCCAGCCCATCTGGCCCCACGGTCAGTCTACCAGTACAGTCAGGCCACAGGTTCTGAGCTCATGTTCAAATGCATTTCTCAGGGCCTAGAACAGCTTGACACCCAGAAGGGGCTGAATAAACTCCTTCAATCCAAACTAGTAAACAGGCTTGAGGCTGATGGGGTAGGGGGTGGGGGGAATGTGTGTGGAGGAAGCAGTTCAGTCCTGACCGTTAGTGTTCGTGACTTAGAGAAAGCCGCCATCCAGACTCCCTCTGGAGGAAGTCTCCAGGGAGCAGTGCTGTCTAACCTGCAGAAACAGAAAAATAATTTTCTTTTCAGAAATGCCACACTGCCCAATTGATTTGCTAATGGGTTCTGGCAGCCTTTGTATTAGTCTGAGAAGCCGTTCAGACCACCACTGACAATGTCAAACTTATAAATTGCTCTTGTTAAAACCTGCACATCAAAAGTCAATAGGAAACACCTGGTGAGCTGGACCCACCGTGGGGGAGGCCAAGAGAGCCACCGGTGTCTGGAGGAGCGTGGCTGGGGAACAGGGTTTCCTCCAGAACCCCTAGAGACATTCTGAAGTCCCTAGAGACAGAGATGAGGGGTGGGGGCAGGAACCGGGAGGGCCTCAGGACATCTGACAAATGCATGTGATTTTTTTTTTAAGTTATTGTCATTAGAAATCCAGAGTATTTGATTTGCTTGGCAATCAGAAGACCTAGCCACAGTGGTCCACATTCTTCTATGGCAATACTCGGAAGCGCTGCCCCTGTAAGCAAGCCCTGACTCTCCATTTTACCAAATAATGGCTTTCTCTGACTATTTCGCTCTTCTGTCTGACCTACCTGGGCCCTGCTAATGAGTGGGTTTTGAACTCCTTGAGTTCTTAGACTTAGGAGACAGAGGACCTTGGCTCCAAACGCCCTTGGAAAGGTCATATCCTGTCTGCAAACCCTGCTCTTTTCATCTGCGGAATGCAGGTGACATCCCTGGCTGTTGTCCTTGTTTAGTTGCTCAGCCATGTCCGACTCTTTGTGACCCCACAGACTGGAGCCTGGCAGGCTCCTCTGTCCATGGGGTTCACCAGGCAAGAATACTGGAGTGTGTTGCCATTCCCTTCTCCAGGGGATCCTCTCAACCCAGGGATCAAACCCAAGTCTCTTGCTTTGGCAGGCGGAACCACAGCACACCAGGCCTCCCTGTCCATCACAACTTCCAGAGTCCACCCAAACCCATGTCCATTGAGTTGGTGATGCCATCCACCATCTCATCCTCTGTCGTCCCCTTCTCCTCCTGCCCTCAATCTTTCCCAGCATCAGGGTCTTTTCAAATGAGTCAGCTCTTCGCATCAGGTGGCCAAAGTATTGGAGTTTCAGCTTCAACATCAGTCCTTCCAGTGAACACCCAGGACTGATCTCCTTTAGGATGGACTCGTTGGATCTCCTTGCAGTCCAAGGGACTCTCAAGAGTCTTCTCTAATAGCCAACATTTATGGAGAGAGCCTTATGTGCCAGATTCGGGTCTCTTACTTCATGTCCATTATCTGTCCTGCTTTTAGTCCTGCAAAGTAACGGGGCTTTCCTTCCTAGTTTATGGATGAGCAGTTAGAGTCCAGGGGTCAAATATTCTGCCCGAGGTGAACTCCTTTGGAGAAGCAGTGGCCAAAGTCTTCTCCCACCCTCCCCAAATCCCTCCTTCCTTTGTTTGCTCATGGAGAATCAAACCATGTTCAGGGAATTGTTGGACTCTGGAGTGACACCTGTTTCCCTGGAGCAGAAATGACACCTTTGAAGCCAAATTTTCTCAGCTCCCAGCTCCACAGGAAAAACCTATTTGGGGCCCGTTATGGCTGCGTTGTAGACATCGTCAACACGGGTGCTTGAAGAGAGCATTTCTTTGGTTCTCAGCTGGCAGAAGCAGGGAAAATATTTTTGAAGGGCAAATAAATATTTATGCAGGATGGCTCTTTGTGCACAGTGGATGTTTGATTCTGTGGCCCCAATTCCCCAAGCCGAGAGCCAGTTAGGGGGCCCAGAAGAGACTGTGGGCGTGGGCGAACATGCAGTGCCTGCATCCCTCGTGTGGGGTGATGCCGAGCACCTATTCTGGGCGGGCACTGGGCCTGAAGTCAGTGATAACAGATTATACTTATGTACGTGGAGACCTGCTTAGAGGTTTGCACTGAGTGTCTCATTTAACTACTGCAACTCTTCATTTTACAGATGAAAACAGGCTGAGTTTGTTTCTGATTCTGACTGGGCATGCATAGACGCGGGCCAAGAAAAAAGATAACATTCTCACTTCTTTTTCCCCCTTTTCCACACTAAACTGTAGGCTCCTTGAGGAGTAGCTGGGAAAATAATAGTTGCTGAGATGCCACTGGGCCCTTCCCAGGGGCCAGCCCCTCTGCTAAGCACTTGCCGTTTCTTTGAATCCTCACCGTGACCCTCATGACCTGGCTATAAATTGTCCCTCAGAAATGCAAGCTGCACTCATGGATGAAAGCTGTACCAGTCTGCTCACAGCCATGGCAGTGGGAAGAGAAGCATCCTTTTGGGTTATGCCTAAATCTCCATGCAGGTGTCAGAGCAAAGAAATCCTCCAACTGAACCAGCTTCTTAGGAAAGAAATCGTGTTTTCTGTGGGATCTGCCTCCCCATTCACTTGGCTCCATCTCACTCTTTTCTTTTAATTGTTAAAATGTGTTTATTTGGGGCTGGGCGGGGTCTTTGTGGCTGCTTGAGGCTTTCTCTGGTTGTGGCGAGCGGGGGCTACTCTCAAGGTGTGGGGCGTGGGCTTCTCATTGCAGTGGTTTCTCTTGCTGCAGAGCACCGGCCTAGAGCACACAGGCTCAATAGCTGGTGGTGGCGCATGGAAAAAATACTAATGATGGTGTGTGTTAGTCGCTTAGTCGTGTATGACTCTTTGTGACACAATGGACTGACTGTAGCCTGCCAGGCTCCTCTGTCCATGGAATTCTCCAGGCCAGAATACTGGAGTGGACTGCCATTTCCTTCTCCAGGGATATTCCTGAACCAGGGATCGAACCCAGATTTCCTGCTTGGCAGGCAGATTCTTTATCACCGCGCCACATGGGAAGGCCTTACTCTGAGTTATCTATAGAATAAACCTCAGGGCTGGAATGGCTAGGCAAAGAGGGTGAGCATTTTCTCTTTGGGTAGGTATTGCCAGGGGGTCCTAGGTGGGTGTTTTGATTTCTGTTTTAAGAAGGGTGTTGATGTGTCTCCAGAATGTTCATTTCCTTATGCTTACGGCTGCTCTGGGTCTTTGTCGCTGCTCGCAGGGCAGGCTTTCTCTAGTTACAGTGAGTGTGGGCTGCTCCTCACCGCGGCGCGTGGGTTTCTCGTTGCGGCGACTGCTCTTGCGGCGGAGTGCGTGCTCTAGGACTCAGCAGTTGTGGCGCTGAGTAGTTCCCCCACGCTGGCCTGTGGCATGTGGAATCTTCCTGGACCAGGGATCAAGCAAGTGGCCCCTGCGTTGGCAGGTGGATTCTTAACCACTGGACCACCTGAGAAGTCCCACTTTTTTTCTCATTATTCTTTTTCTCATCTTTCCTTTTTTCTTGTAATATTTCCTTTGCCCTTCTGGTCTCATTTTTTCCTTCCTCCCTATGCTCCCTCCCTTGCTTCTCTTTCCTCCATTCCTTCTCTTTTTCCTCCCCATTCTCTCTGTCTTCCTCTTCCTCCTCCTCTTACTCCTGCTCCCCACACTGTCGCCCTCAGGCCTTCGAGATTGTAGGAGAAACGTCTGTGGGAAGTTTTGAGGTTGACGGAGCCCGGGTTGGGGGGAGGAAGGCAGCCACGTGGGGGTAGTAATACCAGGTGTGACGCTGGTGCCCACAGCCAGCCTGAGGTGTGCACTGAGCTCCAGTAATAAAGCTCACACAGCTGGAGGGCTGGGGATGCCAGAAGGAGCAGGAAGCGAGGCCTTGCCTCTTAACCAGAGGTGATCAGAACCTGCTCTTTGCATATATTATGCCTCCAACATCCCTTTTTTGCTTTTTCAGAAAGGTGATCCATCTTCCCCCAAGTTTATTAGAGGTGGTTTTCCAGCACCACTGATAAAATATTACAGGCAGTCCCATGATTCATGGCCACATTTATAACCCATAGCACTTGGGAACTTTGGGGGACTATTTCTCATTAAATCTATGTCACAGTTCTGTGGAGCTCCTTCCGACTGCTTTGAGAAACGCCAGAAAATTCAAGACAGGCTTGAGCAGCGGGGCAAGGTGGGTCTCCTGGAGTTGAGCCTGGAAACCGGGTGGCGGGGAGCAGTGGCCGGGGCCTTGCAGCCAGGTGTGTCAGGGCTCTGCCACGCTTTCCCCTGTCTGGAAGAGCCCTGTGCGCCTGTGAACTTAAGTCGGGGGTCTCTTCGTTCTTGGCTCTGCATCTCTCTTTGGTAGAGGTCTCTCTTCGTGAGATGGTTTTGTGGGGGCAGACAGAGTGACGCATCAGGCCAGACTAGGGGTCAGACTTCTGGTCAGCAGAACCTGCTCATCACAGAGAGGGCTCCCTTCTCTCAGGAGTGAGCCAAGGGCTTATTGCTTGGACTTTTCCATCTAAAGATGGAGCTCCTTCCTAATGCCTGAAATGACATTTTTCTTAATAAGCATTGTTCACAGCTGGGAATTACCTCTTTCTTTAACCAGTGTTGACATTAAGTCACCCTGCCTTAAATATTAATACTCTGCCAAGTATGTGTAAGCCTTTCGCAAGAACTTTTGCACTTTGACCTTTACAAACAGAGTGGAGCTATTCTCTTGCCAAAGATTGGCCATAAGAAGACCTTGACTCCCCTCTCCCAGACCAATAGCTGCCCTCCCCAGGGGCTGGTATTCCTCCTGATGACTTCCATCTTTCTAGATAAGGGGACAGAACCTGACTTTTCATAGTTCCCTTCGCTGCCACCCATTTAGATGTACCCTAGTCTAACCCTCTGGGATGCAATATAACTCATTGAAATGAGAAAAAAAAAATAATAAAAAGGCATGCTGTTTTTGCATTTCTATATTAAGTTATGAAGAGTAAAAATCAACATGAAATCAACTCTGTGTGCTCAGCAGTGAGAAGCAAATACGTCACTTAATATGGGGTGATTTCACCTGTCATTCCACTCAGCGTGCTCCCCAGTGAGCCGAAGGTGGAAAACACGAATGCGCTCCTCTCCCCAACCCCACAACGCTCTACAATAGTTTTGGGACAGGTAGTTTTTTGTAAAATAGGTACTTCTCTTTTTTTTATATTGCATACCAGAGGATGACAAATTCTGGCCTGGAAAATTGACCCAAGGGCCAAGTCTGGCCCACTGCCTGTTTTTGTTAATAAAGTTTTATCGCAACACAGCCATGTTTATTTATTTGTGTGACTCTGGCTGCTTTCTTAACTACAACAGGAGAATCAGATAGTTGTGACAGAGTTTGTATGATCCACAAAGCCTGAAATGTTGACCATCTGGCCCTTTAAGAAAAAGTTTTCCTGCCCTGCTTTATATATGAACATGTACATATTCCTATACAGAGCTGTATACACAGAGCTGTCCAATGCAGTGTTTTATGGGTGATTTAAGGAATTTTCCAGGGCAATTTTAAATAGCTGTGAATTTGCCTTACATATTGACTTATCTACCTAACTTTAACAAAGATTCTCCTCCACTTCAGCATTTTGCTTTTGAACTTTTTTTATCCAGTGTAGTCAGCTATCTTTTGCCTCATGTGTATACAGCCATGGCACATGATTTTGGAGGATTCTCAAAGGGAATATTCTCCAGATAATGTGCTGCTGTAGTAAGCGCGAGAGCACCCCTGTGACGTGTTCCAGGGACTGGCGTTTGACGGAGCCGCATGTGGCTGACACACTACAGACCCGAGCCTTGCTCGTCGACCCCATTCCTTTGTATTTCGCACCATGTGGTTCCTCCTGCAATGTCCGTGGAGGTGCTGAGCAGCTCCTGTGACTGCCTGGACCGCCTGAGGCCTCTGCTCTGTGGATATGTTTTTGGGAGGGAAGCATTGCTGACCCAAACCCAGTCAGATTTGTTCCAGTTTAAAGGCACAACTGCAGAGCCTCAAGTCCAGGCAAGTGGGGAGAACCTCAGAGGTCAGCTTGTCCAGGGGCTCCCAGTCCGGATCATCAGAGTCCCCAAGCACATTTAGGAGAAGTACATGTACTTCTCTGCTGCCCCGGGACGTTCTGATCCCAGAGATGTGGGACATAAGGCCTCTGAGGAACGGTCAGGGAGCTGCAGGCCCGGTCCACACCCCTCCCTTGAGAGTCAGGAAGATGGGCGTGACACTGACCCAGTGGAGCACGGTTAGGATCAGACTCTCGGCCCTGACGATCCGTCCTCGCCAAGTTGCCAGACCTCTGCCAGCAGAGCCCTGAGGTCTCCACACAGTGCCTTTGAGGAGGTAAGGACAACCAGGGCGTGGTCCAAGTAGCCAAGCTCTGGCCCTATCCATGCTCAGCCAGATTCGTTCCTTTATATGTTGTCTGTGTCAGGCTCAGGTTAGATTTTGTCTCTAGAACAAGAACAGGCAAGAAAAAAATATCTTCTGATGGAAAAAGGAAACTCTCATCACTGCGTCTTACAGCAAATCAATCCACTGAACCTTTTCTGTCAGTCTTCTTTTCTCAAAACTCTCCAGAGGCGGGGTACTCCACCACCTAAACCTGCAAAAACATCACCCAGTCCTCGCAACCAGGGCTCTCAGGAACTGAGAGAAATCTGCCACCGTAGCCATGCCTCCTTCCACAGTCTCCACGCGTCTGGCCCTGAACTCTGTTTGCATCTAATCCCTGCATGCTCCAGGATATCCTGGTGGCTTAGTCAGTAAAGAATCCACCTGCCAGTGCAGGAGACTCTGGGTTGGGAAGACGCCCTGGAGAAGGAAATGGCAACTCACTCCAGTATTCTTGCCTGGAGAATTCCATGGACGGAAGAGCCTGGTGGGCTATAGTTCATGGGGTCACACAGAGTCGGACACCGCTGAGCGACTAAACCGCAACCTGCTCCAAACTGAGCTCCTCCCCTCTCTGATTCTCCTCTCAGCAGCCCCAGCGCCTCGTGTAGTCATAACTATGATTCTCATGGTGGTCGAGCACTTGTGCCCGGCACTGGGTAAGGCCCTGGACAAGGCAGGCGTGCTGCTCAGGTGGACCATCCGGCTGGCGGAGAAGAGAAAGGGAGGCGGCTGAGCGGGCCCTCACCACCCTCCCTCGAGCAGCAGTTTCCAGTCTTCTTTCCCTGCTGCCTTCCTCCCAGGATGATGCAAATCTGCCTTCCAGGCTCCTTCCCTATTGCCCAGACCTGGGGACTTCACCCTGTCCGACTTCACACTTGAAGACGGGTTTCACCAAACCTGACAGGCTAGAAGAGTAGCAGTGATGGGCTGAGGCTTCACTTGGCCTGGACGGGCGGCGACCCGACTCCTTCCCGGGGCAGGGCTGCAGGGCACAAAGGACCAGGGCTGAGCCTCTCAGTCTGGCTTCCCTTTTTCGCTACCTCTTTGGGCCTCAGTCTTGGGCAGCATCTCTGCCCTGCCACCTCCTGGCCAAAGCAGGTAGCAAGCGGGGGCCTGTGGGAGAGAAGTCTCAAAGCCCAGGCTGCAGGCAGCAGCTCTCCCTGTGATGCCTGCGGGATTCAGGGAGCATCCCGAGTGCGCTCTGTGGAGACGACACCCATGGGCCGTGGACTGTGATGGGCAGACACCAGCCCAAATGCTCCTCAGAGAGTGGCCCCATAGAGGCAAGGACCTGTGTTCTCCTGTTGCATTTCTCTTTCAACTCTTGTGTTTATATTGCCCTGGTGTCTGTTTAGATGGTTAAATGCTTGCATGTTTCTCTCCCTCTCTCTCCCTCTCCCTCTCTCTCTCTCGGTGTGTGTATGTGTGTGTGCTGTGTGTGTGTGCTGTGTGTGTGTGCTGTGTATACAAGCACGCATGTGTGTTGTGTTTAGGGTCTCCTTCTCTATGTGCGGTGACTGTTTCTTGTTTCCATAGACAACCTTTACTCTTTATAGTGCAGATCAAGCCATAGGGAGCAACGCATTGAATATGAACCACACAACAATAGAGACATAAGAGTCGTCATAAGACACCCAGCACATTTGCCTGTCGCTTGTGAAAATGTTTCTCTTAGAGGAAAGGACTAAGCTCATTCTCTGTCATCAGATGGTGCTGATAAAAGACTTCACACATGGAGGTGTGTTTGAGGGGTGGGGGGAGCTGCTACATGTCTGACTTAGTCAAGTTAAAGACACCTTCCCTGAACTCTGGAGTCACTGCGCAAAGGCTGAAGATGAGGCAGAGTGAGAGGGTGGGAGAGGCAGGTAGTCTGTGTAGAAGGACCCTAGGGCAAGCCGCAGAGGCGTGCTGACCCGCAGACCCCCAGACGCCTAGCCTCTGATGAGTCAAGGTCTGTGTGCTTGTAACTCAGTCTGAAACCTACGGAAAAAGCTGGGGCCAGGTGGTGCTTGCCATCACCCAGCCTCTCCCCTGGATGTCACTGTTGTGCTATGTGAACAAGGCTGGGGAGACTTCCAGGACCATAAGGAACCCTCCTGGAAGCAGCTGCTCCTGGTGGGGAGGCCCAGTAGGAAGAGGGAGGACCAGACCTATGAGCAGGCGTTTGGGAAGCGAGGTGCTCAGAGTCCCAGCAGACCTTGCTGCCCCACGATAGCGCCTGCGGTGACACCAAGGCCCTCTGGTCCCACCAGGCCTGAGGTGGAATGGTTCTCTAGTGCAGAGAGGCTGGGGTAGCTGAGAGAACTGGGCTCAGCCAAGCCCCCGCCCCTCTTCCTCGAGGCTCTCAGGGCAGAGCTCGCCAAGTCAGAAGCCAAGGGAGAGGCTTCCAGGCCAGCATGTGCATGGGTCAAACCCAAACCTGGCCTCCCTCTAAACAGCCAGGCGTATTTGGCCAAACTGTCTCACGTCTCCAAGCTTCTGGTTCATCACCTGCTTTGAATGGGACTCCTCTCAGCTCTGTAAGAATTAAATGGGCGTAGTGTACATAAAACTTAATATATATAGTGCAGCTATCATTATAACAAGAAGTTTAGCAAAGAATCTCCCAAGGCCTTAGCCTGGGAGGAAAATCTTGTCTCCAATCCAATCGAATACTAGTGCAGAGATTAGCGGGGCTTCCCTGGTGGCTCAGCAGGTAAAGAATCTGCCTGCCAATGCAGGAGACACGCATTTGATCCCTGGGTCAAGAAGATCCCCTGGAGAAGGAAATGGCAACCCACTCTAGTGTTCTTGCCTGGAGAATCCCCATGGACAGAGGAGCCTGATGGGCTATAGTCCATGGGGTCACAAGAGTTGGACATGACTGAGCAACTAACACACACACACACACACACACAATCATTAGTATTTTTTCCATGCGCCACCACCAGCTATTGAGCCTGTGTGCTCTAGGCCAGTGCTCTGCAGCAAGAGAAACCACTGCAATGAGGAGCCCACGCCCCACACCTTGAGAGTAGCCCCCGCTGGCCACAACCAGAGAAAGCCTCAAGCAGCAACAAAGACCCCACCCAGCCCCAAATAAACACATTTTAACAATTAAAAGAAAGAAGTGAGATGGAGCAAAGTGAATGGGGAGGCAGATCCCACAGAAAACACGATTTCTTTCCTAAGAACCTGGTTCAGTTGGAGGATTTCTTTGCTCTGACACCTGCATGGAGATTTAGGCATAACCTAAGGGGATACTTCTCTTCTCACTGCCATGGCTGTGAGCAGACTGGTACAGCTTTCATCCATGCGTGCAGCTGGCATTTCTGAGGGACAATTTATAGCCAGGTCATGAGGGTCATGGTGAGGATTCAAAGAAACGGCAAGTGCTTAGCAGAGGGGCTGGCCCCTGGGAAGGGCCCAGTGGCATCTCAGCAACTATTATTTTCCCAGCTACTCCTCAAGGAGCCTACAGTTTAGTGTGGAAAAGGAGGAAAAAGAAGTGAGAATGTTATCCTTTTTCTTGGATAATATTGTGCACACAACACACACAGCAGAGACTAGAACAAATTGAAGAGTGGCCTGGCCCAGGCCTAACAGAACCAATGCCCTCTTCTTTTCTTTACTTGGTTTGAGTTTTTTAAGTCACCAGCTGCTTCTTTACCAAAACACATACCAAACATGTGTTTTGATCCCCATGTTGGGAGGAAGCACCCGAGTTAATCTGTAAAACGGTCAGGGGATTTTTTTTCCCTCTCTCAGTGTTGATAGATTTGAAGTAACTGAAAATAGACCTCGAACCCGTGAAAAGGAAATACGGACTGGGCTCCCCGGAGGGGCTGCAGCCCCGGTGGGAGAGGAGAGGCATGGACCCTCAGAGGGAGGCCAGCGTCTCTCAGCCTTTCTCCTGCCCTAATGGGGGCTGCCAGTCAGGAAGCCTTTGATCTCCTTTGGGTCTCCTTCCCAAGAATGAGATTGCATGCTTGTGAGTTATTAAGATGACTCCCTGATACCTGCCAATATGGTGTGACTCTGGATCAGGTGGCTAGCTTCATCACAGTCTCACTCTCTTCTCAGGAGTTGCCAGGTTTACTGGGTTCCCATTCACTTTGCACAAATTAAACACCAGTGTTGCAAATCTGCTGAGCTGGAGAGAAGTACCAGGTGTGGACGGGGGTGGGGGGTGTTTTGGGGAGCTCTTCTTCCCTCTATCATCACAGATCTTTCCCAGTTAGGGGTCTGATGCTCATCTCTACTTCATCAGCATCCTTTAGATGACTTTAGTTAGAGACCCTTTGAAGTATTGAAATAGGCTTATTACAGTTAAGCCGACACTCTCAGCTCAGGGGAAGTGAGGGATACACAGAAGAGTCCCATTTGATGTTAAAGAATCATCAAGACCCCCTTCAAAATGGCTTGGGGAAGCCCAGAATTGCTCATGATTTTGACCCACAGACATTCAAGGAACAAAACTGGAAAGTTACCCCTTTAGAGTGATTGTGATCACTATGGCGTCATCATTCCATAATCACAACTCAGCCCGTACTTCTGCTTTCAGAGTGTTCTGGGACTGGTGCCCCCAAAGAGGCTCTGTGTCTTTGTATCTCAGGGCACTGGGGAGAACAGAGGTGAGCGCAGTGTGCTTCGGTAGGGGAAAGGTAAATCAGCTAAATGGGAAAATGAGGAGGGACACAGTGCCCAAGCAGCTGCAAGATTGTTCGAAACCATTTTCTCAACTGGGTTAATTGTTCTTCCCTGTGGTGCAGAGACACCTACGCCTTTTGAAGTCTGCGTTTCTTTATTGCAAGGAGCAGCCTATTAAGAGAGACAGATTGTCTACCCAGAGCAGCTGACTCTCCACTGCTCTCTCCCCATTTCCTCCTGCAAAAACCCTGGCCCTCCAGGACAGAGCTCATCTGATGGTCTCCCCCCTCAGTGTGAGCTTTATTGCTGGGAACGGTTGTCAGTGCTCAGAGGAGGGGATGGGCAGACTCAAACCAGCTCTGCTTGAAGAGTAGGAATAATTACAAAATCTCAGACCGTTATCCAATTACGTTGACATGTGGCCATTCTAGGGAGTTCTAACTGGATTAGGTTCATTATAAAAAGATTAGTCCAAGGATGGGGACTGTGCATAACAAAGTGAACCTTCAGAATGTGCACTGCTGGGCCACCAAGGACTTTGGGGTAAAACTGAGTGAATGGCTTTGTTTATTGAATTACTGCTTAGGGATTCGCCAAGGAGTTTTGTTCGGATAGAGCTGATGGCTTAAAGCCACGGTTAACAATTTCCTGTTTGTTTTCCTTTTTCAACACTATTCTTCAGTGCCATTGTAGTCATTGTCAAAGCACCAATCCAAGATGTTTGTCACTAATGTTCTGTGTGAGCATGGAGGTGAGATTATTGATCAGAGTGGATCTGAAACTCACAGAGCTCATGTGTTATTCATCAGCTTTGCGTACATGTGCACATATAAAGAGTGTGTGCCCACATAATACCTTGCATTTGCATAATGTTTCCTGGTTTACAAAGCACTTCCACATTCCTCGTTTAACCCACACAGCAGCGCTTTGGGGTAGATTGCATTATTATAATGACTTTTCAGGTAATGAAACTGAGACTCAAGAGAGGTTAATCCATGGTCACCCAGATAGATGGTCCCAGAACTTAGGTTACCACTCACAGTTGCTATCCCTAGCCTAGCATTCTACAAACACATGTGAACTCAGTTTATGTATGTTTTTTAAACACAAAGTATGTATATGTTCAGCTCATGGCAGTTGAATATTTGAATTAACCCAGTTGGTTTTTCTTTTCTTCCACTACGTGCCATGGGATGTAGATGTCAGTTTTGAGCAACTGATTTAGTTACTAGATGCTTTCTTCTTCTTTCCAAGCTCAGAAAGATTTTGCATGTGGAACACGAGATGGAGCTGTCCTTTGGGTGTTACCCCAAACCGCTCTTCTGGCGTGTTCAACTAGAGTCTGTCCTCCTCTAAGAATCACTGCATTTTCCTGGAGTAAATGCCCAAGTTCCTTCTGAAGATCCTGGGTTCAGAGACATGGATCTTAGAATTAATGGAAAGATGTCAATGACCAGTCTCTTATAATTTCACTTAATGACAGTTTTTTTGGGACCCTAACTGCTCTGGTAAGCTGGTAAGAGTTACAGCTCTAAGTCGGTAAATCTGAGCTCCTGATGTCTGTCAGGGTCAGCAGTGGCTTCTCTTCCCCTTCTTAAGCCCATTGCAGACATTGCTGATAGACCAGCACCAGTTCTCTACTTTCTGTGGGTTAGGGCTTCCAACACATCTCAACACTGACCACCAGCCAGCCACCACAGAGAGTCAAGAATTGACTAGCAAGATGACATCTCTCCAGCCTTCTGATCATAGACTCTGGTGACCCTACAAAACTCCAGAGGCCTTTGAGAGCCGCAGCAAGATCAACCAGTCTGATAACATCTTATGGCCTCAGTTGGTGATCAAGAATTCAAGACACCCACAGAAGGTCAAGGAGAATGTGGAATGATCAAAAAAACTTTAGATTTAGGAAATTAATATATTCAGAGGACAATTACAGTAAAGATTAAGGCAGAAGTCTACTTTCCAGGAAAGCAAGGTGTGTGCGTAAGTAGAAATCTAGATTGCTGCAGACCAATGAGTCTGTATACCCTTACTTCCTCAAAAGAAATACACGTAGATACAATATGCTCTATGCATGTTCATCCCCTATTTCACATCTAGTGTACAGACCAAGGTTTTAAAACAGCAGACAAATAAAACAAATATAGACTGTTGAAGTATAGTCAGGATTCTCATTTGTAAGCAGTCGAACCCGTATTTAAAATGACTTTTGAAAGAAAGAAAAGGAAATTTCTTGGCTTCTAAACTAAAAATGCAAGGGCTTTAGGCAAGGCTGGATCTAGTAGTTCAGTAATGTCGTTGAACTTTTTCCTACAAGGTAGATCCCAGTAGTTCCACATTCATCACTTTAGCATGGAGTTCGGCAGAAAAAAAAAAAAAAAGAGAATTTTTTTCTCCCTAGAGTTTCTATAAAAGTTCTAAAACTTATTCTGACTGGGTCTGTCTTGGTCATGTGCCCATCCCTGAAGCAGTAACTGCTGCTGGGGGGTGCACTTATTCAGCTTGGCCAGCCTGGGTCATGTGGTCTCCCTGGAACTAGCCCTTTCCCCTTTCCCCCCTCCACACACCAACTACTTACTCTGAAAAATGATGCAGATATTCTGGATTGGAGGGAAAATTGACCACCTCTCAAATAACTGCTTGCTGTATATACCAGGCACAGCGCTAGACGCTGAAAGAAGACATTACAAACAGGCCAAAAACTCAACAACTTGCAGACTCTTTCTAAATAAATAACCCTATTAGACTCTGACAAACATCACAAGATAGGCATTTTTATTCCTTGCATTGTATAGATGAGGAAAGTTATGTTTCAGAGGAGCTCTGTAACTCACCTGAGGAGACCTGGCACTTGACCTTCAATTTAGCCAGCTCCAAATTCTATGCCCTTTTATGATCCCTGTGTTGGGACAGGAAAGAATATTCATGTGAAAAATTGAACCTATTTACTCATTTACTTGAAAGAGGCAAGTCAGAGAGTGGATTTCGATTTCTCCCTTAGGAATAAGCCTTCAAAGTTGCAGTAAGGAGAACTGTGTCCCCTGTGGGCATCAGTACGTAGGTACAAGGTAGAAACAGTACCTGCTATAGTTTACTGAGCACTTACTATGTGCCAAGCAGTCACGTGAACACTTTATGAAGAATATCCCATTCGGGAGAATGGGTCCACGCATACGTGCGGCTGAGTCCCCTTGCTGCCCGCCTGAAACTATCACAGCGTTGTTAATCGGCTATATGCCAATGTAAAATAAAAAGGTTTTTAAAAATAAAGAAAAAAGAGAGAATATCCCACTTAATGTTAGAAACAACCGTATGTAGCAGGACTTCTCACCCCTGATTGATAGCTGAGGAAATCAAGTCTCAGAAGGATTTGAGAGCTTGTTATACAACTAGTTACTTTAAAATTATTCCCAAAATTGTGTATTTGTATTTTATGTACTCTTTTGAATATGTATATACACACAAATGTGTATATATGAATACATATATATTTCTTAAATAAAGAAAGCTAAGACATGGCAAGAAAAAAAAAAAAAAAAAAGAAGGATGAAATCACCTAACGTAGGAGCCAGAGGTTGAACCCAGCTCTCACTTTCCTGCTGTTCTTCCTGCAGAGAGATGAGTGTGCCTAATGTCTTCAATTTCAGTCACAGATTGATCAGAATTCATTAGAAAACTGGGTAGAGATGGGGAATGAGAAAAGCATCCATCTCCAACTTTGTGGGGGTCCCGAAAAAGTGGAAGAAAATTAGATTGTAGACAAATTCCTGGTGATTCAAAAGGCTTCCAGTCAAAATAATGAGAAACAAACAAGCAGACAAAGTACAGGCTGAAACAAGAATATCATCTTTCAAAGATTTCCACAAGTTAACATTCGCGAGCTTTTAATTGTCCAGCCGTGTGGGCTAGTTCGCTCTAGTGGGAGAAGCTTGTGTTTCGCTTGCTGCCGTCACTCACTTGGGAGTGACAAGTCCTGGGGGAGCCCCGAGTGGTTCTGTATGGAGCACGGGCAGGCCGACCGGAGCTTCACTGCCACACAGGGCCCAGTCCTGCTCCCAGCCCTGTCTTTTGCCGAGTCTGCTGCAAACTCGCATTTTCACATCATTTATACTTTTCAAGGTACATGTTTCATGACAACACTTGGCAGCTTTCAATTTATTAGGCTTATTAGCAAATAAAACTGTCCTGAAAAGCCCAGATTTGATAGCTGGAAGATTCATTTCAGGATTGATTTAATGCAACCTGCCTAGTAGTTTATTTCCAATCTCCAGGTTGGGACTAAATCATCCTTGTATTGTTGATACCCTTAATAGGATGGTTGGTGTTTGCAAAATAGGCCAGGCTGTAAAAGAATCTGAAGACTTGCTTCCATTTTTTTTTTAAACAGAGATGATAAAAATACTTTATAACTTTATATGTCTAGGAGATCCTGGGGTTTTTTTTCCCCCCCTTCTTTGCTATCAGTTATGTCGTTTGAATTTAAATAGCGGTAAATACATCCAAGGATGTGGTTCTTCTTAACCATTGATTTGTGGCAGTGGGAAATCACCTACGTTCTCAGGAATCACCACTCTGCATGAAAGACTGGTGACATCTGGCATTCAATATGACAAACCTGTGGAAGCACCAGCCAGAAGCATTCCATCATTGAAGTGTTCTTTTTCTTTTAAGCCCTGAGCAGCCATCATACTTTTTCAAGATGAAGACTTGAACAGAACAACCCTATTATTACCAAACCAGCCCGTGGCACTCACCGAGAGCTATTAGCCTTTGTTAGCATTTATTACCTGCATCGCATTTGACACTTGTCCTTTATTGCCTGACAGTCTAATTTAGCTTTTGTCTCATCCTCCCCCACTGTACTTCCATCTCCTGAGAATACAGCTCCAGAGTTAATCCAATTCAGTTTTAAATCCCATCTCATGGTTGCTACTTGGGTAGTAACCATGGCTATTTAACTTAACCCCTAATTTCGATGTTCTCATTTGCAAAATAGGGATTAAAAATAGGATAATACAGTTAAATTAAGTAATATTTAAAACATCTTTAACAGAAAAAGAGTGCCAAGTGCAAAGAACGTGCTTCATAAATGGCAGGTGATATTCTTATGGCTAACAATAGTGATAATGCTAATGACAAAACATGGTCTTGGCAGGTGATATTCTTATGGCTAACAATAGTGATAATGCTAATGACAAAACATGGTCTTAAATGTTACTCTTGATTTTGTACACCAAAGTGCCTGGCATAAGTGCAGATACTGATTTACCCCATTTTATTGCACTTCAAAGATACTGCATCTTTTACAAATTGGAGGTTTATGTAACCCTGAATTGAGCTTTTGGCACCATTCCCAACAGCATTTGCTCACTCCATGCCTCCTTGTCCCATTCTGGTTAATTCTTGAAATGTTTCAAACTCTTCACCAGCAAAAAGTTTATGACACCCTAAGAACTCAGATGAGGGTTATCGGTTTTCAGTACTGAAGTATTTTTAATTAAGGTATGTATATTGTTGTTTTAGACATAATGCTATTATGTACTTAGTAGACTGTAGTATGGCCTTCCCCAGTGGCCCAGCTGTAAAGAATCCGCCTGCAATGCAAGAACCACAGGAGACATGGGTTCAGTCCCTGGGTCAGGAAGATCCCCTGGAGGAGAGCATGGCAACCCATTCCAGGATTCTTGCCTGGAGAATCCCATGTACAGAGGAGTCTGGCGGGCTACAGTCTATGGGGTCAGAAAGAGTTGGACACGACTGAAGCGACTTAGCATGTATGCACACAGACAGCAGTATAGTTTAAACATAACTTTTATGTGCACTGGGAAACCAAAAACTGTGTGTGACTTGCTTCATTGCAATATTCACTTGATGGCAGAGGTCTGGAACTGAACCCACAATTTCTCTGAGGTATGCCTGTAATGTGCATCCATGAAAACTCTTGATTATAGAACATGTATTTTAAAAGATCAATTTCACCGCATTTAGAAATTATATATATCCTAGAGCAAAATAGTGACCAATAGAGATGCTTGAGACAACTTGCTTTACAGAAAAAAAGTGCTTAAATCTGTCCAATTATGCTCTGTGTTGTTTTTTTTTTTTTTTTTTTAACTTTTATTTTATCTATTTCGATGTCTCAGGTCTTAGTTGCGGCATGTGGGGTCTTAGTTGCGGCACGTAGGGTCTAGTTCCCTAACCGCGGACTGAACCCAGGCCCCCGCGATGGGCGCATGCAGTCTTAGCCACTAGGCCACAAGGGAAGTCCCGGTCTGATGTGCTTTGAACGGCTTGGTTTTTCCGTGACTTGGTCTCGACTAGTTCTGCAGCAGTAAATTGTTTCACCAAGGCTTTCTTCATAGAATAAACTCAGGTCATCTTAAGCCCTTCTGAATTAGCAAAAATTCCAAACTTCTGAAGTGCAAGAATCCACAAGTTTTCCTGTATTCCTCGGATGCTCACCAGACAGCATTCTAGCTGAAATTCCTAAACCAGGTACACATCAGTGCTCTTCCCTGCTTTCTGTTTTAATGAGCAATTTAGGGACCAGAAGATGGTGGCTTCCCATGGTGAAATGTCCCCAGGCCCAGCGTGACCCCTGACGACCCCTCTAACCAACCCTACCTGCAGCCAGCTGAGGCTTGTGGCCCAGCTGCCTCTACCTGGCCTGCTGCTGATTTGTCTGCCTTGGGTCACTTGCCTCCCTCCCCACCAGGTTCCCGCTTCCTGTGTGTCTGCAGGGTTTTTTACACCCAGTGAAGAAGGACCTTTTTTTTCACATCATTGTCCCACAGTGGATCTGGAGGCGTAGCACATCTTCCATTTTGAACAAGTCTCTTTGTCTTCCACATTAGGGTAGATTGTTGTCTGCTCCAATTATTATATAGAGAAAGGGACAGAGCAGAATAAAGATAGGAGATTAAAAATCAGATCATAGTGTCCAAATGCCCTGAAAGGGGGTTCTTGTGAATTACAGCACTCAGATATCGAGGTTTGTGACAAAACACAAAAATACCAGATTAGCAGCCATACAGTCATGCCACCACGCAGTCGTCAGGCAAGGGGAACCAGGCAACGTGCTGAGTGCTTCAGATGCATGTCTCACCATTTCCTGTTAAATGCCCCTTCTCTCACACACTAATGTCTTAGATCAGAATCCAACATTCTCTGTAAAAGGTGCTACAATCCATCCTTACTGACCATTAAATGCCAACAAAAATGTCCGATGCTTTTCTGCCTAGTTTTAACCAGAATACACCTCATGTGCTGTGATCGTGGACAGAGCCGCGGCAAATTGTGTGAACGAGAAAAATTTACCCTTCCTCCGGGTAGTTTACCAGCACGTCAGAAAATTGCTGTAATGTTTTGGTTTATTAGAACAAGGGTCTATTGCCGTACTCTGAGGAGGAAAGTGTGATAAATACACAGACCTACAGCGTCTCCGATGTGACTGGAATCCCCTAGGATTATGTCCACATGGTACACTTGCATTCTAGGAGTCAGAATTGCCATCTAAGTTATTTGTGATCAGGCAGTTGATGGAAATCTGATGGTTTGCTTCTGGAAAAAATACTCATGATCATAACTGCTATCATTTGTTAGAATCTTTTATATATTTGCCGCTGTGCTGGACACCAGAGTTTATTATTTTTTAAAGTGCATTATGTTGGAGTATAGTTGATAACAATGTTGTGTTAACTTCTGCTGTGCAGTGAAGGGATTCAGTTGTACACATATGTATATTATTTTTCATATTCTTTTCTACTGTGGTTTCTTACAGGACACTGAATATAGTTCCCTGTGCTATATAGCAGGACCTGTTGTTTATCTGTTCCATACGTAATAGTTTGCATCTGTTGATCCCAATCTTCTCCTCCCCCTCGACACCCACAAGCCTGTTCTCTGTGCCTGTGAGTCGGCTTCTGTTTCATAGATATGTTTCATTTGTCACATTTCAGGTTCCACATATAAGCAGTATCATGATATTTGATATCATATGATAGTTGTCTTTCTCTGACTTACTTCGCTTGGTATGATAATCTCTAGATCCATCTATGTTGCTGCAAATGACATCATTTCAGTCTTTTCTATGGCTGAGTAGTATCCATGTGTGCGTGTGTGTGCATGTGTGTGCGTGTGCGTGTGTGTGCGCGCGTGTGTGTGTGCATGCGTGTGTTCGTGTGTGTGCGTGTGCGCGCATGTGTGTGCGTGTGTGTGTGTCACATCTTCTTTATCCATTCATCTGTGAATGGGCACTTTGTTTCCATGTCTTGGTTATTGTGAATAAGTGCTGCTATGAACATAGGGCCGCATGTATTTTTTTGAATTATAGCTTTAACCAGATATATTCCCAGTGGACATCAATGTTTATTCTAATCCTTTTTTAAAATAAGAGCTGTTGGTATTTTTCAAAAAAGAAAACATGGGGTGCCTGACTCACGCGAGGTCATACGGCTGGTGAGTTGTCCTTGAGCTGTCACCTGGGATCCTCACACTTGTCTGTGATATTCCTCCCCAGTCCAGTCACCTCTGGCGTCCCAGGCGCAAGGAGTGCGGAGCCCACCATCCAGCTGCACAACGTGACGGCATCCTGGATGCCGCCTCCCCTCACCCAGCCCCGTATCTCACTGGGCTAGTTGGACTGCTGCCTCCTAAATACCTCCTCCTGCAGTCTTGTCCCTGTCTAGCTCATCCTCCATGGAACTGGCATCTCTCTTCCAAACTGTACCTCTTTCCCCTCACTCTCCTGCTTTAAGCACTGTAATGGTTTCCTCCATTCTCTTAGGGTAAATGGAAGTCCTCTGACGTGGCCTCCAAGGCCCAGCATCATCACCACGCTCACCCCACAGCCCCTGCTCTTAGGACACACCAGCCTTCTCCCTGTCCCTCCAGTGTGTGGACTCCTTCCTGTGCCATAGCACCACAGGATCTTCTTCCCTGACTCCACCTGGTTGAGTCCTGCTCATTCTTCAAACCCCAACTTGAATGTCCCTTCCTCCAAGAAGGCTTCTGTGACTGCAGCTTTGCTCCCATATACACCTCTGAGTGTAATAAACTCACTTCCACAGCACTGACCTCAGTCTTCATTAAAGAGCTCCCTGTATAGGTGTTTCACCTCCAGGTACCTTCACCAAACTGGAAGCTCCAGGAGAGCAGGATGACACTGAATCTTCACCACTGTAGCCCCAGTTCCTATGATGGGTCAGGAACCTAGTAGGTGCTCAATAAATGTGAGTTCATTGACTAAGTGACAATGATTTGAAAGCCTGCTCCTTTTACTAAGCACCATGCTGGATCCACTGAGGATCTGAGCCTTGGAGCCAGCCATTATAGGTAGTCGTGGGGCTAGGAAAGCTATGTCTTTATTATTCCAATATAAACTAAACTGCTCACAAAGTTAATTTCTTCTGTCCTGGGGAATACTGACACTTTCTGGGTGGATGCTATAGCTTGAGGGGTCTTTGCAATGACCACATGTTTTGAGTGGAAGGCTGTGGTCCAGAAGGGGCCTTTGAATAAGCTGCCCCATCTTTGGTCTTGGCCTGATGGCTGTTGATTTCCCATCTATAAGTAATGGAATCCAGTATCTTGGTGCCAGAGGATCGCTTATGTTAGACTCTCCTTTTTCCAGTTTACTAATTTCCCATCCATGTAGTCCTCCCTAGGCTAAGCATCCCTAATTGTGTAGGGGAAACTAATTGTAACTATGGGATTCCAGAGCCTTTATTTGCTAGGCCAGATTCATTCCATTTGTTTGAAATTTGCTTTTAGTCTGATGTGTTTTTTTAGCTGCCAGACAAATACAAACAGATTTGCTTTTTTAATGTTTGCCATCTTGGAAAGAATATTCTTTAAACAAAAATCAGACACAAATACAAAGGATGCTTCTCAAAGAAACCACACCACAGGGTCTGTGAGCGCTGTGATGGGATTTCTCTGACTTTCTCCAGGGCCCTGGGAGCTCAGAACAGAATGTCATGATTTGTGCTGAAGCTCTCTTTCCTTACTCTTCATCATAACCTGATATCCCTGTGTATTTATGAAAACACCATGAAAGCTGAAACACACTCAGACTTCCTTTCAGCCAGGGGTTAGAGGCAGGGGTAGACCCACCAGGTTTTCCATTTTAAAAGATCATTTCATCAGTATGACCCGTAGACAAAAGAATGGTTAGTCAACAAATATACCTTCAGGTGCTGTGGGAGAATTAAAACCATAGAGTAAACAAACAAGCCAAAGCAAGAGTGGAGGCTGCAGCCCTGTCTTTGGGGAAGGGCTCTCTCATGGTGGAGATAAGAAGGAATCCAGAGCTAACCAGGATCAGTCAGTTCAGTTCAGTTCAGTTCAGTCAGTCACTCAGTCGTGTCCGACTCTTTGCGACCCCATGAATCGCAGCACGCCAGGCCTCCCTGTCCATCACCAACTCCCGGAGTTCACGCAGACTCACATCCATTGAGTCGGTGATGCCATCCAGCCATCTCATCCTCTGTTGTCCCTTCTCCTCCTTCCCATTGGAGAAGACTCTTGATCGTCCCTTGGACTGCAAGAAGATCCAACCAGTCCATCCTAAAGGAGACCAGTCCTGGGTGTTCTTTGGAAGGAATGCTGCTAAAGCTAACCAGGATAGGAGCAGATAATCCCTGCAGGCTGATGAAGTCAGGGAAAGCTTCCCGGTGGGGGTGTGACCAGCGAGGCCCTGAAGGCACAGTGTGGTTCTTCCATTTCCGGACCCAGAGGGAGATAACCTGCATCTACCAACTTCACCACATTAAAAAATTTTTTATTTTATATTGGAATATAGCCAATTAACTGTTGTGACAGTTTCAGGTGGACCGCAGAGGGACTCAGCCATACATACACGTGTATCCATTCTCTTCCTAACTACCCTCCTGTCCAGGCTGCTACATAACATTGAGCAGAGTCCCCTGTGCTGTACAGTATTGGTTATCCATTTTAAATATAGCAATGTGTATATGTCCATCCCAAACTCCCTAACTCTCCTTCCCCTCATCCTTCCTGCCCTGGCAATCATAACCGACTTCACCGTATTTTAACTGGTTACCTCAGGCAAGTTAGCTACCCTCTTTGCGTCTTAACGTCTCATCTGCAAAATGGGGGCAAAATTGATCTTCAAAAACTTATTATTCTTTTCTGTTGTTTGGCATTTAAAGATATATGAGATAATTGTATAATGTATTTGGCATAGCACATGACCCACAGTAAGAGCTTAAGAATAATTTCTTCTGTGTGTGGTCAGTCACTCAGTCATGTCCAACTCCGTGATCCCATGGACTATAGCCGGCCAGGCTCCTCTGTCCATGGGATTTCCCAGGCCAGAATACTGGAGTGGGTTGCCGTTTCCTCCTCCAGGAGCTCTTGCTGATGTAGGAGTCAAGCCTGCATCTCCTGTGTTGGCAGGTGGATTCTTTCCCACTGACCGACCTGGGGAGCCTAAAAATAACTAGCCGTTATTCGCTGTCATTGTTTTAGATCTACAAACGGGCTCTCTTGCCTCCAGTTCTCTGCACGGGCTCTCTGCCCTCCTAACTATGCTGGCCTGGTTTCGGAGGCTGACTTTGCTCTTCTTTAAAGACTGAGCTTGAACGCCAGTGCTAGCAGAAAGCCTCCCCCTCAGCCTGGCGCTCCTGCAGCCTCCTGTTTTCCTGTCATTGCAGTGTGGGATCAGCCCTTCTCTCCCACCAGCCTGGCGTCTCCTGAATGCAGACACCGTTGCACACCTCTGTTTGTTTCTCAGAGAACCTCTGTTTCTCCCCACAGTAGGCTCAGTAATGATGGGCTGAATGAATGATTGCATGAGTGAACTACTTCTCTCCTGTAGTTGCACTCTGTACAGAGAAAATGGGAACTGGGAGGAGATCTTTGAAAAGCACGCCTTTAAGCTGAATCGCAACCCTCGGGAAGGGGGAGCAAGCTTGAGGGGGCCGTCTGCTCTGCTCTCTTCTCTCCCCTCAAGCAGGAGGTTCCAATAGGTTAATTATTCCTCCTGGAAGCTTTTGAAGATGATGAGCCCTACACCGTCTGCTGGAAGGCCTTGCCCACGTTGGCAAGTGGGTCACTTTAAAGGATAACAGAGCTGAAGTCCCGGTGTGCTTTTGGGAGACAAACTGAGCCCCTCCCTCGATCAGGAGTACTGCGGTTCTGGACTGGTCAGTACTCCAGAGTCCCTGCTGCCTGGAAGAGTGGAGTCAGAAAGGGAGGGAATCAAGCAGGCCTCGGAGCTCAGCATCATGCTCAGGAAACATCGGGTGCAGTCACGGCTGACTCTCTATGACCCCATGGTCTGTAGCCCCCCAGGCTCCTCTGTCCATGGGATTCTCCTGGCAAAAATGCTGGAGTGGGTTGCCATGCCCTCCTCCAGGGGATCTTCCCCACCCAGGGATCGAACCCGAGTCTCCTAAGTCTCCTGCATTGGCAGGCAGGTTCTTTACCACTAGCGCCACCTGGGAAGCCCAGAATAATAAAGTACAAATTCCTCCTTGCCTCTCTCCCTACTGCGCACACCATTCAGCCCATCCTGGCCCAGTGCATCCTCTAGAAACATCTCTCATGTCATCCTTCTGTTGAAAAACCTTTCTTCCCTCTCACTGCTTATTCAGCATAATCCCAGCTGTCCCACTGGGCCTTTGCTGACCTTCAGGTCCTGGCCCCAGATTATCTTGTCGTTTTCTCTCTGACACTTTACCCACATGGATGCGTTTGAGCCACTGGACCCAAGTCCTGGCTCCCGAACTCTCTAATTATGCTCTCTAGGGGAAGGGACACAGCTCTTCAAAGCCTCAATTTTATCATCCCTAAAAAGGCAATCACGCTTCTTGCCTCCTTTTGTAATTGCAAGAATTAGCAGAGACACTGGTCAGAAGCACTTAACAGACTGGGAAGTCCTTTGTAATGCGCTAGTGATATTAAATACCCTCCGCTCCAGCACGGTGGCTCTGTCTCACAGCCCTGCCCATCCATGCCTTGAATCGTTGCTGATGCTGCTTTTCCTCCTGTCTGTGAGCTTCTCTGTATCCGTGGACAGTAAATGTTGTCATCTCTGGAAGCTGGCAGCTCTCCCACTTTGCCTGGTAAGCCTGATGCCATTATTCATATGGAAGGCCAGCTTCTGAAGACAAGGATCCGCTCTTATTATAACAGTTCCTAGTGTGTGCACTCTTGGTGAGGACCAGACTCCCACGTAAGGTTATGCCTGTTGCACTCTAGGGGATGCTACGCAGCTGGTGGTCTGTGCTGCTGAATGAAGTCTTCACACATGTGGGACTGGTTTAACCGTGCAGGACCTCGTGAGTTCTCACAGCATCCCTAGGAGACGGGCTTCCCCATCTTACAGATATGGTGAGAGGTGAGAACTGGTCCGAGTCACACAACTGGATATGTGTGAAGGAGCTGGGATCTGACTCCAGTGCTCTTTCTCTCCAAGTTCGTGGATGACTCGCAGTGCCGCCCCACAGAGTGTCCCTGGGCAGGCCCATACCCACGTCATGCTTGTTGACTGATTGACATATGAGTACATTACGGCTTTGCTATCTGCAAGAAATGTTGCCAACCAAAATAAGAAAAAAAAAAGGTATAAACTACCATCTTTCTGCCTCCTTGTGTGAGGGACCCAGAAAGAGATGTACAAAGAAGAACCCCATGCATATGTCTTTTCCTCCTCATCCCCTTTCTCTCCTTCTTATCTGGTCCAGAAGAATAACTTGTAAATTGATGATGCGTGTGTGTGCATGCCAAGTTGTACAGTCATGTCTGACTCTTTGCAACCCTGTGGGGCTATAGCCTGCCAGGCTCCTCTGTCCATAGAATTCTCCAGGCTAGAGTACTGGAGTACTGGAGAGCCCCTTCTTCCAGGGGCTCTACCCAACCCAGGGATCAGACTCATATCGTTTGCACCTCTGCATTGGCAGGCAGGGGAGCCCAAATTGGTGATACCTTCTACCAAAAAGAAAAGTGTCAGGAATGGGGCAGAGAGATGTGATTGGGGGGTCAAATTGGGAGAAATGGTCCCAACAGGTCCTGCCCACCTGCCAGAGAACTGCTACCATATGGCAACCATGCTCCCCTGCAGGGGGCAGCCTCCCCTCTTTCACCTATCTGTGGTCCTCAGTGATAACGTCTGGTCCCAACTCTGCTGTATTTGAAAGCAGCACCATCCTACCAGAATCACTTTGATGGCTACAGGCCTGGCAGACAGGAAGGGTTCCCTCCCCTGCAGGTCAGTGGCTCAGAGTAGAAGTGTCAAGGAACATTTTTAAGTCGGGCTCCAATGCTTCGGTACACGGTGAAAACCTCTCCAAGAAGCTATTAAAGCACATGTTGGGAGGGGAACCTTCGGGAGTCATCTCAGGCCAGCATGCCCTGGGCAATTCTCCCTGCACAGCAGTGTGTGCTAACAGACTCCCGTGCCCTGAACTTGCCACCCACATGTCTTCATTCTGCTTTATTCACGTACATCCACTCAGGGCAGTGTCAGGACAGAGCTGCTAAAGGCAGGAGGCTGGGCCTGCGATCATGAGATCATGAGATCATGAGATCCTAATCTGAGATCCCTAACCATCCAGCGCCCCCTACCCAGCCCCTTGTTACATGCTCACAGACACACTGTGCCTTTCCTTCTCAGAGAGAACTTCCTTCAGAATGCTGAACTGGAGACTTGAGGTTTTTGTGGAGGGGCAGATCAGTCTTAGGCTTCAGTTGATTTTTCCACTTTGATCTTAAGCTCAGTCCTGCCAGGGACCATGTATTTATTCTGCTCATTCCTGTATCCTCAGATCCTAACACAATGTCTGGCACATAATAGATGTACAATAATATTGGCAGGATGGATGCATGGATGAATGATGGGTGGATGAATCAGTTAGTCAATCAAGTAATCATTTGTTATTTCAAATCCTCCATCTATTTGTTTTTCCAGAAAAGGAAATTATCAAGTAAGACACAGTCTAAACTCCATACACAATATAAGCAAAGGCAAAATGAAATTAAGTGTGGTCTTTCTCTTTCAGGGGGCACCTTTTCAGCTGCTGCTCTGACTTGCTCTGGGGAATTTAACTGATGCCTGTGTTTCTTCCTGGCAAATCATGGGCAACACCAGTGACACAATTAGCGAGGGTTTTCCAGGCTGTCCCTGCCATGGGCATGGAGGGCATCAGGCCCAGGCTGGCTGTCAGCAGTCTGGGCAGGAGGTGGTATTTGCAGCGAGGGAGGCAGAGCCATGCTCAGCCTGGGAGATTCCAGGAGGCTTTGCAGGCTCCCTGTGGATTTCATCGTTTATCCTCTGACAGAAGATGTTACATCTTTCCTGGACCCAAAAGCCCACAAGTTATTGACCAGGAGGCACATCGCTCATGGCATGTGGCACCAGGAAACAGGACCAGGGGTTGTGCTGGGTGGGTCAGGCCTCCAGGGGACTCCTGATTTGAGACTTTCCAGATCTGGAGCTCAGCTTCTCATGGGAACTGAGCTGCAGTTGTCAGCTGCTGATGCTACCCAGGGCTCTGTTTCTAGACCTGAGGAGAGGAGGGCGGAGCTGCAGACTTCCTCGTCAGTCACAATAGCAGTAGTTACAGCCCCGAGGGTTGTGCCCATTGAGTGTGTACTGTGTGCCAGGCTAAGCTCGGCTGTCTCCGAGCTCTGCCCCCTTACAGCCCCCGACAACTCTAAGACAGCAGGGCCAGTTTACTCCACTGTGGCGAGTGGCAGTAGTGGTAAGGAACCCGCCTGCCACGGCAGGTAGACTTAGAGACACAGGCTCCATCCCCGGGCCAGGAAGATCCCCTGGAGGACAGCATGGCAGTCCATCCCGGTATTCTAGCCTGGGGGATCCCATGGGCAGAGAAGCCTGGTGGCCTGCAGTCCATGGCATCGCACAGAGTCAGACACAACTGAAGCGACTTAGCATGCACGCACACATGCAGATAAGGATACTGAGGCTGTGAGAGGTTTGGGCCACTGGCTCGAAGTCACATGGCCAGAAGTGACAGGGGGCCCAGTGGAAGTCAGCTTGCCTGACCTCAGAGCCCCAAACAACAGTGCATTCGACCTCCAGAGGTGTTTGCCATTTTACTGTTTGCTGAAACGTGTACCTATTTCTCTGGCTCAGTCGTGTCTGACTCTTTGTGACCCCATGAACTACCAGGCTCCTCTGTCCATTGAATTTTTCAAGCAAGAATACTGGAGCAGGTTGCCAGTCCCTTCTCCAGCAGATCTTCCCAACCCAGGGATCAAAGCCTGCATTTCCTGCATTTGCAGGTGAGCCATCTGGGAAGCCTGCAGGACTGTATAGAAGAATTTTTTTTTTTTAAGAGGAAATTTTAGAGGTTTTCATCTCCTCCACACTGATAGCCCTTCATGCAATGGATGGTTCTCACCTCGTTTTTAGCCACCTTTTCTTTAGGCAAATTGCAGCCATGGGTTTTCAAAGCTGAGAGTCCTTGCTCCTGCAGATTCTGGTTCATCTGAGGGGTGCCCAGAAATTTGTATGTCACTTCTTTCTCCCAGTGACTCCAGGGGGCCCCTTGCCCCACCGGTGTGACCCTGACTGGGACCTCACTTCTGTCCTGTGGGTAACTGGTGCTGCCGGTCGCTGGGCTCACCATGTCTCCTCCACACCCACCTGCCTGCAGTGTAGACACTGGGGGGTGTGGTCTCCAGGGACAAAGCCTGGGTGAGGAGGCAGCCTCTTCCTTGCACGGAGGCCAGCCTCAGCCACTCCCCAGTGGTCCATGTTCTATTATATCGGTCAGTGGCGGGGGTAGCTGCTCAGTCGTGTCCGACTCTCTGCGACCCCATGGCCTGTAGCCCACCAGGCTCCTCTGCCCATGGAATTCTCCAGGCAAGAAAGCTGGAGTGGATAGCCATCCCCATCTCCAGGGGATCTTCCTGACCCTGTGATTGAACCTGGGTCTCCTGTATTGCAGGTGGATTCTTTACCATCTGAGCCACTAGGGAAGCCTCCATATTTTACTGAGTTGGCCAAAATGTTCATTCCAGTTTTCAGTCACATAATGTGGAAAAACCCGAATGAAGTTTTTGGCGAACCCAGTAGAGCAACTTCTTTCCATGACAGCCCAAGGGTTCCGTGAACTATCGGACAGTCTCCCCAGCTGCCCACAAAGCCAGGCTTCGTCTGTTCATGCACAAATAGACTTCTTAGGTAGACTTCAGATAAATAACCTTCCAGGTAGTAGAGCCAGCTCTCGCTCCAGGAGGACTGGGGGAAGTTTTAATCCCAGGAAGCTTCATTTCCAGTCATGCAGAATCTTCCCTCTCTGCTCCTTTCTGACCCTCATTCATCCAGAGCACACCTGGCTCTGACCTTGCCTCTGCCACTGCTCAACACAGCTTTGGGTAGGTCAGTTAACCACTCTGAGGTTGTTTCCTCATGAGTAGGTCATGGTAGCACCTACTTATAGGATTATCGTCATGATTAAATGATTTCAGTCGTGTGAAATGTTTAACACAGCATTTGGCTCAAGGTAAGCCCTCCATAAATGTGAGCTGTTGCCATGATAGCAACAGTCACAGTGGTGACAGTGCTTGATATTATTGTTGCAGGAGATTGGGTGGGTGGGCAAGCACGTGCTAGTGTAACCTTGAGTGGGTGACCTAATCTCTATGCCTTCATTTCCACATCTATACAGAGGGGACAATAAGAGGACCTAGGGGAAGGATGAGGGGGGACAGCTAGGGAATTTGGAATCAACATGTACACACTGTTGCATTTAACCTGGATAATCAACAAGGACCTAATGTACAGCATAAGGAGCTCTGCTCAATGTTATGTGGTAGCCTGGACTGGGGAGGCGGATTAGGGGGAGCACGGACACATGTATGGCTGAGTCCTTTTGCTGTTCACCTGAAACTGTTACAGCACGGTTAATCGGCTATACCCCTGTATAAAATAAAAAATTTTAAAAAACGAGAGTACCTAACTCTCAGGGTCTTTGTTAGCTTTGAATAGGTTATTAGAACAGTACCTTGTGAAAATAAACACTCCCCAAGCATTAGCTATTATATTATCATTATTACTACTTAGTATTTTGATGAACAATTTATTACTATTTACTATTGGATCCAGGCCAATGACATCTAATGTACCAGGAGCATTAGTCTTATGCAGAGAGTCAAAGGTGTGCACCCTTGACCAGCCCAGAGACTTTGGGCAGGGACACCCCGTTGACCTCAGCCTGGATCCCTCTTTCTGTCCATAAAATATCACCCATTTCCCACTTCCTTCCTGAGAAGTTATGAAGAGAAAGTAAGTACGATAGTGCTTTGGCTCTTCAAGTTCTATTTTAAGTAAAGTTAGTACCTAAAATATTAATTAGATTCAGTCCTTACTGTTTAAATGTTAAAAAAAAAAAAAAGAGGAAGAAATCCTCCAAAGGAGAATGTAGAATGTCAAATGCAAGAGATTTTTAAATCATGTTTGGCATTTCTTTCTCCAGAAAGACTTGAACACGCACATGGGGGCGAGAAGCGGCCTGTGGCCAGGTGTCTGAGCAGAGGAAAGAAAGGTGGACAGGCGCGATGGACATGGCAGCCTCTGACGCCTGCTTTCCTGGGCTCGGCTCAAATCCAGTCTTTTCTGGAGACCGTGGAGGGACTGCAGAGTAGCACAGAATCAAAGTGCTCATCCTTTAAACCAGTGTTTTCCCAAGAATGATAGTCAATGTTATTGAGGTGTACATTAAAAAAAATTATTATTATTAACTTAGTGTATAATAGAGAAAAATACGTGAGCACAGGAAACCCTTGATTTTACTGGTATGACTGTTTCTCCTCTTTAAATAATTTTTAAATCGTGAGCTAATTTAAAGGGAAATGTAAGTAAATATGACAGAAATCTTGAAGGTGAAAAAAATGATGAAAGCTTGGAAAATGCCACATGAAACAAACCTTTTACTGAACACCTATTTGCCAAGCACTCTGCTGGATTCTGGGAACATCACTGTTATAATTTATGACCCCTGGCTTGCCGCTCTCCATCCGTTGTGAGAAGTAGCCACAGCCACGCTGCCAGTAACATGATATGATAGGTGATGAGTTAGCTGCTGAGGAAAGTGCAGACCAAACCAGGTAAAAGAAGGATTCATTCTGGCAGGGTCACTGGGACAGGCACCCAAGAGGAAGGACATCGGAGCCAGACCCGATGGTGGTATCTCCACCACCGTTAGTAGGGACGCTAGTGCTGCAGGGGACAGAGTGCCTAAGGGCAGGGAGCTTACGTTTTTGTGGGCAAATTCCTAATGGTCAGGGAAGCGTGTGATGCCAGTGGAAGTTTTGACAAGAGCCGTGAAGGAAAAGAGCTACAGGATGGTGGGGGGGGGGGGGTGGTGTGGGTGTGGGGGTGCCTCTGTGTGGACTGGTCAGAGGAGGTGTCTCTGGAGAGTGAAGCTGAGACATGCTGATGAGAAAATGCCGGCCACAGGAAAGGCGACACAGGGTGTCCTGACCAGAAGGAAGCGGGCGGGACTAAGACTGAGGCGAGAAGGAACTTGAGTGTATCAGGAACTGAAAGAGGGGCCCGTGTGAGCGTAGAACAGGGTGCAAGGGGGCACTTGGTTCACAGGCACAACAGCAAAGGGTCCTATGGGCCACAGTCAAGACGGACTGTGAGGCTAAACTCTGGGAGAAGTCGGGAGAGGAAGTAGGTGGCTCTCTGGCAAACATGTGGACACTCCAGGTCCAGGGCACAGTGTGAGCAAAGGCCCGGAGATGTGGAAGGGCGTGGTGAACTCAGGAGTGGCCAGTAGAGTTCACTGCAAGAAGCAGCTGGGGGACAAGCTACAACCACAGGTTGGAGCCCTTTGGTTTAAGGCATTGAATGCTCACCAAGTGACTTGCACTTCATATATTTTCTTAATTGTTGTACAAGACACACAACATAAAGCTGAACATCTTAACTATTTTGAAGTGTACCATTCAATAGGGTTGAGTATATCCTCAGAACTCTTTTCATCGTATAAACTTAAACTTTGTACTTGTTAAATAGCCATTTTCCCCAAACCCTGGCAACCACCACTTTGCTTTATGTCTCTGTGAACTTGACGACCCAAATGCCTCACATCTGTGGAATCATACAGTGCTTGTCTTTCTGTGTCTGGCTTAGATGGTAAAGAATCCACCTGCGATGCAGACCTGGGAGCCCAGTGGGCTACAGTCCATGGAGCCGCAAAGAGTCGGACACAACTGAGCAACTAACACATTCACTTTTTCTCATGTTCCCTCCTAGAGAAATGGGTTTCCTCTCAGGACCTCATACTCATCCTTCTCTTCCAGTTTGGTGGATGCACTTAGACTTTCGGCTCTTTGGGAACTATGGCTTGTAGTTTTGTGATGATCTTGAATTCTGAGTCATGCTCCTGGAGAAAAGCATTGTTGCCATTGAGCACACTGGGGGATAAACCATTTCCTGCGTATGTCATTTTCTGAATGGTTAATTGCTGGAAAAACTGGTAGAGATTCCAGATCCTACCCATCTGGGTTCAAGGGCTGACCTTTGTCAGCTGCCTGTGCATCAGTTTCTTAGCAGCTAGCTGCCTCTGAAATGTATCATTTTGGCCAGTAAGAAGCCTAAGTCTCATTCAGTTACTGCCTTTGAGTGTAACAAATGACATTTGCTTTTCCTGTATTAGAAAAGTAAGGCGCTTGGAGCTGGCATGCCTGGACTTGACTTTGAGACTAAACACATCACTCTTGGACCCTTGGAAACAACCTCCACCTTTTTTTTTTTTCTTACTGTCGACAGAGACTTTAATCTGCCTCACTCAACATCCATCCCAGCAACTTCGTTGTATACTTTCCTATCCTGTAAGAGATGGAAAGAACTAAAAATGACCATTCCCAGACTCTCCTGCAGCTGGGCTCTAGGGGTGATTTATTATCTGCTATCTGACGCGTGTGTACAAAACCGGAATCTAGAACCCAGTTAGATAGGAAGAAACGAGGCTTGCCAAGGATCCGCCTCGTCGGTGTGGGCCCGTGCAGTCGGGGCTTGGCTATGGAGCCAGTGGCTCTGTATCTAGTCTTCAAATCCCCACATGGCAGCCAAGAGGGTCTGATTCTGGAAGCAGCAGTAGGGTCAGCTACGTCCTGCTTCTGCATAGAGGTAGCTCCCCTGGCTGATCAGTTCTGCAAGCTACTCCCGAGGCACATCCTGGAGCCTTCTCCTCAAGCACACCCAACAAGTTTGTAAGCATCTAATCCCATTTGCTACAAAAGTGATAAACGCTTACAGAACTGTTGGTCTTCCTGCTTAAGCTCTCTAGAAGTGGCTCCTATTACCTGCAACCAGTCCCAGACTAGTTTACGGATTTAGGAGGATAACACAAAATAGCAAGCAAATTTTCCTACCACCATTCCTGGCTCCTGGAAGATACACAGTAAAAACTGGCTGACCCTGACTCTGAGATTGAGGCTGATCTTCACCTTGGTGGAGGAGGCCACTGCTTTGCTCTAGATGGGGTCCTAGGGATGCAAGGAAGGGAGTTTTCTACCTTTTTCCTCCACTCTGCTGAGTCCTCCCACATGCTCATTGATCTCTGGAAGGTTTTGAAAAAGGGAAAAGACTTTCTCATTTAGAAGTAAGACTCATGAACGAAAATATCCCTGCCTTCATCATACCAGCTTGAGTTGAAATGAGGTGCTGCAGTTGATTTGGGCTTCTTTCCTTAAAGGAGGGTTTAAAGAGGAAGCATTGGGAGAGATGGAGGGTAGTAGACCCAAGTTCACAGGGAGAAGAGAAGCAGGACAGAGGACAAGGAAGCCAGTGAAGACCAGAGCTAGGAGTTCCCTTGGTCCAAAAGGCCTGTTCCCCAGAAGCACATGGAGCCGGGATGCTCTGTGGACCGTGCCAGTGCATGACCGTGTAGCCCCGTTGCTGTGGCCTTGTTAGCTTTTGGAAGTTGGACAGAATGACTGAAGTACCAAGAGCAAGGGGATCACTGGTGCAAAGAGAGAGTGGAAAAGTAGGAGATGAGGAGATCATGCTGGGCCTGATGGACCATGTTAAGGACTCTGATCTATTCCAGTGATTGGCAAACTTTTTCTGTAAAGGGCCAGACAATCTCTGTTATAACTCCTCTACTCTGATATCGTGGCAAAAAAAGCAGCCACAGACAGTGCATGAATGAATGAGCATGGCTGTGCTCCAATACATTTTATTTAGGCAGCAGGCTACATTCAGCCCACAGGCCATAGTTTGCTGATGCAGGACCTAGTCTAAGGACATGGAGAAGCCTTAAAAGATACTTAGTAAGGGGGTTGCTTAATCATATTTATGTTTCTAAATGAGCCCTTTGATTTCAGGGTCGAGAGTTGATTGGAGTGAGCAGAGGGATCTAAGCAGCCCAGGAAGAGGTGTGAATGGCTTAGGTGAGGATGCTGCTGGTGGACACAGAGAGATGGATGGCACAGATATTTGGAAGTAAAGATAATAGAACTTGGTGATTAGATGGATATACATATGATCTTACTTACAAAACAGAAACAGAGTCATAGACATAGAAGGCAAACTTTTGGTTACCAAAGGGGAAAATGAGGAGGAGGAAGGATAAACTAGGAGTTTGGGGTTATCGGATACACACTGCTGCTGCTGCTCCTGCTAAGTCACGTCCGTCGTGTCCAACTCTGTGCGACCCCTATAGACGGCAGCCAACCAGGCTCCCCCGTCTCTGGGATTCTCCAGGCAAGAACACTGGAGTGGGTTGCCATTTCCTTCTCCAATGCATGAAAGTGAAAAGTGAAAGTGAAGTCACTCAGTCGTGTCCGACTCTTAGCGACCCCATGGACTGCAGCCTACCAGGCTCCTCCGTCCATGGGATTTTCCAGGCAAGAACACTGGAGTGGGGTGCCATTGCCTTCTCCGTGGATACACACTACTGTATAGCAAATGTATAAACAAGGACCTCCTGTATAGCACAGGAAACTATATTCAATGTCTTGTAATCACCCATAATAGAAGAGAATCTGAAAAAGAATAGATGTGTGTGTGTTCACAGTCGCTCAGTCATGTCTGACTCTTTGCACCCCCATGGACGATAGCCCACCAGGCTCCTCTGTCCATGGAATTTTTCACGCAAGCATACTGAAGCAGGTTACCATTTCCTCCTCCAGGGGATCTTCCCAGCTCAAGGATCGAACCAAGTCTCTTGCATTTCCTGCATTGGCAGGTGGGTTCTTTACCACTGGGCCACCGGGGAATAAATGTATCTGTATAACTGAATCATTTTGCTGTATTCCTGAAACTAACGCATCATTATAATAAACTATACTTCGTTTTTTTTTTTTTTTTTTAAAGAAGGAGACGGAAACATCAAGACTGATACCCAGGGCTCTGACTTATAGAATGCTCTGGGGGTCATTTTGCTCACCCTTCTTTTTCTCTTCCATTTAATGATGTGCTAAAGCAAACCGTTTCTTCAAAACATTCTCAGTCCCAGCATCTTTCTTCCATTTGTGGATTCTCTGTCACTGTCCCAGTTGTGAAGACTCCAGACTGGAATCATCCTTGATTCCTTTTTTCCTACAAGTCCTGCTCTTATCTCATTAAGCACCTGATCTGTCAATTCAGCAACTCAGCGCTTCTTAAATGCAAATATCCTCGCTTTCCACATCTGCTGTGTTCCTAGTTCAAATAACGAGACTTCTGATACAACATGTTCAGGTGGTAAGGGTATCACACAGTATTTGTCTGAAACAGCTCAGTTCCTGAATTAGGACAGCAAAAGCTCCCTTAATCAAGCAGTGCCCACAGTTTCTTATTAATTCTCAGTGGCCCCTCCAGTCGAGCCCAGACTCCTTACCAGCATCCCCTGTAATCGGTTTATACATCACTCGCTGATCAACTGTCATTAAGTGCTTTTTTAGTGAGGCAGCCTGCAAACCTATGATGGGTGCCCACCGCCTCCAGGCTGAAGCTCACAGCCTTAACCCAGTCTTCCAACATCTGCAGTTACAGCCCAGCCTGTCTTTGTGACCATGGCCTCTCTGTCTTGCCTTTCAGGATGAGTTGGCCTTGGTTAATCCCCTCACCCTCTTCAAATGTACCATGCACACTCCTACATCTGCAGACTTTTAAAAAAGTTTTATTGACATACATCTGATTTATAATATTGTGTTAATTTCTGCTGTACAGCAAAGAGATTCAATTATGCATATATGTTCTTTTTCATATTTTTTTCTTTATGGTTTATCGCAGGATAGTGAATGTAGTTCACTGTGCTATGTGGTAGGACCTTGTTATTTATCCATCCTGTATATAATAGTTTGCAACAGCTCATCCCAAACTCCCAGTCCTTTCCCCCCCTCCCCCTCCCCCCTTGGCAACCACAATGTTCTCTGTGTCTGTGAGTCTGTTTCTGTAGACAGGTCCTCCATCTGTGTCATTTTTTCAGATACCACAGTAAGTGACAGTATGTGGCATTTGTTTTTCTGTGTCTGACTTATGATAATCTCTAGATCCGTCCGTGCTGCTTTAAATGGCAGTATTTCATTCTTTTGTATAGCTGAGGAGTATCCCATTGTACGTACTGCCACGTCTTCTTTATCCATTCATCTGTCTATGAGCACTTGGGTTCCCTTGTCAGGACTATTATGAACAGTGCTGCTAGGAGCACTGGGGTGCATGTATCTTTTCAAATTATATTTTTGTCTAGGTATATCCCAAGAGTGGGATTGCTCAACCATATGGCAACTCTATTTTTAGGTTTCTGAGGAACTTCTGTACTGTTCTCCATAGTGGCTGCACCTGTTTCCATTCCTACCCAGACTGTAGGCGGGCTCCCTTGTCTCCACACTCTCTCCAGCATTTGTTATTTGTAGACTTTTTCAGTTCAGTTCAGTTCAGTTGCTCAGTCGTGTCCGACTCTTTGCGACCCCATGAATCGCAGCACACCAGGCTTCCCTGTGCCTTTTCAACTAGTTTGAGGTGGTACCTCACTTTAGTTGGGCTTTGCATTTCTCTAGCAATTGTTGATCAGAGAAGGCGATGGCACCCCACTCTAGTACTCTTGCCTAGAAAATCCCATGGACGGAGGAGCCTGGTAGGCTGCAGACCATGGGGTTGTGAAGAGTCAGAAACGACTGAGCGACTTCACTTTCACTTTTCACTCATACATTGAAGGAAATGGCAACCCACTCCAGTGTTCTTGCCTGGAGAATCCCAGGGACGGGGGAGCCTGGTGGGCTGCTGTCTATGGGGTTGCATGGAGTCGGACAAGACTGAAGTGACTCAGCAGCAGCAGCAGCAGCCACTGTCGGTGATGAGCCTTTTCGTGCGCCTCTTAGCATTTTTTATGGAGATCTTCTCTGCAGATTTTTACTCATGTTGGTTCCCACCCTCTTCCTACTGTGTTCTGTACTGGGTTGATCTTGTTTGCAAAGAGGAAGGCCTCAGTTTGAAATCTTGCACTTGACTTAGTAACACTGCAGCATGGGGCAAGTTACTTAGCTTCTCAAAGTCTCAGTTTTCTCATCTGTGAAATGGGGTTCATTTCATTAATTTTGCAGAGTCGGTATGAGCATATACAGAGAAAACTCACATCAGCATTTAGAAAGTGGCAAGTGTGCAGTAAATATGGCCTTCTTTTCCCCAGTAGCCCCTAGTGGTAAAAGTGATAGTTGCTTAGTTGTGTCTGACTCTTTGCAACCTCATGGACTGAAGTCCGCCAGGCTCCTCTGTCCATGGGATTGTTCAGGCTGGCACTCCCTTCTCCAGGGATCTTCCCGACCCAGGGATCAAACCCCGGTCTCCTACATTGCCAGTAGACTCTCTACCATCTGAGCCACCAGGGAAGTCCCCCTACAGACCCTAAGAGTGGTTTAAATAATTAAGCAAGCATTTATGAATAAAGCTTAAAATAGTGTCCAGCACATAGTAGGTGCTCAAAAAGACTAAGTTTTTTCTTATTTAACTTAAGGAAGTATTAGGCAGAATTTATAAACGAACAGTTTTCCTTCTGCTTGTCATTCAGTTATGATAATCAGATTTGGGAGCTGAAGATCAAGAAAGCCACCAGAGTGGGGTGGGTAGGCAGTTTAGAGCTGGGCAGGACCAGAGGAGATGCAGTCAGAGGCAGGAGGGCACTAATGGGTGCATTTCCCAAAATCAACTTCACGTAATTTTTAATTTTGCTAATGGCTAGTCTTTATTTGAGATGTCATGCTGAAATAACTCTTTTAATAAAGTAGAACTAATGTACTCATTTTTTTTCCCTTCTCTTCCTCTACATCAGCAAGGACTTGGTGCAGTGATGTATATCACCCTTTTATTTTAATTAAACATATAGCTGTGAGAGGCTTGTAAAAATGTTGCCAACAGAGAAATGCTTTAATGATGTGAACTTGAGGTTGGCTCATCCCATATATCTTTACTACATAAAATCACCCCCTTCATCTCGCACGTGAGCTGAATGGATGAGCCCCTGTGTGTGCGTCTCTGAGTGGAAGCATTAAGGGAAGTTTGGAACATGAAGAGTGTGGGACTGTGAGAGTTTTCCAGAAGATTACAGAGGGAAGAACAAGAAAAAGAAAAGCTGTTTTTCTGAGCATGATCAGGTTCAGGGCAAAATACCCTCTTAGACTGAGGTTCCCTGTCATTTTTCCTTCCAAGAGTCAGGTGATAGATGGTGTTGAAATACACAGATTTTGAGTGGGGGGGGGGGAATTAGGATTTTAAATCAGAGACCTGGGATTCAGACTCTAGTGATCCGACCCCTGAACCTCTGCATTCAGCCATTCTGCTATATTACTCGCCATCGAAGGAGTGTAACACTGTGTCATGATGGTGGGATTGCAGTTATTTCAAAGGCTATAAATGAATGAATGAGTGATGTGCATGGGTTTTTACACGGATAGCTTTTATCTAATGTGTCAGTGAGTGCAGCATGAGTGGGTGGTGTTTGTGATTCCTATTTTTTTCCAATGGGTCAGGGGAGACTCAATTTAAATAAGCCAAAAAAGGAGAGCGACAGGGGCAGAAACAGAGAAACGGACTTAAAAAAGAGGATTTTAAAAGAAGGGACTTCACCCACGCCTAGAGACATAAGCTTGAACTGGAAGATGGAGCAGGAAGGCAGCAGTTTTGGAATCAGTGCCGAAGCTCCCTGAATGCCAATACATGCACTCGATTCACAAGGGTTGAAAAGACATATTTAAACTGAGTAAGGGCCTTGGTGAGATGCAGACCCACAGCAGGCTGCTGTATCCCCTCCGTGCAGCCCTGATCGTTTCACCGGTGAATAATTCATCCTGAAATTATCCTCCCTGTCTCTAGTTAAGTTGTTGCTCTTGTTCTCCGAAGATTTGGCCCGGGCATGTGAAGCTGTTGTGATTCTGTAAGACTGAGGAATCCTGTAGAGGGGAAGTTAGCAACCAGTGAGAGTCACAGATAGAGGATTTTGACAGACCCTGGCGGTGGGAGTGGGGGTGGAGGACTGGCATGAAGGCGCCGGAGGCTCCAGCTGGCTGAAGTGTTTGATTCCCAAATAAAAACCAAAGTAATCGAATAAGTACATATACATTCCCTGCAGGCGAGGCTGACACCCTTACTTTGTAGGGTTTATTGTCCTCTTCTGGAATTCTCCCTGAAAGGGACCAGATCACCAAAAGTCCCTTATCTTCCAGAATCAAGGTCAGTGTTATAGAGAGAACGCAAGGTGCAAGACATCCTTCCTGGAAAAAAACGACAGTCACTTCCATGTAGTAGCAGCTGAAACTGCACTTGATTGTAACCGCTTGGAACCACATACTGCGTGCTGATCATTGACACTGACTGTCCTCAAAGCAAGGCCTTCAGTAGAAGAAAGCATATTGCATAATACTGAATTGAGTATTGCATAATACTGAATTGAGTGTACATCAGCCCTTGTGGCTCAGGTTGTGAAGAGTCCGCTTGCAATGCAGGAGACCTGGGTTCAGTCCCTGGGTTGGAAAGATCCCCTGGAGTAGGAAAAGACGACCCACTCCACTGTCCTTGCCTGGAGAATCCCATGGAGAGAGGAGCCTGGTGGGCTACAGTCTACGGGGTCACAAAGAGTCGGACACGACTGAGTGACGAACACGCACACACACCAAGCTGCAGCATGGAAGAAGGTTTCTGCTTGTGCGTTCCCACTGTTTATCAGGGAGGAAGGAACCTTAAATAATAAATATGCAGAATCCAACATATCTGTCACTATTATTATTACTGTTGTTAGGGCTGACAAATTAAAGCACTTGGTTGTATTTAACCTGGAAAAGAAAAGTCTGAAGTGTAATTTGATCTATCTTTATTAGATAAGGGGCTTTCTTGTTTGTTTTTAATTATAAAAACAATGTTCTTTGTTTTTTTAAGAAAAGTGCATTTTTTTTAAAGCAGAAGGTCATTTTTTTAAATTGTAGTTTTATTTATTTGTTTGGCTGCACCACACAGCATATGGGGTCTTAGTTCCCCAACCAGGAAGTAACATTAAATAATAAATGTGTAAAATCCAAAATATAACGTTATTATTATTATTACTATTATTAGGATTGAAAAATTAAAGCCCTTGGTTGTATTTAATCTGGGAAAGTCTAAACTGTGATTCAATTTATCTTTATTAGATAAGGGGCTTTTTTATTTGTTTTTAATTATAAAAACAATGTTCTTTGTTTTTTAAAAAAATTATATATATTTTTAAAGCAGAGGGTCTTTTTTTTTTTAATTGTAGTTTTATTTATTTTTTTTACTTGACAACACAAACAGCATGTGGGATGTTAGTTCGCCAACCAGGGGTAGAACCCATGCCCCCTGAAGTGGTAGCTCAGATTCCCAACCACTGGACCGCCAAGGAAGTCCAAAATCACATACTACCTAATCTTAGAACACAGAAGTCCCTATCCTCTCCTGACTTCCTCCCTACAGAGGTAACCATTATTAGAAGCTTGGGTCTCGGTTTCTAGAATCTTTCTATGCATGATCAAATGGAATCAGTCTGTATACTGTTTTGAAGTTTGCTGTCTCATCTAACAATATACCATAGCTATGTTTCCATGTAAGAACATAGCTCATTTTTTATAAATTGCTTCGCATTCTGTTGTCAGGATGAGCTAGAATTCAGTTTTAACAGTCACTAGGTAAGCACTGATAGAGATTTAAATTATTTCTGTATGTTGACACAACCGTGCTGCAGTAAACATCTTTGTGCGTATATCTTAGCAAATTATTCTAAGCTGTTGTTTGTCACTCAGTCATGTCTGACTCTTGCAACCCCATGGTCTATAGCCTGTCAGGCTCCTCTGTCCATTGGATTATCCAGGCAAGAATACTGGAGTGGGTTGCCATTTTCTTCTCCGGGGGATCTTTCCAACCCAGGGGTTGAACTCGAGTCTTTTGCTTGGCAGGCGGATTCTTTACCACTGCGCCACCTGGAAAGCCCTTACTCTAAGTTATCTATAGGATGAACCTCTAGGACTGGAATGGCTGAGCCAAGAGTACAAGCATTTTCTATTTGGTTAGGTATTACCAAGTGGTTCTAGGAAGGTGTTTTGATTTCTGTTTTGAGAAGGGTGTTGATGTGTCTGCAGAATAGTTATTTATTTACTCATGACTGCACTTCCTTTTTGTTGCTGCAAGCAGGCTATCTCCAGTTGCTGTGAAGGGGGCTACTCTCTAGCTGCCGTGCGTGGGCTCCTCACCGCGGTGGCTTCTCTTGTTGAGGAGCATGGGCTCAGGGGCACAGGCTCAGTAGTTGTGGTGCGTGGGCTTAGTTGCCCTGGGGCATCTTCCCGGACCAGGGACAGAAGCCGTGAACCCCTCTGTAGAACATGTTTAAGACAAAAAGTGAAACGGGCACAAATTAAAGCCAGAGTTCTTTGAGCTGGACAAAAAGCCGGGCTTTGTCTTCTGTGTGTAACCTTGAGTGCACCACGGAGGCAGTGACGTCTCCTAATCCACAGATAAGAAGAACCACCCAAGCTCAGGCCTGGACGTGCACGACCATGCTGATGCTGTGGGAGGCTGTGGCCACACATCTGTCCCCATATCCAAACCTTGAGAGCTGAATTCTTCCACCCGATCATAATTAATGACAAGTGCAAGGAAGTGGTTGGAAACATAAATCGAGTTTGCAAACCTTTTATAAAATATCTTCTAAAAACCTTCACCTTAGTGCAGCCGTTGACAACATGGCTGAGGCCTTCAGTGACAACTAATATACGAGCTTCCTTTACCAAAGTCCTACTCGCTCCAGGGACCCTTTAAATTTCTTTTTCTTTTGCTCAAGTCAGGACATCGGGCAGAAATGCATATAAATGTAAGATGAATGCAATGCACAGGTGAGCTTTCCCCTGCTGTGAGCCTTTTCACACCTTGAATTTTGGACTAAGTCGTTTTTAAATGCAGCTTCGTTTTTCTCCCCTGATTCATCTGATTTCATCTGAAAATCTCAGCATGTGGTTCTCTTTTCCTTTAATTCATTAGATTTGGCATTGCTGTTTATTATATAAATGTGACATCTGTCTAATATAACATCTTTGAGGTACCAGGATGTTTTTAAAAAGAAAGGGTGGGAGGATTTAACTCTTCAGGACTAACTAGAGACTGTTTAAATTTATAGAGGTGTCTCTAGCCCTTTGTAGATCTTTCTCTAGATTGAAATACATTTGTAACCAAAACGATAATCCATATTCCCTCATTCCTCTGCTGAGATGAATGGAAAGAGACTTGGAGGAAAGCTCAGCTATTTATTCACAGATTGTTTAAAGGCAGAGTTTGTCTTGGGAGACAAGATTGTATTAGCTTGATAAAGCTAACTCTTTCAGCCTGGGAAATAAAAGAATTACACAGTAGTGCTGCAAAGGTTTCCTTGACTTCTCCAAAGAGGAATTAGATTTGAATACACCAAAACCTTCCATATCAGAAGGTGTGCTTCTAGAGACAACGTGGACATAAAAGCAATGCCAAGTTTCTCTCTTTTGATGGGAAACAGGAGACCTTACAACAGACTTCCGGATTTGGAGAGAAGGCTGGCAGGGAGCCATGAGGGCACGGGGGAAGGGCTGTGGCCAGCTTTCTTCAATAAAGACAGAATTCTGTAAAAAAAAAAAAAAAATCATCATTCCTGTTTGCAGCAAGATGTGCCTTGTTTGGAGTTCTGGTGGGGATTCTTCAACATGGAATATCTATACAAAACAAATATAGGACTTTGACTGATTTTTGTCAGACCAGTTCTTTCCTCTATGGTAGTGCCACACACACATCAGACGTAGGCGGGGAAACGAGCTGATGTATACAGCCAAGACACAACATCCCAGAGCTGAGTGGGGGGGACTGGGAACTGCTAAACCCTGGCTTGAAAGCCTCATGGCGTGATAACACCAGGACTTAGCTAGGAATTACTGGAACCTAATCTCACTGTACAACTGACCTTAGATAAGGGATTGATGTCAGATTCTTTCAGAGTCCCTCAAGCTCTCAACCTGATTATTATGCAGTGACGTTCGTGGTTGTCTGCTCCTAGTTACTCATCCTCCCACCAGAGAGATAGAAAAACTCCTATTTAGTGATCCCTTCATTTATTTCCATCTCCTTTGTACCTCTGAAGCTGAGCATATTAGTCATGTTGCATGACAAGGATTGCAGGGATATTTCCAGCTGTTAGAAGGAGAAAGGGGAGAGATGACAGGCAGAGAAGCCTCTATCAATAATAGAAAGCACCACTGGCGAGATGGGCGGCATTTTGGTGATGTCAGCCATCTAGCCAGCCCCAAGTCCATCTCCTGCAGGAGGCTTCTCAAGGGAGCCGAGACAAAAGTTGCCTAGAAAAAGAGAGTTGGGGGTGGGGGATGGGTGGGAGACGGAAAGGAAAAAAACCTCCTGAGACTGAGAAATGCATTGTTTCTAAAACTGGCAGTCCTTTTTGATCAGTTAAGTGGAAGCGAGTTATGATCTAAATCAATAGAATTGATAACGTTTTCCTGTTGAAAGGTTAACTGTATTTTTGACACTCCCCTATCTCCCAAGCAACTTAGTTTTTAAGAAAAAAGAAAGAAAAAAATCCTCTGGGCAAGGAGCCTCAGATACACTTAATTTAGGGCTGGTATTTCTGACCGGTCATTGACCTTGAAGTTCCATTAGCGCTAATGAAGGGCGGTGTAGATGCGTCCTGCCTGGAGTCCGGTAAGTGGCGGGCTGGGCGCCTGGAGGGCCCCTCCTCTCTGGCTCCAGCTCAGCTGGGACCTGACTTTCCAGGTCCTGCTCCCTCCGCTGAGCTCTGTGGAGCAGGCTCGGCAGACAGCCTCCTCCAGCTGTATGTAGGTTCTCCTAGGTTTTCCCTGAAGAGGAGAGGAGAAAAACCCTGTTCAAGTGAGAGTTCCTCGCTTGCTGTATATACTTTTTGCCCTGTGCAATGAAATTCAAAGGCAGAGATGTAACTGGCATCCTAAATTTCCCATTTAGAAAAGATCGTAAAGATCATTTCAGTTGTTTTCGTTGTTTAGTGGCCCAGTTGTGTCCTACTCGAGATTCCATGGACTGCAGGTCTCCAGGCTCTTCTGTCCTTGGGATTTCCCAGGCAAGAATGCTGGCGTGGGTTGTTATTTCCTCCTCCAGGGGATCTTCCTGCTTCCTGACCCACTGAAATTCCCCCATATAGGTATCACCTAGATTTAACATTTGTGAATATTTTGCTCTCTGTGGGTGGTTATTATTTTCTTGCCCATGTATTTTAAAGTAAATTATAGACACTGTGACAGTTTACTGAGATATTTCAGTACACCTAAAGTAAAAAGATATTCTTATATAATTATAGCACTGTTATCATACCTAAGAAAGTGAATAATAATTCCTTAATATCATTTGATGTCTAGTCCATATTACAAGTCTTCCAATTATCCCCAAAATATTTTTCAACAATTGGTTTGTTCAAACTGCAGACCACACACAGTTCATGCATCACATTTACTTGTTACGCCTCTTTCAGTCTAGATAGAATTGTGCTGCTCCCTGCGGTAGCCTCTGGCCACACATGGTCAATGAGAATTTGAAACATGGCTGGTTCAAATTCAGATGTGCTGAATTCAGATGTAAGTGTGAAATATACATGGGATTTCAAAGATGGTACTGGAAAAAGAATGTAAAAATATCTCATGAACAATTTTATGTTGACTCTATGTTGAAGTTATAGTATTTTGGTTATGTTTGGTATAATAAAATTTATTATTAAATATGCTTAAAATGTGTTTCTTTTTATTTTTTACTGCAACTACTAGAAAATGTAAAATTACATTTGTGGCTGGCATGAGGGCTCATGTATTTACATCAGATGGTGCTGGTTTAAAACATTACTCTCTGGTTTTGTTTTTTTTTTTTTTTTTCCTGTTTTTAATCTGGACGAGTCTCCACTTTTTCCTTTTTTTTTCTCATGCCGCTGACTTGAAGAAGTCAAGTCCCGATGCATGCCCCACTTTCTGGATTTTTTTCTTTTTAATGGTTTCTCCATGCTGTAGTTTAACCTGTTTCTCTACACCCCATGTTTCTAGCCACCAGTTAATTAGACTTGGTTAAATTCAGGTTTAAATTTTTGACAAGAATACTCTGAGTGACCCTGTATCTCAGGACACACCTAACATGGTTTAACTGTTCTCATGCTAAGGTCTGATCAGATAGTTACAATCTGATCTCTCTTTGGAAAGCTGTTTTTCTACCCATACTAATAGTAATTTGGCACCCTAAGTCAAGTTATAACTTAATGATTTTAGCAGTCATTGATGACTGTTGCCCAGATCAGTTATTTAACTGGAGGTTGCAAAATAACTTTTGTCTGCCATTCTGTTTACATCTGTTGGTAAAACATACATAAAGAAAAACTCAGAACCCA